>NC_056727.1:279411367-279446367 GCF_019279795.1 Protopterus annectens
TTTAAAGTTTTTTTTTATATCCTTTTCCACTGACTGCTAACTGTGGCTAAGTTATGGGCACGCCAGCAAACGAGCACACACGGGCAAACATCTTTATGATTGAAAAAAATATATAACATGTTCATTTATATATTTTATGTTAGTCTGTGGGGGCATGTGTTGTGTTGTGTTTATTCACATTTCCATGGCCTCTGTCATGGGTGTTTACTTTGGGCACTTTTACTCTTCTGGGGCGTGTCCGCTTGCAGGGCTCAGCCTACGGACACGCCCCCTACTGTCTTCCATGGACCGTGTTAGCCTTAGGTGTGATTCAGCATGCTCTCATGAATATGCAGAGCATGCTGACATCACTCCGTTTAACTGCAGCCTCCGTGTAAGAGTTATAACTCTTACACGGAGGCTTCGTGAATCCTGCCCTATGTTTTTTTTGTTTTTTTTAGTTTTATTTTGTTATTGGTCTCTGAATGTTGACTATTTTATTAAGATTTGTTTCTTCTTCCTTTCAATATGTGCCATGTCCTTTTCATGACAGTTATGTTAATTCAGCAAGATTAATTTTTTATTTCTGCATTTATTAACTGATAAATGAAGCAATTCAAAGACCCTTTTCAACCATGACCCTGGCCAGAAGTACAGATAACATGCTTATAAAACTAAAAGTAAGATAAGTGCTACCACGCATGATAGTACTTGCCTTACTTTTGGATTTACTGTTTGGATTTTTTGGCAGTACTTTCAGTGGAAGGAGTCCTTTACTTTTTGTTCTTTACTAAGCTTATAAAACGTCAAGATAGTTTTGCTTGTGCTGAGTAGCAAGACATCAAAAATGTATTTATTTATTTATTTTATATTTCTTGACCAGGAAAAGTCTGACTGAGCTAGTAATGTAGCCCTTTTTCAGCAGAGGCCCAGGGAAAAAAGCTCCAGTAACAGTTATACAATAAAGTAAATAAAATTTTACAGATCACAGTAGCACTTTGGTTACCTTTAAGACATTATTCAAGTTTAATTTATTTATTTATTATTTCTGTATTGACATTTGTTGACCAGGAAAGTCCACTGGGTCAGGAATCTATTTTCAGTGGAGCCCCAGGGAGAAAAGCACCACAATTAATACAGTCAAATAAAAATACTTGACAAAAAATGTTTTAAAAGCAGAAATATACAAAAACTAAAACAAAATTATAAAAGTAGAATATATCTTCTTCTTCTTCTTCTTCTTTCAGCTTTTTCCTGGTTAGGGGTCGCCACAGCGGATCACCTGTCCGCTCATGATTGGCAGTGGAGTTTTACAGTGTCGAGTTGCCAGACTGGCGCCCAAATGTATCAGTATGTATCAGAGCTTATATAAACTTAGATAACAGTTAGCAGTACAGTACAAAGCTTGAGTTGTTTCTTTTTGGCATTGCATGAAAAAAAACATGGCAGTTCTTGCCAAACAGTAATAGCGGTAATAGTGCTGTGTTGCTGTCAGGGTAAAAGTTATTTTGAACTATGGAACTGGGTTAGAAATAAGTAGTGAAGGTTTTATGGTGGTTTAAGAATACACAAACAGTATTAACAAAAGTAAATATTGCAAAGTTTATAACATTAGCATATTTTTAGTGGAAAGATTATAGTACTGGCATATGTATTTATACTCATTAGGAAGCCGCTGTGGTGCAGCGGTAGCATTGTTGCCTCACAGCAAGAGATTCTCCCTTTTGATTCTCGGCTGGAGTGCCCTCTGCGTAGAGTCTGCATGTCCTCCCTGCGGTCGAGTGGCGTTCGAAAGACATGCGTGAATGGGCGTGCCTTCAGAAGGTTGGGTGTCAGGCTGGCACCTAGGCACCGTAACAATCTACTGCCAATCATTAGCGGACCGGAGTTCTGCTGTGGCGACCCCTAACCGGGAAAAGCCGAAAGAAGAACAACAAGTAAAGGTTATTTACAAAATAGTGTGAACAGCTTTCTGGAGGCATATAAAGGGAAGCTACCAAATAGGGAAGCACATTTCAAAGAAATCTCCTTGGTCAATTAAAGGAACCTATAATGCTTTACTGACAAAAGCTAGACTGGGTACTCCCCCCCCTATATTTACCCACAACATTACATTAATAGCTACTTTCAAATTTGCTCAAATTTCTAAATATCATATGTATATACAACCACCTTTACATCCCTCGGTCTAACTTTCCCTTTTCCTAGGTTCTTCTCACAGACAATCCATACCTTTGTCTGTCTCTTGCAAGCTGTACATCTCCATACATCCTAAGCCCCTACTTCTTGCAACACTGATCCTTTTATATTTCTCTGAGTGCACATGCACTTCAATTATATTCTACCTGCTTTTGCTGACTCACTGTGAAAACTTTATATTTTGCATATGCACCAGATAACAGCTTATCTCACTGTGGAAATTTCTCATGTATGAATATATTCCTGAAGAGCCTTGTGTAAATTCTTTAACAATGAACTACAATAACTGTAAATTATTTTATGCATTCTTTGTTAATACTTGAGTACTTTTACTTGTATATGACACTGTAAACTCTTTGCAATGAAATGAACTGTGTCGTGTATGTCATTTTTGTGCTATGAAATGAATTATGTGACTTCTATGTAGTTTTGCACAGCATTCGCCTGGGTTGTGGATGAAAATGGTCCAAGGACCATTCCATTTACCCAATTAACAGACATAAATAAAAAAATAAAAATATATCACGAACATGTGAGTAGAAGCCTAACATCGTGTACATCCTTAGAATGACAGAGGGCGTAGAAGTGATGAGATGAGACACCTTAGGTTTGTAAAAGGTTGTGAATGTGGGAGTAGAGTTTAGATATATAGAATAAAGAACAGCTTAAGGGAGTAGAAAGAGGTAAGATACAAGTAGGTAAAACAAGACTTGAGAAGAAGCATGGAAGTGAATCAGTTTGGGAATCATTAAAGTTCCTTAAGTTTTAGAAGTAAGAAAGAAGGATAGATCTGCATACTTCTAATAGAATAACAGCCCTAACTTTGAAGGCACAGAGGGCTGATAAAGTATACAATCACCTGAGTATTGAGATCTGAATGGACAGGACTCAGAAAGGGTGTATAACTTGGTTTTTAATCATGATCATAAATTAGGCTAAAGAACTTTAAATAAAAATGGTGGTGGAGAGAAGGTATGTGATACTTCAATTAATGGAAATGGTGCCACTAGACTGAGGCTGAATGAAAGGGTCTTCTAAAGTTATGAAATAACAAATATGTCTGAGCATTTTTAACATATTGACAGTACTTTGGGAGTTGCAAAAGGTAACAGTATGAAGGCTATATTGTAGTGGATGGATAGGGACATTCTTTGCTATAGCTATTCAGGTATTAACAGGTAGGAGGTGAGTGCACTTATAATTCAGGTTCATTGGTGTGGTGAGAGAGTAGTGATTGTGAAAGATTAGAGAAGGGTGCAAACAGAGCTTGTGTTATATGTAGTTGCTGACTTGTGTAACTGGAGTTTACCAGTGTTCAGTGAAAAGAAGAGTAAAGCAACAGGCAATATGTGGACTATGTTAAAGAACAAGGCAGAGATTGGGATGTTTTTATTTGGAAATCACTGTCATCAAACAAAGAAAAGAAGTATTCAAGGTCATTCCATGAGGAGATTGAATAAAAGTTGAAATGGGTCCACTCCTTAAAAAGATATCTCAACATAAAGAGCAAACATAGCAGTTGGGATAGAGGATAGAAGATCATCAATGCAGAATGGAAAGAGTATACATCCTAGGGTAGACCCTGTGGGACTCCAGCTAAAGTAATGCTAAGAGTGGATTAGTTATTGCCGAGGTATCTGAACTGATCATCTGGTGAGATAGTCTTTGAATCAGGGTAAAATTACATTAGAAAGGATAAAGGAGGATGCAACTGCCTTGGTCAAAATCTCTTCTGAGGTCAATGAAAAGGGAGCCTTTATCTATTTAAACATTATAATGTCTATGGCTTGAAACAGATTTCAATGCATTTGCTTATAAAGTCTTCTTACCATGTTTTAAAAACAGTTTAAGCACATAGTTGATGGTGCAGTGGTGCAGCACTAGCACTGTTGCTGCACAGCAAGATGTTCACCAGTTCGATTCTCAGCTGGGGTGCCTTCTGTATGGAGTCTGCATGTCCTCCCTGCATTCATGTGGGTTTCCTCTGGGTGGTCTGGTTTCCTTCCACGTTACAAAGACATGCGTCTGAAGTGTTTCTCCCCAGGCCTCTGCTAAAAATTGTTTTTGTTCCAAGTCAGACTATCCCGATAAACAAATGTTAAATAAATAGTTCTAATTTAGATTAAGTACATAGTCCTGAAAAAACACTAACATTCCCAACTGTTAATGGATGATCACCATGAACCACATAACTAATGCATATTCTTAGTATTATGTTAATCACAAGAGGTCATCTGGATCATGTATGACAGGCCTGTGCATTTAAGTTGGAAATTTGACATCTGCTCTGATAGTTTCCTAATCAGAGTCCTTCTTGCAAGAGCTAAAGATGTTCTAAGTTTTGAGGCATTTATGTTTCATTCCATTATTCACTTGCAGGGATGCCTTGTTCTCCTTTTTTCCCTTAAAACTTAATATCTTCATATGAGATTTCTGTTATCATAATTCTCATTTTGCAAATAGTATTCTGGGACTGAAGGAGGTCGGGATCTGCTTAATGTTACCCCTGGTTTCTTCTGGAGCTATTATGGTCTTAGCATTATCAATCTGAGCTACTATTACATAACGTTTCTATCTAACAATGCTAACTAGTCTGAATGGCAAAAGTAAAACATCAGAATTTAAACATTCCCTTAAAAACATGGGAATTAGTGTTATTTGCTCAAGAGAATTCTAATGGTATTGGTAACAAAAACATTCATCAGAAATGCATATTTCCCTATTTTGCTGATGATAACCCAACTATAGAATAGCTTTCTTACTTGATTATTTTTGCTACTGGATAGAAGACAATAAGCAGAGACTTAGAGGGAAGATTCACCATTTGTTAAATTAACTGACAGAAACACTACAATGCTAATAGGTTCATATTTTGCCTTAAACCACTACTTCCCACTTTTGTAACAGAAGTTGAGAGATAAATGAGGGAAGCTGGATATTATAATTCTAGTATGTATTCATACATTATACTTAATTCTGAGATGCATAGAACCGGTGTCAAATCATGCAAGTGTTATAAAGCTGCAGATCAACTCCAAGAACTATACAGCAATTTTAACTTAGGTGGAATCTGAGAAAATTTCTAATGTGGGAGTAGGAAGTACACTGCCTTTTCTCTGATTTCTGAAGTACATCTGTCAAGAGTTCTTACAGCTAAAATATACCCACATCAGATTTGTTATCCACTTTCTAATCACTAAATTTTCTTCTAGTTGCTGCAGACAGAGTTTGTTCCTGGTGATTATACTTTAGAATGCAATAAAGAAAACAGTATAATATTTTAGATATTTAGAATCTGAACAATTCTTGACTTCCACGGTGGTGCAGCGGTGTTGTTGCCTCACAGCAAGAGGTTCTCCTGTTCGATGCTTGGGTTGGGAGTGCCTTCTGTGTGGAATCTGCATGTCCTCCCCGCGGTCAAGTGGGCGTTTGAAAGACATGTGTTGAATGGGCATTCCTTTGTTGAAGGTTGGGCATCAAGCCGGCAACTTGAAATCATAAAAAACAACTGCCAATCATTAGCGGACCAGAGTTCGGCTGTGACGACCCCTAACTGGAAAAAGCCAAAAGACAAACAAGAATCTTAACAATTCTTGTGAGACTAACACAGAAACCAGATAGTGACTATTTAAGGCATTAGCCTTTTTATGCTTACTTTTTGGTTCCTCATAACTGACCATCAGCTGCCCCCAGTGCCTCCTCTCATCCACTGGGTCTGCCAAAATGTCCTTGTTGACCAGGACTAACTCTAACCTAAGTCCGGGGCCAGTATGGAGATCAAGACACATGAGGCAGTCCCATACTACTGCCGAGAAGTGTTGCCAAAGTCCATCCTTATTTATGGTAGTAATATCCAAAGGGTTGGCAGCCTATGAGCTTATGGTGTATCTTCCATGACTCTATCTGCAACTTAGGCAATGCCCTGTCCCTTTTGTAGACAACATTACCCATGTATCACTGGACTCTACCAGTTAACACCCATAGAGTTGTGCCCAAACATATACTTTTCCCCCAAAACGTTCCCTTTCTGCCCTGTCAAATGTCTTATACGCTAATCAAAATTCTAGTGCCAAGCAACATGCCCTGTATCCTCTTTTCTCTTTAATTTAGTTTTTGAACCTTTAGTATAAGGGATGAAGAATATCACAGAGTAATTTATCAAGTCTCTGATCATAGCAACATTGTTATATGTCTGAGAAATGGATGTTAAGAAATTCACGTCAAGTGTTTGTTTCAAGATCTAGACTCTTGCTATCCATTTTGAGAAAATATAACTAAAGTCTGCGATGAGAGACCATTACCCTGACCCTAGACCTACACGTTCCCCTGGATTCAGCAAGCCCGGCACGGCATGCAGGAATAGTGCAGGAGCTCCTGGAGGCAATATGGCTGCCATCCCATTGGGAATAAGCTGCAGGGATGTGCACGAGCGCTCCTGCACTATTCCTGCATGGACACAGCTCCTGTATGCAAATTACCCCATTTTCAGGTGAAAACCATGCAAATGAGGTGAATTTGTGATCCAGGAAGCTGTCAGATGGCCATGCAGGACTAGTGTAGTGTGCAGAAATGTACTCGGTTAGTGACCAAGTACATTTCTGCAAACTACAAAACGGAGCCATGACAGCTCCAAATAAAGGGTGTATATTATGTGGAAACCATATCAATGGCCAGATATAGGGCCATTGGCATGGAAAACAGTTGCCAAAATAAAAAAAAAAACAACTTTCATTTTTTTAGCTGATTTTGGCTGTTTAAGCATAGGGCAGCAGCGCGCGAAGGGGATCGGGCCGAAAATATAACAAATAACCTGAAATAAGCAGTCTACCCAAACTCACTATTTTGCCATTATACTCAATGGCAGGCAGAAGACAACATGGCCAGTGAATAGTGGTTGCTAAGGGGGAAGGGTCAGTATGGGACCTGTAGCTATGCATTTGCAGGCAATCCTATGCAAATGAGGGGAATGATACTGAATCCCAGATTTCCCCTCAATGTCAGCCAGCACCCAACAGTGTAAGTGCAGGAATAGCATGGTTCAAGCTTAAGAGTTAGCTGACATCATAGGGGAGGAGAATAAATCCAAGATGACATCTCTGCTTAATTTAGCAGAAGCATATTGACATCAAGCAGGAATGGAAATCAAACCAGAAGTAGATAAAACTGGGTAGCAACTGAATGTGCCAAAAAAAAGAAAGAATATAAGGTGAAGGACCAGATGAGAAGGCAAGAAATGTGGAAAAAACATAAATATAGTTGCAAGCATAAAAAACTTCTGGAAGAGCCTCATATTAATCAAGAACGAATGCAGGAATGATTAAGGAGAGGCAAATTCAAACCAAGAAATGAAAGGTTAATATTGGCAGCCCAAGATAGTGGGCTATGTACATGCTGGTTTACAAAGTCCATTCAACATGTGGGAGAAACAGACAAATGTAGGTTTTGTAAAACCAAATTGGAAACAGTAACACACCTTGTTGCTGGTTGTGACACACTAATGGCAGAAGGACTGTATACTGAAAGGCATAATAATGTGGTGAGAATGTTGCACTGGGGATTGTACAAACATTATGTTATCAAAGTGGCTGAAAAACACTGGAAACATGAGCCACAAAGCATCATAGAAAATGATGAAATTTATATCACATGGGATCACCCATTACCAACAGTTCAAAAGATAGATGCTAGAAAACTGGATATAGTGGCCCAAGAAAAGAAGACAAAAGTAGCATCGATCATTGAAACTGCCACACCCAGTGACTATAGTGTCTTGTGTACAGAAAGACACAAAGTCATAAAATACCAGAATCTGCAGGCAGAAACAAGAGCAATGTGAAAGAAAGATACCCAAACAGTTCCAATAGTAGTAGGAGCAATGGGTCTTATAAAAAAGAACTTACAATCATATTTAGATATGCTACCAACCCATGTAACTCAGTACAAATTGCAGATGGAGTCATTACTGGGCACATTATGGTTGCTCAGAAGAGCACTTTTGGCTGACATCAAAGACTGAAACAATACTAATTTCATTAACTTTAATCGTGCTTTGACCTAGGAATGGGGTCCATTCCCGTCATGGTATTAGAAACCCAAGAGACATGGAGAAATTATAAAGGGCATTTCACATACACACACATACACACACACACACACACACACACACACACACACACACACACACACACACACACACACACACACACACACACACACACACACACACACACTTCCCATTAGTGAAGCAGCAAAATGATTGACAGAACACAAAGCAATCTAAAATCACATGGGCAGACAGGAAGAACATGACATCTGTGTGACAATGCATACACAGATGTGATGCGACTGGACAAGCTATGGGACTGCTCTTAAAGAGGAATGCCCTTAAAAAAACATTTTTTTTAATTAAAGTAAATGTGATAGTCCCAAAACTGCCGCCTGGGGAAAACCACCAATCTTGGCCCTCCCCCAGCTATACCACTGTTTACCTCAATGGTACCAGATAACATCCTATGTCGCTTACTAAGCAATCTAAAACAGGACATAGCGTACCAAATTAGCATCCTCTTTAATTGTAGCCTGAGAAC
This sequence comes from Protopterus annectens, assembly GCF_019279795.1. Classification (NCBI taxonomy): domain Eukaryota; kingdom Metazoa; phylum Chordata; order Ceratodontiformes; family Protopteridae; genus Protopterus; species Protopterus annectens. Next base: position 279,420,133 of record NC_056727.1, read on the forward strand.
TGGCTTTGTTCCAGTGGAGTGAAAAACAACAGCAATAATCCCCTTGCCCACAGGAGGACATCAACCAACCCTGGGAACTATAGACTTATAAATCTAACCGGTCTCATCTGCAAGATCATGGAAAGAATCATCATGGACCTTATCAAAAAGGACATAGGTGACCTTAAAACTCTAGACCCAAACCAATTTGGCTTTGTTAAGGGTAGGTCATACCAATTAAACCTAGTAGACTTCTTTGCGAAAGTCACTAAAGCCCTGGATGAAAATAAGACAATGCATACTGCCTATCTTGATCTGGCCAATGGTTATGATGCAATCCCCCACTGAGATATCATTGACAAACATTCCCAGATGGACATTAACCCTTAAATCACTAGATGGTCATCCATTTGTCTCACCAACAGAATACATACTGTCAAAGCTGATGACTCAACCTCTACCAGTAGAGCCATCACCAGTGCGTACTTCAAAAATCTGTGCCAGGCCTTTTACTGTTTAGAATCTATTTATCTGAAGTCCAGGATAAAATACAGCCTTTTGCTTAACAAATGATTGCAAACTTGGTACAATCATTCAGTCCTCCAGTGATGTAAATATATGACAGGAGGGGCTAACACAAATAAATGATTGGTGCCAAAGTCACACTGTTTGAAAATAAATGCAAAAAAGTGCCGTTATTTTTGCATTTTGAAAAGTGTAATTCCTTGTTAATTATAGCATTGACAACACCCCACCTAAGCTCATACTCAGTTGTGCATAACCTGGGAACATGGATAGATAGCAATCTACACTTTAACCACCAAGTTTCTTCAGTTGTAAGGAAAGCCCTCTATGTTGTGCACTTCATACAACAGGCCAACATATCCAGGACTGAGGATGTTATAACACCACTGTACTCGACCCTCATCAGAACACTGAGTACAATGCTCCCTTTTGCATGTACTTCACCAGACACCTGCAGCAGCTGAAGAGATCACAGGGGTTCTCAACAAGAAAATACAGGGCCTACAAACCATGTCATGATGTACATGGATAGAATGAAAGCCCTGTCACTGTAGTCTGCATCTTATAGGATGAGATTACTTCTGCTTGGCCTACAAGCCAGTCTCTGACCCTTCCCTGATAGAAATGCTGCACATCTGCAAATCTAATTGCACAAGAGTCACTTGGTCTAGGGATCTTAACCTAGCCTGTGACATTAACAGAATATGCTTGAGAGACAGCTGTAACTGATGACACCAGCAGAGTCTGGTGAGAGGAAGATGGTAATAGTGTCTGACATGCTGGTGTAAAATGTTTTCTCTAATGTCAAGCAATTCCACACCCACACCCACACACACATCCCCCACACACACACACACACACACAAACCCACACTCCAATTGACTGCAGTGAAAACAGAATCCCTACATAAGTACACCAGCTAGAGAGCTCCATATTTAAAACAAGTGCCACAGCACATGTCTGACTTGGAGAGTGTTGGACAACACTTTATAAGTGATGACATTAGCAATGTCTGGTGAGAGGAAGAAAGTAATAGCAGTGTCGGACATGCTGGTATAAAATGATCTCTCTAATGTCAAGCAAGTACACACACACACACACACACACACACACACACACACACACACACACGCACACACGCACACACACACAGACACACACACACACACACACACACACACACACACACACACACACACACACACACACACACACACACACACACACACACACACACACACACACACACACACACACACCAGTTGACTATAGTGAGAACAGACCCCCTACCTTTCAAGTATGTGGACCTGAGAACTCAGTACTTTATGCAAGTGCCATGGTGCAACTCTGACCTTTACAAGCTGTAGAACAACGTATAGTGAATGACATAATCAGTGGTTGTTTGAGAGAAGATATTAAGAAGCTTGCATAACATGGATGTGTAGACATGTCCAACTGTGAAAATATTTGTACTCCATGGGATTGTAGTGGTGATTGCAGGATATCCAGTTATGTTCTTCTGACCAGACACACACACACACACACACACACACACACACACACACACACACACACACACACACACACACACACAGCAGCTGACTGCAGCGAGAAAAGAACCTCTGACTATCTAAGTACATGGACTAGAGAACTCAGTCCTTTATGCAAGCCCCATGGCACAAGTCTGACTTTTACAAAGATGCAGGAAAATTTATAGTGTATGACATTGTCATTGGATGGTTGAGAGAAGATATTGGAAGGCCTGTCTGAAATGGATAGCTAGCCATGTACAACTGTCAAGATATTAAAGTGCTGCATGTTACCAGATTGATGAGTGTGCAATGTGTAGTATTTGTTGTTGTGTTTACAATGTGCAGGTATACTTTAACAAACAGCTTTACAAACTATATGCAAACAGCTGTCCACATTACTGCAACTATTAGAAAATATGAATGTGCATTGTCATTATAAAGACATGCATGGCATATCAGAAGGCATATGTTATTTATTTCTGTAGTGTAGTTAATATATTTGTGAACAAGTACTGACAGACCAAGTATGCAATGCAAGGGCAGAGGTAACAGATGGCTGCAATGTAAATATGTATTATCTCCTTAAGAAGTGTCTTCCCTTTGTTTGTGTCTTTGCATGTACTTTCGTGGCATGAAGATTACATGGATAATAAACATAAGTAATACATGCTTATGTAAACTTTCAATAGCACACAGCCGAGCAGCTGCTTTGCTCGATCAATGACAAAGCATTTGTGCATGCAAGATACACATTTATACTGCTTTCCCTATTTGCGCATAGTTAAGAGGTGAGCAAACATGAGCCTCATTGATAAAATTATGAGAGGCTTGAGTACTGAGCACATGAAACATACCTGCTGCTTAACTGGCTTTGTGGCAGCAGGTGTAGATGCATTGAAAGATGTCTTTTGGATCCCAGATGATATAGGGTTTGAATCCAGGTGTACCTAATAGTTTTAATGCAAATTTATACTACAATGACATAATTCTTTATTCTATATTCATTGTGTGTTCCCATAGCACAGTATGTTAAAGCAACATTGGCAGAGGTAACCACACCATTGAAGCGCTGTTCACTATCACTTGGCATTCATGCAATGCCAAACTCCAAGCAAACACAGAAGCCAAAAAGTGCAGGGCTCTATAACATTTTTTTTTTTGCTTTGTTTTTCTTATGTGTGCTGTGTGTGATTCTATTTTTTGACCAGATTAAAGGTGTTAAAATGGGGTAGATAGGAAAATGGTGAAATGGGGATAAGCAGGGGGAAGAACAAAGGGAAAACAATATAGAAATGTGCAAAAGGGAGATAGGAAAGAACAATAGCTATCCACTTCTTTAACATTGTAAGATGAAAATATGTACAAAATATTATTTGAATTTGGACTGTCACCTCAACAAAGAGAGGTGACAACAACACAATCATGTTGTATAGCCAATTGGACCAAATCAAGTGTGTTAAGAAGACTTTTTTAGGGCAGGTGCCATTTTTTTTACTTCAGTAAGAGAGGAATATTGGGTAAGAGACATAGATATTTCTGAGTCAGGTATGTAGGGTGGGTTTCTATGTAAATAAATTACTGCAAAAACACCTATGAGTGCCCAATAAAGTAATTCAGTACATTAACCAAGCGAACACCGACCAAAGTAAAAATAAGACCCCCCTGTTAGACTGATTGTGTCAGGCAGTCATTCTAAAACTTTCCCAATAGGGAGATATATTGACTCAAAATTGAAATTTATTTATGAAAATGTGCCTCATATTGTCAAAGATTCATGGATATTTTTAATGAATTTTCCAAAAAATATCAACTTAGGTAATGTAATATTTTTAACCATTGATGCGATAGATTTGTTTTCCTGTATTCCAAAGGACAAAGGACTCATAGCCTTCAGTAACAGTATAAGGAAACACACTAGTATAGAATGGAATAAAATATGTTTATTACAGGAAATGATGTCCATAGTTCTTGATAACAATTACATATATTTTGAAGGAGAACTTTTTAAACAGATTAGAGGTGTTGCTATGGGTGCTGCATGTGCCCCAATATATGCCAATTTGGTAATGCTCAACTGGGAAGACAACATCTTATTCACAAGTGAATTCTTTAAACATGTCAGATATTACTCAAGGTTTTTAGATGACATTTATATATTATGGGGAGCAGATGAGACATTATTAGATACATTTATCCATTTTTTAAACTCAAGTAGTAATTATTTGACATTTACATATTCTTACAACAATATTGGTGTACCTTATTTAGACACTTTAATAAAATATGAGACACAACAAGTATCTTCGTCTGTTTACAGAAAAGACACATTTTCCAATAGTTATCTTCATTACACCAGCTGCCATCCAGAAAAATTAAAAAATAATATTTTCAAGGGTCAATGTATTCGTTCAGCACGCATGACCTCCAATGACGAAGATCTAAGAATGGAATTAGAGTATATAAAGAAATTGTTCTCACAAAGAGGATACCCTAGTCATATGATGGATTCCACCATCAAATATATCTTGGAATTTAGGGGAACTAGATATCAACCTTTACTAAGTAATGATTTTAGAGGACAAGTAACAGATACAGATTCAAAAATGGGAGAAACAGATTTGATTTCTAGAAATAGGTACAAAAAATCATGCGTGATTCAGTACAGCATGGCAGCTAGTTATATTAAACATATTATAAGTGACTCATAGCACCTAATATTTAATGATGTTCAAATCACAAAAGTAATAGGTACGAAACCCAATTTTATTTTTAAGATGGGAAGCAATATTAAAACTATGGTGGAATATAAGAAAGAAGGAAAGATGGATAAAAACAATGTGACAAATAGAAGTTTAAAATGTGGTACATGCAATCAATGTAAATACATGTCAGATAAACTTATAATTAATTTAAATAATTAATTAAAAAGTTGTGTTTACAGTAAGTTAGGAAATTGCAACAGTAAATGGTCATTTATTTAAGTATATGTCAAAAATGTTCCAGTTTTTATGCTGGTAAGACCGAGAGACATTTTAGAAAAATAATTTATGACCATATTTACAGTATTAAAACTAAAGATATGAATACTGCACTATATAAGCACATTTTTATGAAGGAGAAGATCATTATTTTAAATTTATTATTTTAGAAGTATTAAAACCTAGCCCTATGGGAGGAGATATTAAAAGTTTGTTAAGTTACAGAGAAGTATGGTGGCAAATTTATTTGGATGCCACCACCCCCCCCAGGTTTAAATGACCATATATCAATTAAGCCTCTATTGCATCCCACAAACTATTAATAACAATATTACAACAGTAATATTATAACATTATTAGGTTCACCTATTAGTGTCATAGCTCTCCCATGAAATGTAGATTTTATACAGATTTTATATAGATCTTACATAGATTTCACAAAGATTTTAAATAAGATTTTATATAGACTATTTACATATGACTTAAGATTTTCAACATCTTTGAATATGGGGACAAATCTATTTAACAATATTAATATTAATATTTTATTCATATACATTTAAACACATTTTATTTTTACATTTATATTTATATTTTCATTCAGTTTTGTGTATGTACAGACATATTGTACTAATGCAACAATTTATTTTGTTTTTATATCAAATGTACTTAATGTTGTTCATCAAGTTATACACACCTTGTTTTTACAGAACAGTATTTATTTACTTATTTAATTATTTATTTATTTATTCATAAGTATTTATAGGAATTAACATGATTTAATCGTTAACATTTCATATGCATTTATTCATTTACTTATTTACTTATAAAATTGTATATAGGAAGTAATACATATTATGGTAGTGTTAGCTGTAGGGATGTAGGGTGTACACTATTTGTATCTTTATTGTATATTATTATCGTATTTTTAGGGTATTTTTTACTGCAAACATTTTTTTATTATACTTAGTACATGTATATATTTTCATTGTATATATGTATTTTACGAAGATTGACACACATATAATGTCATGTTTAATGTGACAATATTGTGGTATGACTTTAAAGATTTGAAACTATGTTGGTGCCAAAAAAGGTATTTAAGCGTCTGAGGTTAATTGCTTAGAGAGTTCTGATGAAACCCTGTGATGTTGGGTGAAAGCGCTTAACTCTATTTTAACTTTTGTTTTGTTCGTGCTTTCGTTTATAAAATAAAAACAAGTGATATTTTTATTTTTACTTTGGTCGGTGTTCGCTTGGTTAATGTACTGAATTACTTTATTGGGCACTCATAGGTGTTTTCGCAGTAATTTATTTACGTAGTGATCCTTTTGCGTGTATTACATGTAGGGTGGGTTTGGATGAAGATGCAAACAAACAGGGCAAACAAGACAAGAGATATGGATGGTAAGGGACACAAAGTTAGGGGACACTATGATTGAGGTCAGGGATGGGATAACAGATGCCCATGCCCATCAAACATGGAAATAGTGAAAATCTAGTCCTCACCTGCAGGCTGTCATCACTGTCCCCTTATTCTGCTGGCTGTTGGAGTGCTTGACATCTTCTCCTACTAAAGGAGAGCAGCTTCTCCATCCAGTGTGCACCAATGGTGCTGTGCACAACAACACTGGCATCTCCTGGCATGTAATAAAATCTCCACCTCCACCAGTACTCCCAGAAGGTACCACAGCACCAGCTACAAGAGTAGTGTGACCTGATGGTACAGGTAGTGCAGGGATAACAGAGGCAGTATTGCCAGGTTGGATCCCAAATGTGCTAGGCATCAGTGCTGGAGCTGGTGGAGCAAGAGCAGGCTGAGCTAAAGGGATTGACCTACATCCCTGTGCTGTAAAGCATTCTTTGATTTGTCAGAGAAGAATGACATGGAAACATTTTGATGACACATAGAAAAAAAAGAGATAAGGGTTGGGATGAGAGAAAAAAAAAGAGTTAAAATTAGTACCATCATATGTGACATATAATGCATTATCACACTAATGAAAGTATTTTATCTGAACTTCTACATTTAAGTATACTTCTTAATAACTACAAACTATAATTAAGAATTGATCAAAGTAATCTTTGCAATGTGCAGATATTACACATATGCTTGGTCCAGTTATATAAATTAAGTAAACAGCAGGGTATGTATGCCACTTGTGTAGAAATTAACTTGTGTGTATTTTTATGGGATTGTACTGTTTATACTTGTTACTTGTGGTATTTTAACCTACAACATCTGACTATAGTCTTACACTTGAGTCCTGCAGTTAGTTTGTGCTACAGACTGAAACATGCATTCTTGCTTTTACAGTTAGGATATGCATGCTTAATTTGCTACAACTGTATAGAAAAGACATTTCTAATGTAAAAGCTACACTAATACTTCTCTTGTGCTGCATACATGCCCTTTGCTTCCCTCAGTCTCTCTAAATGCTCAGTAAGGGCCTCTCTATTCACAGTAATCTCTGCATTAGCAGTGGAATGAAGACAAGAGGACAGAAGAGCATTATGCATACTCCTCTTGCCTCCATGTAGCTTTTTATCTACTATAAATTCTCTTTATTAGTATACTTACACAACTGTGGGGTGTTACTAGTCCTGAACTCATAGCCACTGATTGAGGGTATCCCTCTTGCACCTTTTCAGGTAATTAAAGCAATTCCTACACTTTTTTCCAGTGTGTGGAATGCCAGTTGCACTGGAGACAGCCTTGGTCAGACTATTCAAAGCATCAGACTTGTACCGGAAGCCAGTATAGTCCCTCTGCAAAAGCCTTCAGCTGTGCTGCTTTACAAGGAATCCAGTAAAGAATCTGGACTCCGCAACACCCCACCACTGCTACCTAAATTGAGCACCTTCCCTTCTACCATCAGACATGTCTAACCAGAGAGAACAACAATAGCTAGTAATGATTTCCTACCAATACCTGTTATTGGGTTTACTGGTAGTGTGCAAACCCGAACAAAGATGCCAACTGCATTTGTGTTGTGTTAAGCTGAGAGCAACAGTACCACACAGAGAAGAAAGTACTTTTGGAAATTGGAAGGTCAATCTGACACTTAGAATAAGTTTGAGGGTTGTATGCTGCTGGGACTTTTAGGTGATTTCACTTTGCAGACATGTATTGGGTGTTACATTGTATGACTTGACACATTTTTGGTTTGGATTTATGCACTAATAAAAGTGATTTTTACAATGTGGGATTCAAACCTATGCATAAGAGACAAATCATTTTCTTCTACAGCAGTGATTTACAATCTTTGTCACAGAAGAAATGCTTTTCAGACATAGTCGTCAATTAAATGTAAATACACATGACAAATTGAGAGGTTAACCATGTATGTGTGTGACCCGACAACGTCCTGCTTTATACATTCATGTGTGTATGAGTCTTATTGAAGTCTGAATGACATCCAAGGCCAGATAGTACAATTATAATTACAAAAACACAGTAGTCAGTATAACCTCAGTCATCCATGTAATTCATATGAGTTCCACTGCTATACATACTTATTGTTATTTATAACTGTGTTTAACTTTTTAGATGTGACAGTTAATATAAAGTAAAATGGAACAACTGTAAAAATATTTGGGATTTCCTGTATTAGAACCAAGGGCCATTTACATTGCAGCCCTACACTTATACTTGCTGCACCAGGAATAGTTCAATAACAGTTGGATATTTCCCTGTTCTTTATTAACTTCTGTGCATTAACCACCTTGCAATGCCACTGAGTGTGTCTACACAATGCCCAATATACTTGATAGAATCTATCCTTTTTGAAATCGTTGACTGTCTGCTTCATTTCTGCAGGTGTTCTGGACACGAAGGTTGTTAACCGCCACGCAACATTGCTAAGTAGTGCTGCATGAAGGAAAGCAAAAAATGCAACAATATAGCCTTTTTGAAATCAAGAATATCGCCATCTTGTCTACAGGCATTCTGTCTGCTTTGCGTGTGGGCCTTTACTCCAAATTTGATTGACGGTAAGAGTCATGCAAGCATGACAAGCAAAACTAAACTGGTTTTAGCTTTGTGACTAGTTTTATATTAGGTGTCATCATTAAAAGACAAAGGTAGGACTTGAATCCTGATTTACAGATAGTTTAGGCTGTGTTGTTTTAGTGAAATGTAAATGTCCTATACTGCCAATGACACAGGGCTGTTAGCCTTCTAAGATGCCTCATAGACACCTCTAGGGGAGTTATTGCCACAGGTAGAAGTAACTAGTAATTGCATGAAAATATATACATTTTTGGGGCAGTTTCTTTGATAGCATTTATAACAATTCACAGATGTTTTATTCCTTTACTTGGTAGCAAAATGTCATTTACCTGTTGTTTTGGGGGTGGGGGTGCCAAGTTCCATTTCTGTGTTGGCAAAAAAATTGTTTGTACAGAGGTTTGCTTTGTTATTGTTACTCCCCTTGTTTTGGATCAAACCTCATTTTCTGTGTGACTGTGATATGTTACAACCAAATTTTTTTTTATATTTGAATATCTTGAAAGTTTTTGGTTCTCTAGTGGGTAATATTAAAAAAAAACTACTTTCTTATTATATCTAAGGACTTTTATTTATGTGATATTTATCTGCAGTATCCTTCTGTTGTGTTTTATGTCACCTAGGACTATGGCACCCAAGTGTCCCAATCCCTGCAAACCCCCCTTCACTGACCCTGAGAATGATGCAATTGTCCAAACATTTAGGCAGCATGGTGCCTTTCTGCTTGAGAGAGGATGTGGGGATATGTCTGGAAGAATGCACATTTGACAGCCGATACCGAACAATGTAAATGCTGTTGGGGAATGCAGCAGGGCATATAACCAGGTGCATCATTGGGCAGCTGACATGATTTCATCTGCCCAGAAGAGAGCAGCTGCAGGGGCCCATGGACAGATGGCTACCAGGAGGGCCTGCTAAAGAGCCACCACTGACACCAAATGAAGAGTTCCTTTCCACTGTCAGGAATCCAGAAAGCTCAATAGAAAGTGCACAACAGCATGTGATTGATGATGGTACTGCTGTTTCAGGGAGGACAAGTATGTCCCAGGAGGAGCTTCCAGGTAGGCTTACCTATGTCAATTGTTAAATAAGATTTGTATTGTAAAATATTGACAGCAAAGTTTGTTTGACAACATTTTTTTTTTTGGGGGGGGCACTATTTATAGATTGATACAGTTAACAACACATTCTGGTTCATTACACATGGGCTTGGGGTGGGTGTGCCATCCAAGCTTCTGTTAAATGTATTGTTAGTAGACATATAAAAGCCCCAAATTTTTTCACCCTGTGTTACTGTTATTGTGATGATGATATCCTTACATTTTGCTTTACTTCTTCCAGGGCCATCCTCCTTACCAAGTGTGGAGTCATCTGTACATGGTAAGACAAACATTTTTATTTCAGTACTGATGAGCAGTTCACAGAAATATTTATTTTATCCATATGTGTGATGTGGGTGTCAGGACTTTGTGTGTATTGCTGTACCGTATTTTATAGTGGCAGCAGTGTTAGTTTGTTAGCATGTATTGAACTGTAGTAGTGGAACTATTAATTTATTTCCTCTGTCTGTTGCTTATTATCACAGGTGATTCTGACAGTGGAAGTGTAGGACTCCTACAAAGTGATGTCAGAGTATCAACATACTCAAATGATGATGGTTGACAAACAGAGGCACAGTCAGGGAAGACAGAGGTTGAATCTGACTGAGGATGACATTCGGCCATCCCCTGTAATTCCATCAGACACAGCCAGTAGGCCTAGGAAAACCCATTCCAGTGAGCCCTCAGATTTTGAACAGGTGGGTGGTGAGACACTCAATCAGGATAATGTGGTTACTGGGGTTTCAGTTCCTGTTGACTCTGGCCATAGCCAAAGTGTGGGCAAGGTGCCATGAAGGAGAATTGTTAGGGGTGCTCAGAGGAGGCCTGCTGTCCATTCTCCGAATGATCCAGGTGTGTCTTTCCATGCTACTCGACATATGTTTAGGGCCATCATGGAGGCACAGGCACATTCCAATAGGGCCTCCAAGGAAATGCTTAGGGTTGTAGATGTGGCACAGGCTGATATGGATGACTGCCTCACCATGTTGCTGGTTCACTGGATCAGATGAATGACACATTGGAACAGGTGATGTCTGTGATGGAACTTCTGCTGGGAGGGAGACGGCAGTCACATGGGCATAGGTCAGTCACATCATCTGACTTTAGCCGACCTGGCCATGCCCAGTCATGCTCCCTTAGTGACACTACTCCCACTGCTGTATCAGTGGTTGACATGTCCACACCCAGACGTGACAGGCCATGGGGTAGTGGTCCAGGGCATACTCATCAGGAGTGTTCATCCAGCAGACATGAGTCACATTCAGGTAGCAGCAGTGCATTTGACAATGGGAGAAGACATGCCAGTGCAACTCCTGGCAGAGCCAGTTCTCATGGTCATGTACGATGACAATGAACTGTCACCTCTACCATGCATGGCTCACATCTGTCTGGCATACCAAGATGTAGATCTATCACAGAGCTTGGCTGTGTTCTTGCAGACTTTTACACAACAATTTCACCTGGAGTGCCCTGTGATGATAGGAGGTACTGCCAGCCATGCTAGGGAGAAGTAGGGTAGTGGATGTATGACTTCTGCCAGCACAGCGAGTTGGAATTTTATAAATAATTATATGTCATTTTTATATCAAGCTGATCTGTACAGATGCTTGTACTGAAAATGTATTTGCGAGCTTTGCTTGTGTTAATTGTGTTAAAAGATGTCTCTACAGTGCACCCTGCTGAAGTGAAGAGAAATGTACCTGCATTATCATTACTGAATTAAATGTATATGTTTTAGTAGAGGATACTGGCACAGCAATGGTTAACCAGCTGGCTTATTTTAAGAAAAATAAGGGAAATGAAAATGAGCTGTTAATGGTACCCCACAGTGCTGAGTAGGACTGGAGCTGATGGGTCAAAGACACTCCCTTTGTTCATTAGCTCAGTGAAAAGAGGGGAGGCCTCCAGGCACTGCCATAAAAGCTCAAAATGTGTGTCTTAACAGTCTCCTAAAGTCCTATCTCAAACTTCAGAAAGAGATAGTGTAGGAACCTAGAGTCAGGTGACCAGATGAGGTCATTATGCAAGTCATCTTGGATATTATATTTTACAGGGAGTAATCTCAGAAGATAGAGTATTCAGTTTGGGGCCTAACTAGAAAGACTGCTCACATATTTCATCTTGTCTTGGTCAAGTAAGTTAATAGGGAACATTGAAATTCTCTTAGATTTAGTCAGGAATATAGTAAAGCTTAGTTTAGAGATTGCTTTTCTTTATTTGTATGAGTATGTCTATCATGTTGTTTTCAATATTTTCTGGGATTTGAACTCTGTGGTTTACTGTGAATATATATTCAGCATTTTCATGGACTTTTATTACTTATTATTAAATATATTTAAAACAGGGCGGCCGCAGTGGTGCAGCAGTTAGCGTTGCCACCTCACAGCAAGAGGTTCTCCAGTTTAATCATCGGCTGGGGTGCCTTCTGTGCAGAGTCTGCATGTCCTCCCTGTGGTCGCGTGGGTTTCCTCTGGGTGCTCCTGTTTCTCCCACATCCCAAAGACATGCTGTAGGTGGATTGGATACTCTACATTGGCCCTAGGTGTGAGTGTGTGCATGTGTGTGCCTTCTGTGGAAGGTTAGGTGCCGGGCTGGCAACTCGAAACTGTAAAACCCCACTGCCAATCATGAGCAGACAGGTGATCTGCTGTGGTGACCCCTAACTGGGAAAAAGCTGAAAGAAGAAGAAGATTAACTATATTTAAAACCTTTATTGTGGCTGATCCTTGTAGATAGTACTTAACTTTGAAGACTATTTATATTTATTTGTTGACACTGTGTGGGCCACTCCAGAAGGCCTAGCCATCTTGGTGAACTATTATCATTTGTACTAATATTAATATTACACAGTATAATTGGACACCGTTTGTTAAGGGGCATAGAATAGCTGAGTGTGAGATGTCTGGTGACAGTGGTAACTGCCTTATAGTCCGGGTAGAAGAGGGCAGAGCTAGTAGACCTGTGCATGCCTTTCCCAGGTATGTGGGTGTGCAAATCAAACCTCTGAAAGTTTGTGTGTGTCAGGGACATGAAGCACTGGGTTTACAGAGAGGGTGCTGGAGGATTTGACTTGGACAATCGGCTGAGGACCTACCCCTGCAGCTGTACCAGTGAGGAGTCTTCCTGGTGATCTGGAGGAAGACAGGTATAGAGACATCCAGACCCTGGGCTGAAAGTGTTCCCTGTGTGCTCTTCAGAGAAACTGTACTTTGATGCAGAGAGGTCTGCATCTAGACATACTGAGTGTATCCATTTGTATTTCAAGTGCAAGTCCCTCTCCAGTATCATTGGTAAGGATTCAGGCTTCTTGATTACTGGCCTAGCATGAGGACAACACATATTGGTGCCCACCACATATTGACAGCAGTGGTGGGTGTCACATGCCCATACAGGCACATACACATAAACATTGGTCAGTTGTGAGGCTTAAAGCTCATTCTGTCTCATTGGCCATTTGATACTTTATCCAAATGTCTGAATGAGTGAAAAATAAAAGTACAGGGAAAACATTAGTAATGTATTCTTAAGACTGTAAGAAGTAACAACATAGTAGTAGGATATGATGGCCAAGAGTTTATATTACATTTGTAGCTAAGGTATCTCTGGATATTTAATTGGTAAAGAAAATTAGAAAATATGAATATAAGCAAGAGGAAGGTGTAAGTCATGTTATAGATGGAGGAAGTTTTGCACAAGTACAGAGCCATTTAGTAGAGAGGTGTTGACACAATGAGGTTTTGAAAGAAGCATGACTGAATGGTATGGATTGCTAATGTAAGGGCATTTCATGCTATGGCTATGTTGCAAGCATAAAGTAATTGACCACTAGGAAGCTTGGGCTTATGGATTTGCAGAAGGTGCTGGTTTTAAGATCTAAGGGGTCTATTGGGAAGATAATAGGTAAATAAATTGCTTAGAGCAGGACAGGCTGAGGGTTTGAAAATTATTTTTTGTGCTATAATTAACTGCAGCTAGACAAGATAGTTTGGGAGTTCAAGCCAGTTCAGTGAGTGTAGAGATGTACATTGGTGGTACTATCTTTGTTCTCTAACACTATTAAAAATGAAACTGCCATTCTGGGTGATGTAAATATTAACTGGTTATTTTTTTCTTCCAAATTCCCAAACTCAAATATAAATCTATTTCATTTTACCCAACTTATCGTTTCTCCTACAACAGATAACAATATTACTCAGGAAGCCTGTATCCTAGACTGGATACTGGTGTCAGACCCTGCTAAATACCCCTCAGCTGGCACACTCACAAATGCTATAAGTGATCACTCCCCAGCCTTTGTGCATCAAATAGCAGCCTCCCTCCACAAGCAGCATCATTACAAACATATTAGGGATCTTAGCACTAAACAGTTTTGCACCTCCTAGAATAAAAAAAGCAAAAACCAGCCATGCCCCATGGCTAAAAAAACAACTATAAAACTCATACAAACTAGAGATAAAACATGGAAACAGTGGCAAAAACGTAAAAGCCCCTCAGACCTACTGAGATACAAATAGCTCTGTAACCAAGTAAGAAAACTAGTATCCAAAGACAAAAAAAGACTATTATTTAAGACTTCAGACAAACCACAATTAAAATCCCCCCAACATTCTGGTCATCTATTGGATCATTCTAAGCCCTGGTACAAAAAGTAACCCATGTCCCCACCCTGAGAAAACACCAGAGGAAATAACCATTCTCCTCAATTCACACTTTATAAATTCTATAGCTAACATCACTGCTAATTTTCCACAACTCCACTCTAGTGCAAATCCCACTGGAATAGCTGCCCTATCACATGTCGCTCCATCCCTTCCCTCCACAACCTCACTTACAGATGTAACAATAAACCTCTCGCCCACATTCACACTTACTACAATCCCAACTTCTACTAGAAAGACTGCTGCTCAAGCTAAAACCCAGCTCTAACGCAGCTGACAAACTTCTTACTGAATATTTAAAACTTGCTGCAGAAACTATTGTCTATCCTATTAGTATACTAATCAAAAGATCCAACCAAGAGTCATATGTCCCAAAACTTTGGAAAAGAGCATTTATTCTGCCCCTTTACAAAGAAGGAAACTTGACAGATATCTCTAACTATCGACCCATAGCCATGTTATACCCTATTTCTGAACTTGTAAAATGTGTACACATGCAACTTCCGCATTTTCTTCTTATTGACCAAATCCTGTCTTCAACTCAACATGGATTCAGACCAGGTCATAGTACTATAACTGCCCTAATATCCTTCATGGACACAATCAATAAAAATCGAGACTCAGGAAAAATTGTATCCAGCCTATTTCTTGACTTATCATTGCCTTTTTTCTTTTTTTTTTTTTTTTCTTCTTTTTCTTTTCTTTTTTCTTGCCTTTGATACAGTATCTGACTTGCTTCTTCTTTCCCAGATCTCGAATACTGGTCTATTACCTCCCTCTCTTCACTGGTTTTCCAGTTACTTATCAGACAGACAACCAGCAGATAGATAGCAAAACTTTGTATCTTTCTATCTTCATACCTCTACTGGGGTGCCCCATGGTTCCAGAGTAGGTCCACTCCTGTTTAGTATCTTTATTAATCACCTTCACTCTTCATTCAGTCAGGGGTCTTTCATACGATATGTGGATGACACTACAATTATATGCTCTGCAGACACATCATCAGATCTATAATAAATCACTCAGTCAGCTTTTACCTCCATAGAAACATGGTTATACAGTAACTATCTGTCTCTTAATACCAACAAAATCAGACATAATATTTACCCCCAAGAAAAACGTCTCCATAAAAAAAATCTCAGTTCACTATACTTTCTCAGAGTAACACAAAAATTGAAGTAGTTGGTCACACTAAGCTGCTAGGAGTAATAATTAATGAGAACCTAAAATTTGATCTACACATACAAAACAACATAAAAACACATCAGACACTAGGTGTTATATACAGGCAACAAAAAAGTACTTGCTACCACTTATTTACTTCCCTCTCTTATCTACAGTGCCCCCTTGCCTACTAACCTACTATCGTCCCTAAAAACTAAACTTGAAACGTTATAACAAAATTATCAAGTTTGCAACAAATGCTGTACATTCTACCCACCACTGCACATTCCTACATTAACTGAACTGGCTTGAACTCCCAAACTATCTAATTTAGCTGCAGTTATCTACAGCACACAAAATAATGTTCAAACCCTCAGCCTGTCCTACTCTAAGTAGTTTATTTACCCATTATCTTCCAAACAGACCCCTTAGAACTGAAAAACAGCACTTTCTGCAAATGTACAAGCCCAAGCTTCCTGCCAGTCATTTACTTTACTCTTGCAACATAGCCAGAGCCTGGAATGCCCTTCCATTAGCAATGTGGACAATTCAGAGTAATGCTTCTTTCAAAACCTAATTTCACCAACTCCTGTCTACTAACTGGCTCTGTACTTGTGCTAAACCTCCTCCCTAAATAACATGACTTACATCTTCCTCTTGCTTATATTCATATTTTCTAACTTTCTTTACCAATTAAATATCCAGAGATACCTATGCTACACTTGTGATATAAACTCTTGGCCATCATATCCTTCTACTATATTGTTACTTCTTACCGTCTTAAGAATGCTTGTTTTCCCTGTCTTTTTATTTTCCCTGACAGTCTTGTGCTGTTAAATCTGTGATTATGCTACATTTTTTGTGTAAATATTTTAAAAGGTTAATTTTTTAAAACTGTTAACTCTGATAGCTAGTCTGAGTGTTCATGGAGCTTTTCTCCTCAGGCATCCACTGAAAATGGGCTTTTCATGGCCCAGTTGGATTATCCTGGTAAACAAATGCCAATCAATAAATAAATAAATTAATACATACATACATACATACATACATACATACATACATAAATACATACATAAATACATAAATATCTGCCTGTTTTTCTTACCTACATGCACTCACTTACCTTACTGCAATATCCTTGTTTCTATATTTTGTATTCAGAGCAACATAAGTTTTGTATCTGATGTTCAGACGGGATAGCTGACTTAGTGCATAGTATATTTGTGTTTCTGATGCTGTTTTACTAGTTTTACTGCTTTCTTACAGGTTTTTGTAATGTGTACATGCCTCCCACAGTCTTTACAGCAACAAAGCTGGACCAAGTCATTAATAAAAGTGGGACAAAGGCTGAAAAATAAGGTGACTTTTTAAATATTTTGGTCTAACAAAGTTAGACACTTGATAGAATCAAACAGTTTTTGCATCACTATTTTTAAAATTGTTCTGAGGGATATAAAGTCTGAAACTAAAATTTGTATCGTTAATTTCTAACTTCTGTCTTTAATTATTTGCCAGACCAAAAGTATGAGGCCAAACTGAGAACATTCTGTGACAATCAGTACCTTTTAGAGGTATTATTTTGTGAATCTTTGATGCCTGTGGCCTATTACTTGATAGAGGACACAGGTATTCACTTAAGTCACTGCTGTCACATGTTGAAGTCATTACTGTAAGAATCAACTACCTTTTACTTAGTTACATTACTAAGTAACAGTATGTAAGGATATGCCATTCATTTGTATTATTACACATTTTTTTAAATATTCCAGTTCATCACTTATCTTGTAAATCTGGCAATTGCTACAGTTTTGGTACAGGGCTGACTCTGACTGATGCTATAAGTACACAGCCATTACATGAGTAGGTAAAGACTGTGAGCATTGCTTGGCATCATTTTTAGAGTATGTATGTGCATAGTATGAAGGTTTTAGTCCTTTAGATAGTGAGTGAGTATGCTATGTGTTGCCTCTTAGCCAATGCAAGGGCATATTGAGCACACCTACTTCTGCCTAGCCCCACTGCAGCTGCTGGTTCCCCCTCTAACTACTCTCTGTGTGTGGCTGTTGTGATCTTGCCAGTGGTGGTGGGATGTGTGCCCCTTCTCCTTTGTTGATCCTGCTGAAGCTGTTTTCACAGGATGATGTTATGATGCATGGCACAGATGTTGAAGATTTCAGTAGATATACAGGGGTTGTACTGCAGGGCTCTGCCAGATGTATCTAGGCACTGGTACAGCAACTTCAGCAGCCGAAACACACATTCTATGATATTTCTTGTTTGAGCATGTGCCTCATTATAGTGTTCTTCATTTGGTGTGTGTGTATGTGTGTGTGTGTGTGTGTGTGTGTGTGTGTGTGTGTGTGTGTGTGTGTGTGTGTGTGTGTGTGTCTGTGTGTTTGTGTCTGTGCATTTGTGTGTATGTATGCGTGTGTGCATGTGTGTGTATGTTTGTGTCTGTGTGTGTGTGTGTGTGTGTGTGTGTGTGTGTGTGTGTGTGTGTGTGTGTATGTGTGTGCATTTCTGGTGGACATCATCAGTCATGGTTCCAGTGTATAACCTGCATCTCCCAGTAAATCACGCTGTGATACATCACCCCTCGTAAACACCTCTTAAAGTTGGGAGTTGTGTCAGATATGTGAGTTGTAGTAACTGCCTGGGTTGCCAGCACACACATTTAAGATGATTCCCTTAGCATTGCACATGACTTGGCTTTTAATGGAATGAAAGCCTTTATTATTTATGTACACTGTTTGCTGCTTCCTGGGTGGTGCTTTGATTTCTATATGTGTACAGTCTATGGCACCCAGTGCTTTAGGGTAGTGTGCTACAGGGTAGAACTCCTGCATATTTGTAGCCCAGTCCTGAGGTATACAGGGGAAATATACATAGTCACTGAAATGTTGGAGCATAGCATTCAGGAATTGCTGTTGGATCCTAGATGCTGATGCCTGTGCCACCCCCCAGTATGTCCCCTGCTGGTCTCTGAAAGGTTCTTGTAGCTAAAATTCTAAATGTTACACATACCTTTGTTTTCACCGTTATTGGTTCCCCTTGGTATGCTCTTGGTCTGAGTTGTAGTGTCCATACCTTTCAACTGTAGAGATTTTCACAGAATGTTCAGACCTTTGCCTCATATCTTTGGTCCATTTCTTATAAAATTGTGTTTTTTCTGGCAAATTAGTGGCAAGTCATTAAAGATTGAAGTTAGAAAATAATGACAGACATTTGAGTTTCAGACTTCATAACCTTCAGAAAAGTCATGCTAATTCAAAACCTGTTACTCCATCAACTTTTTAAGTTTGTAAGATCAATATTTAAAAAATTTCCACATATGTGGGCCTTTGTCCCACTTTCATTTATGGCTTAGTCCAGATTTCTTGCTCTAAGAGATTGAGAGGTATGCTCTATCCACTCTGTAGTGCTCTATAAGTTCCACTTCATGCAGACTGTGATAAGTTACATGGGGTCTGAAAACTCTTCTCCTTCTCTGCCTTGGTCTATTTGCAGCAGTAGCAGCATAGACTTCAGCCTGTTGCACATACACATGAATTAAAGCAAAAGCAGCCCCCTAACATTCTTTCTGTGTAGACACCTTTCCATGGCTGTATCCTAATAGGTTTTGGAATCCACAGGGAAAACCAGCACTGAGTTTACTTGGTTGCTTTACAGCTTGTTAAATAGCTCCTCCATCTTGGATTTGTTGATTAGCATACAGTTCAGCAGCTTATGCTGTAATTAGCATTCCATGTTGTATACTATGTTTGTGCAACTCGAAGTGTAATGTAGAGCCACTTACTGAATTTAAAATGGTGTGCTATCATGTGTGTGATGCTCCTGTAGGCTTTATTGAATCCAGCCCTTTATTTTTGTGCATTACTATATTTTGTGGATGGGTGGCCACAATGGTGCAGTGGTTAGCGTTGCTGCCTCCCAGCAAGAGGTTCTCCAGTTCAATCCTTGGCTGGGATGCCTTCTGTGTGGAGTCTGCATGTGGTCATGTGGATTTCGTCCGGGTGCTCCAGTTTCCTCCTACATCCCAAAGACATGCTGTAAGTGGATTGGGTACTCTAAATTGGCCCTAGGTGTGAGTGTGTGTGCCTTCTTTGGAAAGTTGGGTGCTGGGCTGGCAAAACACTGTAAAAAACTCCACTGCCAATCATGAGCGGACAGGAGACCCGCTGTGGTGACCCCTAACTGGGAAAAGCTGAAAGAAGAAGACTATATTTTGTGGATGGAAATACATACATATAGGATATTTATCTTGAATGAGTTAAGATCAAAGATCGGTTTATTCAAAACAGTGTTATCATATAGTAATTCCCATTGCATCTTGTTTAACTACAAATTATAGAACGTCATTGCAAACATAATTCCTTCATATATGATGAAATTTAAAGAATTTAAAAGACTGGTTAGAACTATCTGCTGATTAATAATAATGGAGAGGTTAATGAGCATATTATATGTTAGGATAAATTATTGGGTTTTAAATACAATAAAAGAGCAGGACTGAGACATAACTCATACACACAAAGACTTAAATGTTGCTACGTCTAAGGTCCAAAAGGGAAAAACTACAGTTCTACATCCAGTTAAGACTTTAAATTATAAAAAGTGAAACTGTAATCATTTTCTATTATTCCAAAGAGTCTGCATACTAAATACAAAAGTATTCAATGCCCATTTAGTAAAAATGCAGTATACGATACTGAAAATATCTTCATTTTTACCATTTAAGAGACATCATAAAAATATTAATAAAGGACAGAATAATCAATTAAATGAAGTATTACTAGACTCCTTTCATTCCAGAACATAAAGGTAAGTTATCTAAGGAAAACATTACATTTTATTTAGTGTCCATAACAAAAAAAAAAAACAAAAAACAAATGAACGTGCAAATAAATGAATAAATAGAAAAATATGTGCATGGTCACCACATGTGTTAGAACTGAAGCTTTTGTAAGGAAGTGCAAAAGCCATGCTTCTTGCTATAAGAGGTTAATAGGTATGCACAGACCTCTTCACTGCCACCAGGGGATCACTCGCTGTCACTCTCTGTCACACTCACAGTCTTGCTGGATTGCTCTCAGTCTCTCAATCTCAAACACGCACAATCTCTTCTGCTTTCATGCACCCATTCACTCACAGAAGATTGCAGTTACTGCTCTCTCAATGGCTTCCCCCCCAGTCACTCTCTCTCTCTCTCTCTTACACACACACACACAAGCGCACACATGCACACACACACACACACACACACACACACACACACACACACACACACACACACACACACACACACCAGTCCCTGGACCTGGCCCTTCTCTATCTTCCCTCCCATGGTTCTCCCAGCCCATAATACTTTAGTGTTATTATGGTATGTATGTAGTAGGCCTTGGTGGTGTCAGGTATAGCCCCACTCCTGATCCCCATTATGATGCTGGCAGTGGTACCGCACTTTACAGGATCATCCCTTGTGTCTAGTATATCAGCCCACCCTCTGATCCCCCTTAGGATGTCTGTGACATATTCCACTTCACTTTATCCATGGTGCCCCAGCCTCACCACCACCCCTGAACTCTGTAGTAATGTTGTTGCTATTATACACTTAAAGAAAGCCCTGGTGGTTTAGTGCATGCCCTCCACCTCCACAATCCCTGTAGTAATTGGTACCATCATGGCACTTAAAGTAAGCCCTGTTAGTTTAGTGGATCCACCCTGGCCCCTGATCCCCACAGAAATTTCACTAGCATCACAACACTTAAAGCAATCCCTAGTGTCCAGGGGTTCCCCACACTGCCCGATCCCCATGGTAATGTTGGTGCTATTACTGCTTTTAAACCATTCCCTGGTGTCTGGTGGTTCTTCCCATCCTATCCCTGTTTCTCTAGTAATGCTAATGCCATTGCTGCACTTTACAGAACTGTCCCTGGTGTCTAGTTTATCACCCCACTCCCGCACTCCCCGATTCCTGTTTTGTTGTCACTTTCACTCTCTCTCTCTTGATCTCTCACAAACACAGTCTTTCCTGCTTTCATACACACATTGACTTTCACAGGATCACTCTCTCACTCTTGATCTATCTCCTGTCCCTCTATTCTTTGTGTGTGTGTGTGTGTGTGTGTGTGTGTGTGTGTGTGTGTGTGTGTGTGTGTGTGTGTGTGTGTACACGTGTGTGCATGCGTTTGGATCACACACTCGCTCTTGTGTGTGTGTGTTTGAAAAGCTGAAGTAGAAGTACAGAAATAAAACTCCAGGGTGGAGTTTGAATTACGCACTTCTGTTTCACTTCTCCATTACACTCTGAGCTCCCACACTATCCCATAAGTTACACTTCAATAAGTAAATAAACTAAAAAATATTACAAAGCTCCAAGAACATATAGGACAATTTCTGAAACAATAGTTGTTCCTTGAAAATGATATTTCACTATTATTGTTCCCTGAAAATGCTATTTCACTATTACAATTGTTTTTTTAATATACAGGACATAATCCCACCTTACTAGAAATATACAATTACATTCCAGTTTTTAAAACAAAAGAATGATTTGATTTATCTCCTGTTATATGACAGTTTCTTTGCTAAATATAGACAACAAAATGTTCATGACATTTTATCTAGTAGGTAAAAAGCAATAATACTATGTCTAATAGAAGAAGATCAACTAAGGATCATAAAAGAGAGCAAAACAGGTGAGTATTAAAAGAATATTTACACGGATTATGTAAATGTCAAAAATGTATGCTTAGCAATTATTAGTTTAGACACAGAGAATATTTAACAGTCTATGAAATCACAGTATTTGTTTAGAGTCCTATAAATACACATCTTTCCAAATTCCTGTATTATTTCTAGAAATGCTATACCATAGTTTTGTTTCTTTTATTAAAATAGGGTTATGCTCATAACAAGCATTAAAAATAAAGGTATCAAACAGGGTTGTCCTGTTTCTCTTTATTTATTTGCATTACTAAAGGAGCCATAAGCTAATTAAGTTAGGTTAGATGAACACATAAAAGGTTTTAAAAAGGTATATTCCCATCTAAAATGTTATTATTTGTAGATGGATGATTAATGTTAGCTTTAAATAACAGCAATACTTCTATTTTGGCTACACTGAAATATTTCAAAAGAATGTTTAATCTTACATTTAACAAAATTAAGATAAACATAACCCTAATGAATTAAACCATAATTACAAGATTAATGCACATTTATACTTGCAATTGTAAGTAACTAAAATACATTGGAATTATCTAACTATTTAGAAAATACTCCAAGTTAATTGTAATAATATTATTAAAAATTGTATAGAGATGACTTCACATTTGAGCAAGATATTATTGCTTGCTGAAGACAGAATAAATCCAAGTAAAGTGATACGTTTGCCAAATGAATTATTTGTAATTCAAACCGCAGCTTTAATACCAATAAAATGTATGATAATACACAGAATAAGATATTTTAATCCTGAACTGAAGCATCACAGTAGAATGTGAGATAATGGTGGATTTGGACTTTATAACACTGAATTCTACAATCTGGCTTCAAGTTTTAAACTGTCAGTAGTTTGTACAGATAATGTGTATTCATCAAAACAGAAATGATTGAACAAAGCTATGTATAATAATCAAGAAAATCAGACTAGCAAGGTAATATTTAAATTTTTCAAACAATAAAATTATGTAAGAGTCAATAAATATAGCGTTATATTCCTAATCCAATAAATTCAAGGCATGTTAACATTATATTGAAAATTGTCAAAATTATACATTCAAAGAAACAATTATTTATTGTAGCTCCCATTTTCTTTACAGCAGAATTTGTAGATTTTTTCTTTGCTCTAATTCTCTTTCTGGCTGTTGAGCTTTCACTTGTGGCAGCCCTATCGACGCATTCATTTTCCATTTAATGATAGCTGTGTGGCTCATTTATTCCTAGTGTGTGAGACAACAAGCAGATTTACAATGTGGCCATTATCAACAAAGAGGACTGAGCTTTTGCATTAGGGCAGTATTCCCATTGAATATGCTCAGAAACCTGCAGAAGGTTGGGATACAACTCCTCAAAATTGCCTTTTTCACTAAGGACAGTGCTCCTGTATGGTCTGTGGTCTCCCCCATGGACTCTAACACAGGATAATGTACCCAGGACGCACCCTACACCCTCTCCTCAATTCAAGGTGAGCCAGCTAAGCCGCATGATTCCTCTGCCTCCCATGCCAGCTCCAAAAGGCACCTGGGCTGCTAATTAAACTTAGGTAATCTTTGGCACAGTAAATACTGTGAAGGTACTAATGTTGAAAGTGATAATTTGGAACATGGAAAACTTTATTAATTAGTGTGATGGTTTAAAAGACATCTTATTGCGTGCTGGCTTTAGTAATCAAACCACACTAACCAGCATCATTTCCTGAATAAAACATCTACACCAACAGAGCAAGGATTCAGAGTGTATAGCCCATGCTGTGTAGAGGCTAACATATTTTCAGTGCTTAGGATACCTTGAGTCTAACCTTAGTAACACTGTAGGTGGGGGGTGGTGTACAGGTGTATATGGCCAAGCCCACATATCTGTGATTGTATCTGTGTTTATTTGCACTGTTGTTGCAGCTGCTCACACAGTGTACCTCTCAGAGGCAGTGAAAAATACTTGGAGGGATGCCACATAAGAATCTCAGCCTTTTGATCTGATATTACATTTCTGTCAGTTCTCTAATTATTTTTTAATAATGCAGCACTTTATTACATCAGCTCAGTAAACACATAAATGTTTAACAGCAGATCCAAAAATTCATTAAAGTGACAGCATACAAAAATGTCGCCACAATACAGTTTTAAGTAATACACTACACATGATACAGTTCACAGACAGTCATACTACTTTTAATGTCATATCCTCCATCATGAATAATAAAATGTACCATAATTTATTCCAGAAAGTTTTGTGATTATTGTGCATGCCATTTACATGCATAGCATTTTTAATTTAGTGACTGATGACAGTTTTACAAGAACATCAGTTGCATTCAGAGGAGCTATTCCCTGGTGGTAGTAGACATTTCATAATATCTCTTGCAGTCACTGACTACACATTTATCAACGACTCTAATACCTTAAGAAGGACTGTTGTTTTCTGGTTGAGTGTGAGTTTTATTGTAGTTTTTTTATGGAGAAAACATGCGGAATGGCTTTTCTAGAGTGACTGCTGTGCTACATAAACATTATCCCCGGGATTCATGAAGCTCGGCACAAGAACGGTTTTAGCCTTGTGCCAAAAATCCTCATTATAGATGGTGCAGCAGTGCCATACGAATATGTATGATAGTGTGCCACCACACCCTCAACGTGCACAGTAAATGTGTGCGAGTGCAGGGGGCATGTACAAGTGCTCTATGGAGTCGTAAACATGCCCCAACAGTTGCACAACCTATTATGCTTACTATTAGAGCCCGCCTCTAATAGTAAGCCAGTAATTCAGTGTCCATAGATATCGAAATGTATGCTAAGCATACAAGAGTGTCCACAAACAGTGAAATAAAATCGAAGTAGTAACACACAAGCACATAGTGGAATGTTGTGCCCCGTCCCTAGAACTTTCACAATTAGATTCCCCATGTCCCTATTTTACATTTGTATTGCTGCAATATCAAAAGTGTAAGCAAAGCCCTCCGCTGAGCATAGCTTGCACATCAAAATCATTCAAATAGAAAAAAACATGCAGAATCAATGTACACATAAATAGTGTAGTGATTAGAGCATCCCCCTAACAAACAGGCATTCACTGTTCGAGTCCAACAATAGCACATATCATTTTCCATGTGGAATGAATGTCATTTTGCTGTAAAACCGACATAAGAGTATTGCATGAGATGTTTAACTAAATTTCATTCAATCAAAGTGGTACTGTCATAATGAATAAGGCACTAGTAAGCAGGTGTAAGCAAAAATAAGCAGCAGTAAACATATATAAGTACCAGTAAGCAAGTCTGAGTGTGCTGTAAGCAGTGCTCAGCATAGGAAATGTATATAAGTATGTATAGATATATAATATATATATATATATATATATATATATATATATATATATCTATGAAGAATGAACTTTGTAACAATAAAGCATACAAAAGGAATGAGAAGGGAATCAACAGCAACTCCAGGATTATATAGTGCTGTCAGCATATGTCATATCAAGCTGGGCAGGAGTGAGCAAATTACTGCTACTCACACCACAAGCAGGATATTACCAGTGGGAGTAACATTGTTGATCTGCTAAGACTACTTT
>NC_056727.1:279451367-279488867 GCF_019279795.1 Protopterus annectens
CTAAAGTCCATAACTGCTACATTAAAATCAGTAGTAGCCCGTTTGCTGAAGCGGGTTTTGTGAAAGTGCACTTTCGATTAAGTGTACTTTCGCGTAACCCAGGGTCTGCTTTGTGAGTTTGAAGAAGTGTATTTTCAAACTTATACAGTAGACCGATATATATATATATATATATATATATATATATATATATATATATATATATATATATATATATGTGTGTGTGTATATATTTATGTGTGTGTGTGTATGTGACTATAAATATACACATGTATATAGCCAGGATATGATTCAGCAGTTACGAATTACATATGTTCACAGGCCGTGCATATGGGGGTGAGGGGTTTAATCAACAAACATGTAACGTGTAGCATCAACCACCCCCCAGCTAGGCCGGTGAGACATACAGGCACACAATAAAAGTAAACACACCACTGCTTCCCAGACCACCGGAAGGATACTACCAGTGGGAGAGACCTGCCAGGTCTAATTTTGAAACAAAGACATCAATGCTCCTTGTGGGACAGCCCAAAAATTACTGATCATTGGAGTCAGTCCCTGTAATGATTCATCAAACCAGGCTGTAGACATACACAGAACAGTAGGTTGTGCAAGCCTGATAACCCATGGGTCGACACAATGTAGGACATGTGTCCTGACACGCAGAGAGTGGGCAGTGTGTAGTTTTGTGTTTATACCCCACCTGCACCCACAGTAAGGATGAGTGCTGTAGAGGAGGGGAAGGTGGGGGAACTAAGGGTATGCAATTATGGGCCTAGGCGTGCAGGTGTTGGCTGGCGCAGACATATTAGGACCGCCCTGGGGATGTAAGTAATATTCCAAAATGGGCATAGCTTATGCCCATACCTCTCATCCCCTAAGAGCAAATCCACTGGACAGGACATAAACCATTGGGGGAACAAATAGGGACCATACCTCTCAACTGTCCCTGATTTTGACTCAAATTCTAACTCTGCCCCACTTAATCCCTCCTAAAACTAGTGACTTTTGGAGGAAAGGTGGTGAATTACATGTAATGAATAATGACAATAATTAAGAGTTATAAATTTCATTTACCTTAGAAAATGTGTATTAATTCATATACTCTGAGTCTGTCAATGTATCAAGTTAATAGCACTAATATTTTAAATGTGTCCCTGATTTTCCCTGATGTTGTCATGACTTGTCCCTGATTCAGTTGATATTTGTCCCCAATTGTTTGAGATGTCTGATAGGGACAGAAAGCACATATTCCATTTACAACCTTAGAAAGATGATAGAATAATAGGTATGCAGTAGCATGACTCGGCTGAAGGATGTGGGTTCCAAAATCCAATTACTTGTCTGTATTTAATGGTGTCAATTCCCATGTATTAGCCAGACAGGTGCAGATTGTAAGAGGAACACACCAATAGTATGAATCAAGCTCTGGACAGGCGGCGGATTCCGTACAGTCGAATGGCATGCTTATGCCTAATGGGCAGCCATTCCAAATACTGTAGGCATGCAATCCGATGTAATAGGCATCACAAGGTAATATCATAGTCCTCACTCCCACCCAGGAGTGTGAGAGTCAGATGCAAACACCAAATGCAGTGCATTTGTAAGTGCTGGAGCAAGTGGGTGTAAGCCTGTTTGGCCGCTGGTATGTGAGTATCACACTGGTGAAGCAATCTAGAGGTTAACTGAGTGTAAGACACTGTAACTGGAGGTTAGCATTGCTTAGCTCCACGCAAACCCATGCACACCCACTCACAACTGCTTTAAAGTGTCTTAATCCCTCTGTACCCAACAGCTCATGTTCTGGCCAGCAACAAAATAACCAGCCTCTGCAAAGCTAGAATGCAGGACTCTGTACATCACAGTCATAGTAGTAAACCACTATGCCATGATAGCAATACATATAAAGAAGGCATCAGCAAACTAATCCTTACAACAGGGAAAAAAATCAAATATGTGAACTGAATCTATGTACAGTGTAATGTTTTATAACCTGCCACAGACCATAAATATGTGAATTGGAGTACTGCGGTAAACATAGAGTTGAGGTATCACTGTAATAAGGTTCAGAAGTCCCCAGGACCCCATATAGTGTATGTACACATGAATGATGGATACCAGACATATATATATAGCCTGTAAGGAGTAAGACATTATTGACAAATGTAAAATATAATGATAGATAACCAATAAGCAATACTAACAACCGCACAGCCCAACTAAGTAATTGTATGCAATGTGTAGGGAAGCCAATACAATATGCCCACAGGTACACCTCTTTAAGCAGTGCCAACCTGAAGTAAGCATGTGTGCCCATAGCTTAGCCTTTTAGAAACTTGCCACTTACTGAAAAGTGGGGTATCTGGCCCTACTTAAACTGAAGAGGAGGAAATAATGCTCATAACTGGTTGTAGAATTGCTCTGCAGGCAGAAAGGCTGGAGTGGGAGAAGGCACTCACTTTAGAGTGCAGCGCTGGGGCATCCAGGAGTCCAAATTCATGGTATGGCTCCTGGTAATGCATCATGACAGGAGACAACTGCAGGGCCAGTACCAGGGCTCGCAGTACAAAACAGAGGCCTGGGACAGTCTTGTCCATGACCTCACTAGTGCCACAGGTATCCCCGGGACTGGCGAGAAGGTCAGGCATCACCATGCAGACTTGAAGCGGCGGAGGGGGGATGTCCTGGAACAGTGGATCCAGGAAGCAAGGCAGATGCAGAATGCCCCAGAACTAAGTACTCCTTCCACTATGTAGTTAATAATTGCCTAGCTTGTGTATACTATGGATAGATATGGCTAAATATCACTGTACTAACCTGACAGCTGCAGATGAGCATGCTGCGAACCAATTAGCCTATGATGCTAGGCTGCAAAGGATGCGTCGCAAGGCAGGTTAATAAATAGCCTACACGTACTGTCATAACAAATAAATGTAATAGCCTGAGAAAGTGTTGTACCAGTATACAGAAGATTGTAATATGCTGCGAATAAAGGGTGTAACCCCTGCATTGCTTCTGTTTAACCTGCAGTCATATGTTGTTGTACTGTTGCAGTTATTAAATAGTACTGTTGTACTAAGCAGTGTTACCCGCATTGTGTTATGCAGATACAATGTGTATGAAGTGCTATATAACAATATCAGAAGTGCAGACAGGTCAGTCATATTACACAAAATACATTGAAAATCCTCACAATTGTCTGATAGCATAGTGTACAGTGATCTTAACTGTAATGCTTTTGTCATACACAGCAGGGCTTTGGATCCCAGGAGCGCTAGTAAGTTGTATGCATAATCATTCCACACAACTGCATGCAGTCTGTTATAATGTTCAGAGAGAAAGCTGTATGCATATTTACACTTAACAACTGTACAGATTTTGCTAGAATGCTTAAATAGAGAGTGGTATGCATATTCATACACCTCAACTGTTCCAACTGCCCAGTATGTCCTGATAAATGGCCCACATGACCTGCCTTTTGCCCTGTTCCCCTGACAAATTAGTGTGAAGATCCAAGAAATGTAGGCAGCTGTTAATGACATATAACTGATAGTCAGACTTGTACATAGTCAGGGAATGTACATGCAAACATACCTGTCATCCCAGCATCTCACCCAAAGTGTATGAGAAGAGTCTCAAAACATGTGGCATTAACACCTGCATCTTGTCAAGCCTGTACATAAGACACAGGTCCTGTACATACTAATCTACAGACATACCATTGTACAATATAACGCCATTGGGTAATGTAATAATACATGTAAGGGACAGACCACTGCAGTGACTACGAATGTTGTGAAAACTACAAGGTTGTATTAGTTGTTAATTGAAGTCTCTCTCTCTCTCTCTCTCTCTCTCTCTCTCTCTCTCACCCCAACCATATATGCAAACATAACCGTTTTACACAACTCATTTGGTATGTCTACACTCCTACCCTTTGTTGGGGCATATGTCCTATTGATTTATAAATATTCACATCTGTTTCTATGCATGTGCCATGTTAAAATGCACCCATATCGGTGGCCTGTTGCCATCAAGGAAACCTGCATGTTGTTGAATGGCCACTGCTTACCCATATATGCATGTGTTCTGCCTGCTCTGCAACTATGTTATATCTGGTGCCCTGGGTAATGGAAATACCTATACATGCTGTTATAACTAATTGTGAATGCTGTTGACTATTACTAACCCATATCGGCCTTAAACATACTACAACATAGCTCGTATGAGAAGGCCGGTCCCAGCAGACCCACCTGTCCCACATCAGCTGGCCATGGCACCGGGCACCAGCACATCTGGGGCCCAGCCTGGGACCTCCTCATCCATTGGCCCTGCACCACCTTCGGGTGGAACTGCTGCAGGGGATGGGGCTCCCCCCCTGGGAGAGGGAGCGGACAGGAACCAGTCACCCGTGGTAAGGTCCGGGCCGTGGTGCATAGGGAGCGCAACAGGGAGATTCGAGACCGCCTATGCCAGGTTGAGGGCCGAGTGGTGCAACTAGAGTGTGAGCCTGCCTTCCTACACAGCCCCCAGCACAGCCACCTTCTGTGCTGTGAAGGTGCAGTGGTGACTGCCCATGGGCAGGGACCTCAGTCCAACTGTATCCATTTTGTTTGGCTTGTCTGTCATCCTAACCAACCTATCCTCCCTGATCATACATCCTGTCTTTCCACAACATCCCACTCTCACCTAAAAAAAAAAAGGGCAATCTGTTCCCACAAAAAAAGCACACCCCATACATAGCTGTCCATTTCACAAATGTGGCCACTGGACACATGTAAACATTTCTAATTGGCATCACAACATACTATTGTTGTCCTCACTCCTCTCTCAGGGCTGTGAGTGTCCAAATGTCCCACCAAATTTATTGCATATGCACAGCCATTGCTGTAGAAGAAATGGACAGCTATGGACATTCCCAACACCCTTCTGCACATCCCTAGCTACCTCGCCTACTGTCTTTCCCTCTTTGTGCCCATGTTTCACTATTTCCCTCTTTGTGCCCCTTTTTCACCACTTTCCTATCACCCCTTTTTTCTTTTCTTTTAAAGAACTTAGCGCAGGGGTAAGCAGGAGTAAGCACTTTTAAGCAGCATTTGAGCGGGTTTCAGCCTGTTTGCACAGGGGTAAGCACTGCCTACACAGGTTAAGCAAACAAGAAGGTAACTGAGTGTAAGGAACTGTAACGAAAAAGTAACCACTGCTTACCATCACGCAAAACCACTCACAACTGCTTAAAAGTGCCTTAATCACTCCGTATCCAATGGCCTTGTTCTGCCCAGCAACAAAATAAATAGCCTCTGCAAGTCTTGAAACTAGGACCCTGCACACCACAGCCAATGTGATTTCCCACTAAGCCATGGCAGATATACCAGCATCAGATGTTATCACAAACATATCATTCAGCACAGTCATTCAACAGTATAGGAAATGTATTCCATCATGTAGATATATGTGTGTGTGTTTGTGTCCAGATATAGATACATACATATATATAGATATATCAAGAATATCCCATGTGACAACAAAGCTTTAAAAGGAATGAAATGGGAAATACCAGCAACACCTGTATTATGTAGTGGTGTTGTCCTATGTAATATCAAGACTCCCTCAGACAGACATGTGTCATTAATACACGCAAACATTTATACATTGGCCAAATACATTACTCTGTGCATTATATTTACATTAACACAACAGTTCCTGTCCAATCATTATTTGAAAACAGTACTCTTGCAAGGTGCTGTGTGTGACATTATTATCATGAAAAAGGTAAATGGGGTAACCATAGAGGGACTGGTAGTGTCGTGTGTACAATTGGGTTGTCTTCATCACTTGTACCTGAAACCTTTAGGAGTCATGTGCATACCAGGATTGTGTGCCTGAGAGACGAAGGTGAGGACAAAAGCAGTATGTTGTGATGCAAATTAAAAAGGTTACATGTGTCCAGTGGACATGTGTGAAATGGACAGCTATGTATGGGACAAATGTTGTTCTAGGAACAAATTGGCCTTTTGTTTCTGTAAGGTGAGAGCGGGATGTGGGGGAAGGAGAGTAGGTATGATCGTGGAGGAAAGGTTGGGTAGGATGACAGACAAGACAGCATACAGGGTTGGTATATGACACATGTTGGGGGATACACCTTGGATGGGGAAGGGTATTCGAAAGTCACAACCCCATGAGCCCTCAGATGGAAACAGTGGGACGGAGGTCCCCACCAATGGGCAGCCACCACTGCACCAAAACAGCTGCAAAGGTGGCTGTGCTGGGGGCTGTCTAGTAGGGGCAGGCTCACCCTCTAAATGTGACACTCTGCTCTCGAGCTGGCATATCTGGCCTCAAAACCCCTTATTGAGCCCCCTACGCACCACGTCCGGGATTGTACAATGGCAGACAAGTTCCTGTCTGGACCTGCTCCCAGGGGGGACAAGCCCCATTCTCAGTGGCAGTTCCACCAGAAAGTGGTGCAGAGCCATCAGAGGTGGAGGTCCAAGGATGGGCCCCAGACGTGCTGGTGCCTGGTGCCATGGCCAGCTGAAGTGGGACAGGAGGTTCCGCCGGAACCATCCAATCCCATACAGCCTATGGTGTTGCAGTTTTAACACAGATATGGCTTAGTAATAGTCAACAGCATTCAGGATTACTTACAACAGCATTCATAGATATGACCATCAACCCAACAAAACAGATGGCGTACATTTGCAGAGGGAGCACAACACATTCACATATACTGCATAACATCTGTACAAAGTGTAGAAGACTTGTGACCGCAGCTATGACCAGTGACCCATTACTGACATGTCACTGTGAGAACCTCAGATGGTGAATGTCATACCACTGTTTCATGTGACATATGTCCAATCAGGGTTGTGATGGCAATAACTCTCATAACTATCACCATGTACTGACTGCAGTCCTCACAATATGCTTCTGCAGTTCACAGATGTGTGTTCAGTGAATAACACAAGAAACAAATGGTTCCACACACTGACCAGTCCACAGATGGCCCTACAGATGGGAGTTCCCTCACAAACAGAGCACTGTTTTGTCAGTTTTAAAACATGCAGAATAGCCATTATCACACACAACTTGTTAAACTGGCAGAAGTCTCAATGAAGCATAGCTACACTTACATGCTGCAGTCATGTCTGGCACATCACCCTTCTGTCTTTAGGCTATTTTCCACTGTGTATGTTGTTTGAAAAATATCCAGATATCATCTGTGATGCTGTTTACCAAACACCAGATCCAGGTTCCCCTCACAGTGACTGTCATGGGCAAACACCAACATGAGGTTCCTAGATATTGTACTGTGTTTCTATGCTATTGGCTATGGGAATGTCACCACAGCTGTTCCACATGCAGTCAGGTAGAGGAGGACTGTAATAGGTGCAGAGGCCATCACCTGATCATGACCATCACTTACAGCAACAGTGGTCCCTCTCCACAAAGGTGGTGCCTCAACGGATCCTCGAAACTATCGCTCCATAAGCCTGACTAGCTTGGTCTGCAAAGCTATGGAAAGGATCATCATGGACCTCATAAATAAAGATATTGGGGACCTACAGACACTGGATCCTACCCAGTTCGGCTTTGTTAAGGGCAGATCCTGCCTCTTAAACCTGGTTGATTTCTTTGAAACAGTCACCAAGGCCATTGACGAGGGGAAGGTGGTCCACACAGCCTACCTGGACCTCGCAAAAGCCTTCGATACAATATCCCACTCGGGCATTATAGATAAGCTCACCAGCTTAAATATAAACCCCTATGTCACTAGATGGGTTGCAAACTGGCTCAAGGACAGAACCCACATGGTTAGAATTGCTGGAGCCATGTCAGACTCCAAACCAGTTACAAGTGGCATCCCACAAGGCTCAGTCCTGGGACCTCTCTTGTTCGGTATATATTTCTCTGAGGTACAGGCCAACACGGAAAGACTGTGGCTGACTAAGTTCGCAGATGACTGCAAACTGGGTGCCATAATCAACTCTCCAGCCAACACAAGCATCCTCCAAAAGGGCCTCATAGAAGCAGACAACTGGTGCCAGAGCCATGGCCTTAAGCTAAACGCCAAAAAGTGTATAGTCATCCCCCTTGGCAAAAACAAAGTGCCCACAAATTACCACATAGGTGGTAATCCATTAAGTACAGAAGAAGTAATTAGGGACCTGGGGACCCAAGTTGATAGCAATCTCTCATTTGACAACCACGTGGCCAAAGTGGTTAGAAAAACATTTTATATAGCCCTCCTAATCATGAAGGGATTCACATCTAGATCAGGGGAGGTCATCGTGCCTCTTTACTCATCCCTCATCAGGCCCATAATTGAGTACAATGCCCCTTTTGGGATGTACCTTACCAGACACCTGCAGCAACTGGAAAGACCCCAAAAGTACCTCACTAAGAGGATCATAGGGCTCAAACAGATGCCATATGCTGCCCGGTTAAAGAAACTCTAGATCTACTCAGTGGCAAACCGCCTGCTCAGAGGTGATCTGTGCCTGATGTATAAAGCCATGTCCAACCCAGAATTAATGGACATGCTGCACCTCAGAAAATCCAAATCCCATCGAGCTACGTGCTCGAGAGACTTGAACCTCAGCACTGAAATAAATAGGACATGCTGGAGGGACAGATTCATAACCCAGAGGCTCCCTTCACTCTGGAATAAAATCCCAGTCCAGGTTAGGCAGAGTCCCTCATTGACTCTCTTTAAGAGGAATCTTGATGAGTGGATGGGAGATCGTAGGTTTACCCCGGGTATCACTTCTGTGTCTCTGTTAGACAGAGGCACAGTATACTAACCTCGAAAAAGGGCATAGCAAAATTAATTTAAAATGGGTGGCGAAAGCCAAACACACTCTGGCTAGGCTTATAAATGCCCTAGGACAGATAGCCTAGTATGAACCTATGAACCTATAAAACACAAGCTGCTGCTGAGCAGGTGTACAACTCCACATCCACCAGAGAGTGTGTGGGAGGGACAGACATAGGCAAAGTACATCAGAGAAGGGCTTGTAGACTAAAACCTAAGCATTGTCTGTCATGCACCTACCAGTACAGGAGTTCAAACCCCTGACTGACTAGCCATTACTATTACAAGTGCATGCAGTTACTCCATATGCCACATAGCTGACATTTTGGTGTGCTGTAAGAACATATATGTGTGCTGGTGAGGAACATCTGCAACAGAGATATAGTAGACATACATTAGGTGTAGCACACATGGCTGTCCACATGAACAGATGTCATTGTCAACACAACCACACTCTCTAAGGGACTCAGACACATTGCCACACTTTGCAAGGCTCACAGATGCACTTCTTAATTACTTAGTTTTTCAGACTGCAGTAATGCACAAGTACTATATGCACCACAGGGGATATCCTAAGGTTCTATGGGATAGGGCATGTGAACGTGTCTGACATCAGTTGGTATGCCAATGGGAGTTATACTGGATGTAACTGTGGTTGGGAGCATCATACCCCACACGCAGACACAAGGTGCCAGTACTGACATGCATGTGTGCATTGCTTCATGGGTGTGTAGTGTTTGGCTGTGCAAGATGGCTGTACAAGGCTGGCTGAGGGGTAATCCTTGGCATCATGCCACCCATCAATGGTGTGATGTGTGGTTCAGGGGTGTAGTGTCTGCAATGTCCCACACAGATGGGTATTGTATGAGCTGTCCTGTCATCCTGGTTACCATTGTGTATGTCCATTGCTTTGCAATGCATGCCATGTCTGTGTTTGATAGTCCTTGACATGGACATTGCCTGGGATGTGCACGTACCACAATAATGTACAGTGACATGTACAAGTGTACCTGGTTTGGCTGGCACATGTTGTGTACACAGACTGTTATCATCAGATATGCCAATACTGGCCTGGTGTGGCAGGACCTGCTAATAGACAACAGGTTGACCCTGCATCTGCATTGATAGCATGATACAGGTATTCCTTAGTGTCAGTGGCATTGGTCCATACAGGGCATGTGTGTAAGGCATTGTATGTCCTTTGTAGATCACATTTGATGGCACCACATATGTTGCAGGAATCCAGTGGGTAACATAGTAAAGGCACATTGTCCACAATAATGTGCCTATTGTACTGCTGGACAGAGTGTCATGCCCTCTGCAGCCCACTGCAATCACACCATGCCTACTATCTGTCATCAATGCAATGTGCAGGGTACTAGCAACATAATGGGATATACTAGGCAAGTGTGTTTGTGTATGACACATGGGTTCAGAACGTATTCCGGCTAATAGTAGGGTTGCATACTTTGTTCACCATGTTTTTTGCCAGATGTAGGGGTATGCCTTGCCAGCACAGTCCCTTGGCTGATTGAGATCTGTACTCCTCGTGAGGTGGACATTGTGAAATATAATACGGACACCATATAGGAAAACTACAAAAAATGCTCCCCAACATGTCCAGTGGTTAGACACTCCCAATCACCTCCACACAGGCTCTGACTGTCAAACACACACACACAACACACACACACACACACACACACACACACACGCATCTGCCATGTCTTGGAATAGAACCCCTACCTAAATAGTTTATCACACTACAGCATTACACAGTTACAGCATGTGGTACAGAGGTTACTTTGTTGCAGCCATCCCAGAGGTGTATTTCTAGGTGGGTGACATCAGCAAGATTGCCAAAGGTGAGTATGTGAATTGTAAAGAGTGTGCATACTCTAAAAATCATTGCTTCTTTCTCAGGCAGACAGACAGACACTCACACTTGGTCTGTCTGTGATTATATAACCTACCAAACTAGTTTATCACACTACAGCATTACACAGTTACAGCATGTGCTACGGAGATTATTGGGTTGTAGCAGTCCCGGAGGTGTATTCGTAGGTGGGTGTCATCAGCAGGATTGCCAAAGAAGGGCATTTCAAGTTTACTGTGAGTTGTACATGTCTGTTACCTGCGTGTACCCGCTGCTTACTGTTACAAAAACACATTTACACCTGCCTTATTCAGTCCTAATTGACAGTATCAACAAGGCTTACAGGTCTTGAAGCCTAGACCATACACACTGAGGTCACTGGACTTACCACTATGCCATCTGGGTTGTATACATGTTTCATAAATTTTATAATGCACATCTTACTACAGGTATTCCACAATACTGAAAACAAATGAGACAGTCACTTTGTGTACATATGTACAGTACCCTTGAATGTACTGTACTCTGTGAAACAACAAAGACAAGTCTACATCTGTACAACTGTCATAACTAAATATATATGAAATATATATGTATATATATATATATATATATATATATATATATATATATATATATATATATATATATGTGTATATATATATATATATATATATATATATATATATATATATATATATATATATATATATATATAAATAAATATATATATATATATATAGATATATATATATATATATATATATATATATATATATATATATATATATATATATATATATACACACACACACACACACACACACACACACACACACATGTCTAAACACCCTTTGTGGCACAGAAGGGTTCCAAAGGAACTGACATGTACACAAAACAAAGGCATCTCTTGTTTTATAACATTTAAATCTTAATCAGTTCACCAGAGAAGGGATGGTTGTTGTGTATGTGGAGTGTGGGGTGGGAAATCATGGCTAATGTAATCTATCCTGGAAATTGTGGAGTTTGTGTGGGGAATGATGGGTATAGACTTACACCCCGACGATCACTTTTGTGTCACTGCTTGACAGTGGCACAGGAAAATAACATACCCAACTGTAGTCGTTCTTGACTGTGTATTCTTTTCCATTCCTAACTATGTAATACTTTGTAGACTCCAGTCACCACAGATGGCTGCCATGGTGTGCAGCATGTTAAAAGACATTACACATGTGTATGCCTGGCTACAGGGTAGTCACACACACAAACATGCACACACTTGCCAGTATTGTGCATACACATTTTGCCTATGTAAAGTTAACTAGTACAGTGGTATGCAGTTGGGATATATGCCACAGAACACATACAATTACACTTACTCTGATTCCACTTCTGAGCTGGGTGACATCACAGGACTGATTACTTGTAGTGGGGAGGGGGGGAGAGGTTTAGTAGTTGACAAGGATAAAGGCCAGTGCAAAAGGTGGTATCTCTTTGGAATGCAGCAAAACATGTTGTCATGACAGGATACAGACACAAATACACACACACAACCACACTCAGCCATTTGCTGACAAACACACTCAGGCATTTTCTGACACACACACACACACACACACACACACACACACACACACACACACAGCCATTTGCTGACACACACACACACACACACACACACACACACACACACACACACACACACACACACACAGTTGCCAGTGGTGGGATCAGAACTCCTGCCTATCTACAGATCACTATTACAGTACTACGTAGTTATGAAATGTATCACAGAGATTACACATTCCAAAGCAGTCAGAATGCCCTTCTAAGATTGAGGACAACAACAGGGATACTGACAGTCAAGATGTACATAGCTGCAAACCTGTGTGTTTAAAGTAGGAGTCCATTACAACCTGTATGCACAAACAAGACACATCATCTACAGGTAAGACATAGGTAGGCCTGAGAGATATAGTTGTAGCAGGACAAGCCCTGAACTGGAGTATGCCCATCAGTGGAATGGACAACTACTATCACTATACAGGGTTACAGTGATCATGCTCATACACATAGAATCACAGAACTTGTTTGGATGCATTGACTCCAATTACACAAGGTGACAGTGGGCATGCTCATACACTTAGTAGCACATGGCCATTTGGGATGCACTATGACAACTACACAAGGTTATACTGGGCATGCTCATACACTTGGAAACAAAGGGCTTGTTTGGATGTACTAACTCAAATTACACAAAGTGGCAGTGGGTACTCTCATACACTTAGTAGCACAGGGCTGTTTGGGATGCACTCTGATTCTAACCACAGAAGGCCACAGTGTGCATGCTCATACACTTACATGTACAGAACACATTGTAATGCACTCCTATTGTAAACACATAGGTTTACAGCTATGTGCATCTTACCTGTCAGTATATATGCACATCATACTGGTTTACTACCAGATACCTGTATGTGGCCTGTAAATTGTAGATCTGTGTCTGTGCTGTGTGATATACATGCATACACGTACATGACGTACTTACATATATATGCAAAGTATACACAATCATGCATGTGTGGACATGACATACAATAGGTTAACTGAGACAC
This sequence comes from Protopterus annectens, assembly GCF_019279795.1. Taxonomy (NCBI): domain Eukaryota; kingdom Metazoa; phylum Chordata; order Ceratodontiformes; family Protopteridae; genus Protopterus; species Protopterus annectens. The sequence goes on from NC_056727.1 coordinate 279,464,674, forward strand.
ACAGGTGGATGCTACCTACAGCATGTGTCACACACCTTGCTGCCCTGAAAGGCATACATTGATAGCAGGTTGTGGACAGTGGCATTATACTTGGAACAGTGGCATGTGCAAGTATAATGTGTGAGTCCCATCATGTAATGTTACTGAGGTGCAGGTGTCAAGGTGACCTCTCCCGGCTGTGTTAGTAGTTGTCATTATTAGCAGGGCTGCTACGTTAAGTATATCTCTCATTGGTCATATACACAATATCTGCTGCTGTCCGTCACTTTACATGTGGCATTTGTTACCAAGCACATTACTGCCACTCGCAGTGATGTCATGGTACGAGTGGCAACTGCTAGACCAAAACAATGAGCCAATGTCCTGTTGTTATTATGAGGTTGTCCAGTGTCTTTCATTCCAGGCTGCCATGACTGAACGACAAGTCTTCAACACAGAGCACATGCATCCATGTTTCAAGTGAGTGTGGATAATACCTAGGTCGCATTTACCCATATAGTCACATTCCAAGGCAAAAGTCCTACACACAGAAGTAACACCGTGACACCTACAATACAGTTGCATTGGATGCATATGCTAATCAGTGCTAGATGTGTGGCTTTTGTAATCCATTTGCTCAATGTAGAACCTAGAATGGGGAATACTGACATCTGTGCAGTGAGAAACACCTGGCTGAAGGCTCTGTAGTGCACAATTGCACTACCAACATATAACTCAGATCCAGACATGTGGGCCATAACACTGGTACGGACCATTCCAGGTGGTGGTGTCCACATATTCATAAAGGCTACTCATGTAAAGACCACTACTCTGACATAACTCATTACAGATGAGTCAGGTACAGGTGACAGTAGCAAATGCTGCATTCTAGGTTGTATCCTCATATACATCCACCACCTTGTCCCCAGACTACCAACACACATCCATATGTGGTATGACATAGTATGGTAGACCACCAGATAACCTTTGATTGGTGGACTGTACCTAGGCCTATATCAACTGTGAAAATTACCCATGTACAGACACAGCATAATGTGTTATGCAATGCAATAATATCACTGTTTGTAACCAGCTCAGTTGTACACATACCAGGCTCCCTTGGATGTTGTCAGCTATAACACAGTTGACTTTTGCTGCACACCAGTAAACAACACCCTCATGGTTGTATATGACCTAACTATACCTGGCCTGGATATGTACATCACACACTCATACAACATAAATGACATTACCATAGCTTTCATTATCCTTTCTACATACAGGTGGCTGCAGTCATTACACACATGCACATGGCAGACAGCATACTAACAGTACATAAGGTTTGATATCTATGTTAACAGAGGTAAAATTCTTTCTCTACTGGTCACCCATGACACCTATCATATCATACGACAACCCATGTGGCATGTATGTAATTAGACACGTCCACCTAATGCAATGCCTACAAACATACCCAAATAACAGGATCATAGGACCTACACAAGGCCTGTATTGACAGACTCAGGGAAATCCAGCTCTGCTCTGTATGTTCCTGAGTTGTCACAGGTGAAATATCCATGACATGTACATCCATGTGTGCCCACAGCTTTTACATATACCCCATGTCAACAATTGCAAGCCATGCATGCTGTGTGCTGTCTGGACATTAGCCTTAGTACTGCAATAGCCAGCACATGCTGGGGTGAGATGTTTACAAGCCACAGACCTCGCACATGCTTGAATGAATGTACTGCCTAGCTCTAACAGAGCACATTGCTGGCACTCTTCCAGTAAACATGAGGAGTGTGTGGCAAATATGATGTGCACACTATTGACCATTACAGTGCTCTGGCTTCTCCATGGAACTGTCAAGTAACAGTTTGTAGGAGCATGACATGGAATAATGCTGTGTGTGTCTTGCTGATATGTGCTGTTGTCATATATGTATACTTGGCTACTCGGTGAAGGTGGTTGTGTCCTACCAGTACATGAATACAACATCCATTATGGTGTAATGCTCGGCTATGTTTCACACATGCCATGGGGAAGATGTGGAATGTATCCTCTTGACCTGCTAGTCCACTTACTGATGTAGACCGCATATGTGTACATGTATTGATGTTTATTTAGATTCCATGTGTGTGCAGTGTCTGATGTTTAAAGGTGACTGTTGTCTTAGTACATCATGCTGTTGCAATACAGCCTCAACATTGCTAACTGTATATAGTGATATGCTCAAAGTATAGTAAGCTGTACATGAGGTACGGACAGATGTTTGGACATGACTACTAAGTGGTGGGGCTACTTTGCAGATAAATGATTACTGAGGATAGCTCACAGGTGTGTTACAATAATTCCTACAATAACCTGTGTAACTGCTAAGGTCTGGTTTTGTTAATTGAAGTGGAAGACAGACAATGCAGAATGCAGTAAGGGTGACACTGAAGGCAAACCTCTTGACACCTGTAACAGAAATAGCTCATCTGTGCATATATTGTTCATATATCAGCACAGTTGGCAAAGGAAAGAGTCAGTATGCTTTGTAATGAATGTGATAGTGCTGTACCTCTGTAATACTTATTATGAGATAGGCAGGTGTTTGATTCACAGTACTGGCATGTGTGGGTGTGTGTGTGTCCATATATGTCATGTATGGTTGGGAATACATCCCACATGTTTTCACTCTCCTGAACACTGTTGTTGACATCAGTACAGAGTGAAGTGCAGAAAGAAAGGCATAGGCAGGTGGTTGAACCTCACACATGTCAAGTGTCTGTATGTTTGTGACATAGGTGTATATCTTTGTGAATGCCACTGTGTGTGTGTGTGTGTGTGTGTGTGTGTGTGTGTGTGTGTGTGTGTGTGTGTGTGTGTGTGTGTGTGTGTGTGTGTGTGTATGGCTGTCCAGTCCCTGGAGTGAGGCTGTATTTCACCCCCTCCCGCCATCCACTCAATGCATTCTAGTATCCCTGTTGATATCATCAATCTTAGATGGGCATTTTAACTGCCTGTTAACATGTACACCCTGGGGTGTTGCTTGTTGTTACATAGCCTACTGATGAACACCCCTTCCCACATACACTCACTGCACTGTAGTATCCCTGTCGATGTCCTTGATCTTAGGCCATTCGACTACCTGTACATGTGTAATCACTGTGGCACGTCTTGTAATTGTGTAGTACTATAATGATGATTTACACATAGGCGGGGTTCTCATCTGAACACTGGCAACTGTGTGTGTGTGTGTGTGTGTGTGTGTGTGTGTGTGTGTGTGTGTGTGTGTGTGTGTGTGTGTGTGTGTGTGTGTGTGTGTGAGACTGTGTGTTACTGTATCTGTGAATCCCTGAGTGTGTGGGCGTGTCTGTGTTTGCATCCTGTCATGGCAGTGGGTATTACTGCTTCCCAATGAGAAGCCACTATTTCCACTGGCCTTTACCTTTGTCATCCACTATACCACTCCTTTACCTCCTCCCTGCTCCAGATAACTATACCTGTGATGTCACCCACTATGGATGTGACGACTCTGAACACAGTAGCTTACTACACAGCTATCATGCCCTTGGATCATTAGATCAGTAAACATAATTGAAACATGGGAGATTATAACTGTGATGTGGAAGCTGCAAAGTGCATGCAGGTATTGTCCTACAGACCTGTGAATAGTCAGCATGTACATATGGGATACTAACCATAAACACTGACATCCCCCGGCGCATGCAACTACACCTGAAAGAGGAAGGCAGAACATCAAGATCAACATGCTGTTAATGTTGTTACACATGATACATACTGTCAAACATGCAAAATGCATTCTAAAACTGTAATACGTGGTATATCTGCTGCCTGTCAACACTACTCAACAATATTAATCTACGATTGTCTACCTAGTATGTTCACCCTGTGCATCAGACCATATGAGCATGTCCCTGCACCGATTGTGTGGATGACAGGGATGCGGCACAGGCATCATCATATGCACAGGGTGATAATGTTTGCCAGAGGCCAAGGCTGCGCCATTGGATGACATCATGTGTGTGTGTTAGGGCCTGTGATATCATTGGGCGTGTGTGGATGTTATGTGTGTGTGTTGAGGTGCCCTACATTTGTTTCTGGTGTGTGTGTATGCATGCACAAAGGTCTGGCATGTGGCTGGCCTACACAGGGGTATTATTGACAGCTGCAGACTGTACAAGGCAGGTTTCACAGTTCACAGTATCCTGCCATGGCCTAGTGACCTGCGCCTGCCAGGGGTTGCACGGGCACTACCAGGCAGAAGTCCAGATTGGGTACTGTCTGATGACACATGTCCACTGGACCGTGTCCCTGTTGGGACCATCCAGGACCATGTGCACATGGCCTGCTGTGTCCTGGTGTGGACTGCTCAGCACCAGCTGCACTGCTGCTGCTACCACCACTATGGGAGCGGGCATGTGCAGTAGCATGTTCATGTAGACCTTCAACAGGTGATGTAGCTGACCTACGTCCACATGCCTGACACCTCACTCCCACCAGATGTTCCAGCACAGACATTCCATACTCGAGGATTGACATACCATGGTCACAGACTCCCACCATGTCACCCAATTGTCTATCCAAAACATCTGCAAGATGATGGTGAGCATTTGCAATTGCCTGGATGTTGTCAGTTAATGAATGGACAGCAGACCACTGAAGCCTCAGACCTTCTCTGTTGTGTCGTTCGGCACATGCCTGTGCCACCATTGCACCCTGAAACATGTGTTTGGTGACTCCAGTTGATGTGCTTTGTCACACAGGGGCATGTTGGCCAGTGTTCCTTCTATGAGCAGCACTGTGCACATGCCTGTGTGGGACATCCCCAGTCAGTTGACTGGGAACATGGTGATCAGGCACACCTTCCATAGTCTCCACACTTCCGTATTCCATGCTACCACCCGCCAACTGTTCTTCCTCTATGGCCAGTGGTAATGGGGTATGTGTAGGCAGGGAAACTGTGTGCAAGGATGAGGTGGATACAAGTGGAATGGCAACCAGTGCCACAGATTCAGTCCCTGACAACCCTGCCTGTGCCTGAATCATACTTTCATCATCACTGCTAGAGTCTTTGGGGACCCTAACATCAGGTGGACTGCAGGAGGGCAATGCACCTACATCAACACCTGTCAGGTGCAGACAAGAACTTTACATTGCAAGTTATACAACACAGACACACAAACACAAAGACACATGCTATTGCACCCAATGGCATGCAACATGCAGGTGATATGGCAGATGGCATTCAGCTTAGACAATTATAGTGGTAGTTATCATACATCCTTGAGTTGCACATAACAGCATGCATGTGTTATAGCAGACAGCATGCACCTTACACAATTATAATGGTGGTTAGCATACATACCTGTATTGCACCATTTGTGTTAGTAGCTTATGCCCTATACCTGCAGCACAATGCATGCATTATGCACCATTGCACCGCACTGCCATGGTGTGTGCAACATACACCACATGTTAACATACCATCGCTGACCTTTGTACATCTGCCACTGATGCTTTGTGTGGGCCACTGCCTCTATGTGTGAGGACATGAGCAGAAGGGTATGTCGACTGAATACTATGTTTGCATGAGCCCTAGCTTGCATATCTCCCCCAAAGCAGTGCATGTCTGTTCAACATTATTCCGCCTACCCCTGAGCTGAGTCTACAGACATTGTGCATGTGGCTGTACACACATGTTTGACATGGCTGTCCCTACTTTGCAATGGTGCCACAGACCAGCACAGGTTTACAGTACACTGGCCTGATGTGTGGCGTATGACCTTGCCAATCACATGTAGTATGACATGTCTTCTGCTGACATGTTGCATGACATGCATACATGTGTAACACAATGGTGTCCTTTCCAATCTACAGTATGGTAATGGTGTCCCAATGCAGGGATGTGTTATACTAACATGGACCTTCCGCCGACGTAATGTTCTGTCTGCCCTACAAATATGCAGTGACATACTGCACATTGAGCTGATGTGCATAGCCATTGCAGGGCATCATGTGGCTTCATTATTGCTATACAGTGTGAGTTACTGACACAGTTCATAGTCATGACTGTGTTCACAGACAGTACATATCTAATGTGGAATGTGCCCCATGTCACTGAGGTGTATACACACTAAACCCCAATGCAGAAAGTGTGACACAGGTCACAGAAGGGTATACAGATGACACCCCTGCACATCTGCAACCATATTACTGATGCCTGGCAACTATGCCCACACATGGCTAACTTAGCAGTACTCTATGTCCCACATGCCATCTGTGTACCTCACACACATGAGGAGCAGGCATGACAGTGATGCCTGACACCAGCAAAGTGAATGTACTGCATCTGTGGCCCGATGTGGTTGTATGTGTATGTTGTGCAACACATGTATGTATTTGGATACTGTATAGGTGAATGCTTTCATGTCGTGACACACTCATGATGTTCAAGACATGTCATGTGGTGGTTTCATGTTATGCCTACACAAGCTGTGCACAGGCCTGTATGATGTTTAGTGTTTCACATCTGCAATGTCACCATTACACAAAGGCCATAGTTGTATCATGTTGAGCCAATGTACAACAGGGTGTACACACATGTACATCTCTTCTACTGTGTGTGTTGCTTCAAGTCTCTGGCCATCCTCCATGGTGATGTGTACACATGTTCTGTCCAATGGTTGTGATGGCCATCTTTTTCACATGTCATTGTTATCCCATATGACATACACCCATAGATGTCATATGCTCCACTGAAGACATGGTTATGCAGACAAAGGGTGGCATGTATGGGATGTGAGATATCATGTTTTGCAGGATAGTTGAGCAGTGTTGCAGTCAGCCCACTACATGTCCTGGACATGTCAGATAGCACATGACATTGTGTGAAATTCATAGGAAGGGTATAATCCACAAGAGTGTATCCTGTGGGCTGGTCATAATCCTGCTCCAACACATTTAGAGTGTGTGCACGCATATGCTCTCTGTACAGTATTGTTTGTATTCCTAACATGTGTAATGCTGATATGTAGTACCTGTCCCTACAGTGAAACACACCTCCACCATTGTATTTACAGTTGTCCACACATCTGGCAATGACAGTTTGGAAGGTTTAGTGTAGGTGTTTCATATAGTCTTCAATTGTTTCACATGGGTAACAACTGTGATGCATTGCAGGTCTGACCAGTGTCTATTAACAGGACCACCATAAATTATGTGTACATGTGTTATGGCAGATATCATGCAATTAATATGATCTGTGCATTATCAAGCCTGGTAAATAATAACAATCTCACCTGACACAGGCTGCTGTTGCTTCAAAATGCCAGAGGTACCTAAACATGTGTGTCACATCAGTAAGATCATTATCCAGACCTGTGTGACAGCTACAGGGTGCAATGTCCATGTTAGCACATAAGCCAGTACAATACACTAAACTATGGAGTATGCACATCTGTGCATACATAGAGTAGCAGACTACAGTATGTGGCATGGGTCATACATGCCTTGCATATGATGTTACATTGCATATTGTATAGTAACACGTGTAACTATGTGAAATATAGTTGTGTTATATGTGCAGTACTGACTTACCAGGCATCTCCAGGCTCAGTTGTTGAGAGACTCCCACCTACACAATACCAGCTAAAGCTTATGGATGGAGGTCTGCAGGTGTCCCCAGGTTGGCCAGTAGCTCCTTGGTACATGTGAGTGGGGGCTGGGTGAGTGGCCTCTCACCTGCTACACCTTGTTCCCTGGTGATTGCATCAGCATGCTGTTTTGCCCATCTTATGTGGTTGGTGCAGTGTTGGTACACCTGCTTATAGGTACGATTGTGACCACCAACATCATTTACCCTCCTGTGGAGTTCCTCCCACAGGGCATCCCGCTTCTGTCCATCCTGTGGCACATGGCTGAAGAGTGTTGAATGGTTGTCGAGGAGGTATGGGATGAGGACCTCATCCTCCAAGTGGGTGTATGCTGGCAGCCTGCCACACAGCATACCTGGAAGACATAGTGATGGAGACAGGTCACAGTAACTCACAGAAAAGTACAGAAGTACAACTGAACATACATGTGTATCACATTTATTAAGATTACAAATAAGTCTTTGCAAATCTACATGACACTAACATCACTGACATGCTTAAGTCACACACATTTGACACTTATTGGTGATGTGATGTCATCACCATATATGTGTGTGTCATGTGATGACATTGCTCATACTCCATGTGGATTTTGTCTTGACATGGGCATGTCTGTTTACCTGTACTGGTGTCTTTACCTATCAGCACAAGCCTAGATGTGTTCACATTAATGCAATAGACCTTAATGCTATGCATATGTCACATATATAGTCATACACAGCCTTTAGAGATGTGACCTGTGACCCTGCAGACTTGCTCACAAAATGTTTTACATGTATGTGGTTTGCCATATACATCTACATGGCACTGTACAGCTGTGTAGCATCCTGCCATGTATTGCCTGTGTTGCATATGTGAACACATGGGACAATAGCTAGTCTGATGGTATTTGCAGGGTTGGATATCAACTATAGCATGTATTGTCATAGTGAACTGGTAGGCTATATGCCCTGGGCCATTTATGAGCCTAGACAGAAAGGTTACTTAGCTGTAGGCAACAGACAGGTAAGTTTCAGTGGCCATTTCAAGCAGTGCCACAGAACTGATCCACAGCATTACTGATATATTTGGCATGTGGTTATCACACCATGTCACAGAGAGGGGTGATGTGCAACTTTGCTGGTCAGGGATGCATAGTATGGCAAAATTATGTAAAGTGTATGGGACAGAGATCTGTCAGGCATGTTGTGATCTTTGTACTAAAAAGGTGGATGTCCATGAAGTATGTGTTTATTCGGAATGAGGATGTGTTAAGTGTAGCATGTCTAACATCTCTGGGATGGGCATGGCTTTATTCAGGGTAGGCTGCATGCTACATAGTGGAGCTAAGGAATGGGAAGGCAGTGTAGGCCATCTACACATGGGCAATAACCCTTAAAGGAAATATGTGATCTATTATGGGTCATATGAGTGTTAAGTATGGCTGAACAATTATCTCTATATTCATGGATGGTACCCTGCCATGATTAGGGGTGCCACATACGACTGCCTGACTGGTGTGGTGAAGTAACTATCAAAGGAAAAACTACTGTCCAGCTGCATCCCATACACACACAGTTGCCATTACATTGACCATTGCCTAGGTGGTAGTTCATGGGTACAGGGTTTTTAATATAGGGGATGACAATGCAATACTTAGCTGTCAGTTTGTGGCCATATGTCACAGACCACACATCTGACACACAAATGGCCTTCTGTATGATGAATGCAGCACACATTGAGTCAACTATTGCTCCTAGTTCATAGTCATTTGCAAACTTCAATAGGCAGATGCCTTTTGTGTTAGTCTGTGTGGTATAGATAACAAAGAGTGGGAGTACCAGGAATGAACCCTGTATTACTGTGGCTGGCACTGGTTTGATGTGTGTGTATTAGTCCAACACCTTCTGTAGTGTTGGTACTGCCAGCAGTCCAGTTGCCATCCACTCCTGTGACATATGAATATACACCTAGTTTGCTGAGTATAGCTGGAACACAGTATGGTTGATGGTATCCTAAGACCTGGTAAGGTCATGATATGCTGTGTGAATCAACCTTACTGTCATCTACACCTGTACTGAGTACATCAAATAAGTTGATCATGGTTAATGGCCTTACAGACCAGACTCAGCAGGGTAGTAGTGCACTATTTCCCATTATCAATGGTGTCTCCTCCTTTGTGGGGTGTGATAACTGTTGCTGTGCACCATTCAGTGTGTACACAGCCTGACATGGAGCTATGATTGAACATGATGTGTATGTGGAGAGCTGATTGTTCTTACATTTGTGTGGGATACACCCTGGGATGTTGACATGTCCCATGAAAGCTGTATGTATGGCTTTAGAGAGTGTAGCTTGTACCTGGATAGTTTTTATTACAGAGGCTCTGTAGTGTACATGGATATATAACTATGTGTACCTGTTGGAAGGGGGAGGTGGGAGGGGGTTTAGGTTCTCCAAGACCCTATCTGGATGAACAGGTGCTATTTCTGTAGGTGCAGTACTTCCCATGCCATAGTGCTGTGTAGCACGGCAGGTCTTGTCGTTGCCATTACGATTAATGACACAGCTATAGAATGCTCTGTGCTTGGCCTCATAATATGTGGCTGATTAGTTTTGCAGTTGCTTTGTGTGGTTTTATAAGGTGTATCTGCATCTTACTGAGGTTGACCAGGGATCACCTACACTCATGTGAGTTCAATCTTGCAACACGTACTACCTTCCATGGTATAGTTTAAAGCATAGTACCACCAGTTTGCCTTCTTGTTTGTGTTTGGTTAAATCTTGGTTCTGTTTCAATGGCACAATCACTGCATGTATGTGACTGCTTAAGGTTCATTTGTATAGGATTCAGCATTTGCACATGCATTGTCCATCTGCATGAGTGCCATGACAGTCACCACTTTGCTCTTAGGAAGCATAACATTGGCTTTGGAGACAGACTATGTGTAGCATACTGTTAGCCCTGTTTGTGTAACTATTGTTCTCCAGGTCATTGGGGTTGATGGAATCCAACATGCATTGAGCGCAGGTGTTGGTACATGATGGGTCTTCCCAGTTCATAATGGAATAGTTGAGAGTAGCCATTATTTTGGTTTTCTGTCTCAAACCTAATCTTCCCCATTACAGCACATTATGGCAGTTGGGAAATCCGCTGCATGGTGGGTGATCTGTCGCAAGGTGCAATTTGAATTCCACTTTGGCACAAAGGTAGTTGCTCAGCATAATGCATCTGAAGTTATGCAAGTGCAACTAGCATGGGGGTGTACATATCCTTCAGGAATATGGACACACCTGCAGCCCGTGTGTTCCAATAAAGGATAATGGGCAAGAGGTGAGGTATGTGTTATAACATGGTCATGCAGGTGTGCTCTCTGGAGCATTGAAACATGTCATGCAGGTGTGCTCTCTGGAGCATTGAAACATCTCAGCCACTGCACAAATATGTTCTCCATGTTAGGGATTGACATATGTGTGTCCATATAGTGTTTTTGACATGTATCATTGTGTAGCAAGACCTGCAGTTTATTGCTTGGCTGTCCCTGTAACAGCAGTTGACCTTCACTTGAACTGTGCATGATGAAGGCACTATAGAGGAAGCATGAGCCCTAGCCAGTATCCAGATTCCCAGGGATGACAGGCACAGGCCCTATCTGACAAAGCATCATGGTCTGTCAACCATGTTATCCCAGGCAGACAGATACTGGATACCCTTTGACTTGCACCTCTACATTAGACAATTGTGGACTACAATCCTTTTGTCCTTGTACTGCAGTATCATTTTGGCCAATGGCAGAATGCTACCCAGGCCTTGAGAAATACCTGCATGGGCTACAAGACCTGACAGTTCCTACATGTGTGTCCATGCAGTTCAGGCTACTGCATCACAGGTCCTGTACAACAACATGGAATATGCCAGAGCCATGTGTATAGTTCAAAAGGTGGTCTGAGTGTATGGGTATGTGGCTAATCATGGCAGACAGGCAGCTGACTGTATATATGCCCTTGTATAGGTTGGTGTGTAACATAGTGCTAGAGTTTGCATTCACAAATGAGTACTGTTGGGCATGTTTCTGGCCACGTGTTCTGAGGAGTGGCACAGATTTACAACCTATGTCATACAGTTTGTGCATTTTGTTGTCTGTCTATTCCAGCATGGGAGGTCACTTGTTTGGCCAGATACTTAGAACCATCTGTGAATGTGTGTTATTTCTGGCAGTGTGTGTGGGTGTCCTTACTGTGTTCTGGTAAGCGTATGTGTTGGTTGTGATGATGAGATGCATGTGTTAACCTACACCTCATGACTGTCCAGTCCGGTCATGGCTGTAGACTGGACAGCCTTCCAGCTTACCCCTGTAGCTGCATCCCAGACAATGTGTGGGGTGTGGTGTTAGGTGGGTTTGGCAGTGTACATGGCATAGATATTACATTCCCCCAGGATGGCCACATACACAAAGCTGACATTAGTAAACACCAGTAGCTGACTAGTGGACATGCCTGTATGAGCATTTAGTACTACAAGTACCAAGTACTGTATTTAGTTTACTTATTGCTTATGAAGATGTTTTAGACAGTGATGCTCACATGTAAATATTTGTGTTATAGACGTGACAACACTGGCTATTATGGAAACATTGTAGCTACCTTTAGCAGCAATCCTCCTCTGAGGAGCACATCACATCCTGATAGTTGATTACAGATGATGCAAGTGTCTACAGGTCTGTTTCCTTTTCTGGGTATATACTCACATATCCACCAGGACCATGAGTTCTGTTGGGCACAGATACCCACTCCCCAAACAGAGTCATGTATCAATAGACTCTGATGCCACTATCAACATGATCAGGATATAATCACATAGTGTAAGCCATCACCTATGAAGTGGCTATTACACATGGACAGCAGTCTCCTACATCTTACACTCCTACTGCAGATGTTACACTGGAGTTAAATATGATAATGCAACCTGTTTCATTACCAGTACTGTGCACAACCTTACATACAGTATGTGCAAGCAGCTGTTAGGCTGGCAATGAGAGGTTAGGCTACACAAACCTAGTAGTTCAACCAGTGTGTCTCTACTCTCAATATCCACTCTATGTAGGTGTGCACATAGCCATTTGACCCAGCCCTGTACCAAAGATCACTAACATTTGCATAACATGTTCACATGCACAGCTGTTATTGCTTGCAAACGATACTAGAGAGGTGGATATTACATGTGTTATGTGCATGGGTAGTTACCTAGCTCTTCCAATTATGTTTGCCATCATGCTGCTAAACTGTCAGATGAATACAAATTATATGTATCCTGTTATTGAGTATTGTAATTGCCAATAGACGTAACTACTGTTTGCATAACATAACAGAAATGCTATGTAGAATGGAATACAGATCTGCCTAAAATACTGTACATTACACAGTTATTGGCACAATATCCCACAATGCAAACCATATTTGCACAGTAAGCCCACCTTTGACATGTTCATCTTACTTATACACCAATACATATGTCTACTGTTACAATATATCAACATATACTATCCCTGTTATAGCACATACTTGTTGAACCAACCCTGACACTGACAGTGGCTGGAAGCGAATTGGTGAGTTTCAAGCCCATATCATCCCTTGTGGTGTATGAGGAGTTTGCCTTGTGACCTACAGCAGTACACACATAGAATACTACAAGCATTACTACTGCTCAACAATACATCACTACAAGATAGCTATTTCCACTATATGCATTGATTACACTGTAATTCTTACAGAACAGGTACTACATACACAGACATACTACATGTTATACATACCTTCTTACTAATTGGAGGTGTTATTGACTAGTATAATACTCGTTTTTGATTTGTCTTTCAGTGTTTTATACTGTTCTATAGGTAGATACAGATGATTTGAATGTGTGACAAGGCAACCTTTTATAGTTACAGATCAGTAACATGCTATCCCGATAACCAAATGGTGTTCCTAAGTAACTAATTACATGCACATCAGCAGCGCTGCTACTGCCTTAGCCAATACCATTGCAATAGTGGAGTATAATTGAGTACTTCACTTGGTTGTTGTCCCTTTGCCTTACTTGTGAGGAATACAGCCTGGAAGTGTTGTTTGAAATCTATTGCAACAGCTGTATGGAGACAAACAGTAATATATTGTGTGTAATGCCTAGAGGATTTGGTCTAAATGTGAGTACTGTTGTTATATTTTTGAACATTGCTACTTGCGCAGGGTTTGTTTGTACCTAATACTTCTGCATATGTTTCAGTCTGGCCAGGATGTTTGACTAGCTCAAGGCTGCATAGCTATGCATATAATGTTAGGGGGGTTACAGTGTGCTTACCAGACATCTTAAGTTTGGTGTTAACGTGTATCATACTGTGCTGATAATCAGTACTTGGTAACACTTCCTGGTGTACAAACCTTTCAACTCTCTGAAATGGGATTAGTTCATGCAAACCCTGTAACATCAGCAGCTGTTCAATTGTATAACAGCAACTATTTCACATAAGGTCATGTTAGTATGTCTTTGTCCAGATATGTTAAGGTTTCAGAAAATGTTGTACAGTAGTTGAATAATTGGTTATGGCATAAAAGCATGTATTGATGTAATTATTTTGGGTGTGGGGGAGATATGTTGGTGGGTGTACTTAGCAGATGCAGGTATGTTGGAACCCATTTTATACAACTTCTATATGTGTGTGGGTGTTCTTTCCCTATGTGAACACCTGCCCTTAGTGGACTAATACTATGGTAATTGCAGGCTGATTCATTAAGGCACTGTTAAATGCTTCATGTATAGCATGCAGGTGCTGTTAGCCTTGAATCCTTTTGGCAATACATCGGAATGTAATAAAGTTTTGTGAAATGAAAGCTGTCTGTGTATTTTTGTCATGGATATTTGCAGTCATTGCAGTTGTGTTGGTGACTGTGTCCATAGAACATACTTGTAATAGTGTATTGGCATATACTCTTCATATGTTATGTTCATATTGTTTGGGGGGGGGGGCAGAATGTGTGATTGCTATGGTCTATGCTATACTCAGATATGAACACTCCAGATGCTGTCTACACACATGTATGTGTGTATATACATATCTATATATATATATATATATATATATATATATATATATATATATATATATATATATATATATATATATATATATATATATATATATATATATATATATATATATATATATATATATATATATTTTATATATGTGTATATGTATATAGATATAATATATAATATGTATTATTGCATACGTTTATCTGTACCTCCATAGATGTGTAGATGTTTTTAACCTATCTATATATCTACGTATATATGTAGATCTGTATATATCGACATGTCTCTATGTATCTCTCTCTCTCTCTCTCTCTCTCTCTCTATATATATATATATATATATATATATATAGATAGATAGATAGTTAGATATATGAGCATACACCTTTCATTGGGTACATGGAGGGTTGTCCAATTTCAACACATTCCTCCCTTTTGTGTTTTAACCTGCCTGCATACACAACTGGCATAGATACATCTCAGGTAGCTTAGTGGTAGGTTATTCTGAGGATGGAGTACATGGTTGTGGGTTCTTATCCTGGAAGGTGTTATTATTTTACCTCTCAGAGTAGGCACTGGTGGAGAAAGTGTGAATAATGCACATTTAAGCAGTTGTAAGCAGGTTTGCCCGTGATCTGCACGACATCAAGCAAAGGTTAAACCTTTGAAGCGCTTCTCCGTTTAACTGTTTTTAAGCGCCGCTTACCATCACGCAAACCTATGGAAACCTGCTTATAGCTGCTTAAAAGTGCTTTAATCCACCTGCATCCAACAGCCCTTATTCTGGCCATCAAAATAACTTAACAGCCCTTGAACCCTGGATCATGAACACCACAGTCACTGACTTTACCACTAAGGCATCTGAGATATGTACAAATGTTATGGTGTTTAGAATATACATTTTACTACAGGCATTCCTCACTACTGAAAACAAATGTGACAGTCAGTTGGTGTACATATGTCTGATACATGTCAGTATTCATATGTTTGTGAAATTAGGTTTTGCAATGTGACATGACAGGGTGTAATGTTGTGTCTTTCGGCTTATCCTGGTTAGGGGTCACCACAGCGAAACTCCGGTCCGCTAATGTTTGGTAGTGGATTTTTACGTGCTGAGTTACCAGCCCTGATGCACAACCTTCAATGAAGGCACGCCCATTCACACATGCCTCCATACAGAAGACACTCTAGCTGAGAATCAAAAGCAACAACGTCTTGCTGTGAGGCGACAATGCTACCGCAGACAGGGTGTAATATGAATGAGAAATGTTCTTGTTATGTGTCCTTTTTATATTGTCCCCATACTCCCTGTATACCCCTCCAGTTCACATATTGAATATCCAACCCAGACTCTCCTTGCTGCATGATTTCATTACCCATCATTCCTCCCCCACCCCAATCTTCACATACACAACAACCATCCTTTCTATGCTGAATTAGGTTAATATTAATAGTTATAATACCAGAGCTGCATGTGTTTTGTGTACACTTCAATTCATTTGGATTGCTTATGTGTGTTCATAGATGTTTATATATATGGCTATTGATGTAACTGTATATACATATATATATATATATATATATATATATATATATATATATATATATATATATATATTTATATTTCATATTAATTTTCAACAGTAATACATATGTAGACTTGTATGTGTTGGTTCACAAACTACAGTACATTACAATGTGCTGTACATATGTACACAAAGTGACTGTCCCATTTGTGGTCATTACAGTGGAATCCATATGGTATAAGGTGTAGTCTAAAGACCGTGAACATGTATACACGTCAGATGACTTAGTGTAAGTCCCATGACTATAGTGTGCATGCTCCAGGGTTCAACACCTGTGATGCTTTAAAAATGTTTTTTACTCCAGAATATGGCTCATTTAAGTAGTTGTAAGTATGTTTAAAAGTGTTTGTGTGACATTATAGCAGTGGTTAAACACAGTTAAACAAACTTTGTAACGTATAACCTGTGCGCGCAAACATGGCCACATCCGCTAACTACTCAGGATATATACATTTCAGTGAAGTAACATCTCACTATGTGCTTGCATAACATTACAATCTCTGTTGACTTTACTCTCCAGCACACATGGGTTTATATGGGTGTTTCGAATGTTTATTATACAGATGATTACTACCTATATATGTAAGCTGTGGTTAAGGTATACTTTTTAATATGATAAACATCCCTGACTTTATTGGGATTGGGACCTCGAATGCACAGATACTATGCAGATGCTGTAACCATTATACTGTTGGCATTAACGTTGCTTCCACCTATTTCCTATTTAGATGATTTCTATGTGTAAGCTAGGCTAAGCAAAGGGTGGAGTCCCCCAAAGCCACTGAGCTTCACTTACTCTTGAAATAACAACATATAACAAATGTAACGTGAGACAATAAATTACATTCCTAACTACATTAGGCATAGCCTCTCACTGACACACTTCAAGGGAAACCTTGTTGTGTCAATGGGTAACAGAATATACACCCCTCGGATCATGTGTCCCAGAACCATAGAGCTAGGGGGTGGGGGAGCCCGTCCAGTTTGATAGCTGCAAGACCTGTTGGGGAAATTGAATGGTGTTGAATTGTCACATTAACATGCCCTCTTTAGATCACTAAGTGCCCTTATCACCCTCCACCACCCCGGTCTTCAACAGCCTCCGGCAACTCTGCCTAGAATTGCTTCATTGGCTATGCTTGACGGAGGCTCAGTTACGTCATCAATGGTGCAGAGAAAGCCAACACACTGTAGCTATGCTTCTAATTGCCCTTGGGCAGATAGGTAGTAGGCTATCTGTGAAACTCTAAAGTGCAGGCCATAACAGCCATAATATGTGAATAGACTTTCAGATCACAGTATACAGTGAGAAATCACCATGTAGTCAGGAAACAGTTAAGTACAGCAAGAACATACAGAATACTGATACTTAGTCACTCCAAAAGCCTATCTTGGAAGCTAGAAGACTTGTATAAGTTTAAGGCTTTTTATTGCTTACCAGTAGGTTACCTACAGGAGAGATGAGAAACAAGCACAGATGGGAAACATGCATGCAACAATACCATACCTGCTTATGTCTCAGCCTTAGGCTTTGGAACACTGGCCAAGGCTATTGGCACCCCCATGGTGCCTTTTTTAGGAGAGTCTCAAAGGTGAATACCAGCTCTGTAAACAAGCACACTAGCAGAATCAATGAGGGTTATGTTACTCAACACCAGGGGTTCTGATCACAACATGCATGCACTCACAGCACTCCTCAGGATGGACACCAACAACATCTTTGCAGTAACTGAGACCTGTCTTAAGGCTCCTGAGAGTACAGCAGCACTACCAGACTACAACCCATACCACACATTTTAGCCACAGAACATGGACTGACACAGACATGGAGGGGAGTGTATCCATATTCATCAGGGATACCTACACCTCCAGGTTAGTGGTGTAGCATGATACCTCTGAGATCATCCACGTGCAGCTAACATCAGACAGAACTGCAATGTAAACTGTGGCCTGATGCAGATCACCCTCCATGACCCAGGACTACCACTCCACCTACCTGGAGAAAGTGGAGAACATGACAGTCCTAACGCACACCCTCGCATTGGTCAATATCATCTACCCTACCATTAACTGGGAAACGTACTCAAGTACTCACTTCCAGGCCCAGTGCTTCCTGGAATTTATCACCTCATATGCCCTGTATCAGGTGGTAACCTCCCTAATGAGGGGTGGAAACATATTAGAAGCAGTCATCATCAACATGGGCAACAGGTGCACCACAGCAGAGGTTAACCGGTCACTGGTTAGATCTAACCATGAACTAACTATTCACTGTTTCTACACCCAAACATCTCCGCCACCCACAGAAACCACAGTGTATACCTTTCCTACAGCTAAATTTACAATTTAAATTTACACTACAAGAGACAAGGGTGGGGGGTTTCGCAGCCCCCCCATGCTAAGGGAAAACACTGCTCAAGATACAGACAGATTTACAAATGCAATCTATAAGCACCTACATGGATGTATGGATCATGCCATCACTGGTAAACCAAGACTCACTCCTCCTAGACAAGGACAACAGTCTGGTGGACTCCTGCAATAAACAGGCTATACTACAGAAATAGGACAGTGTTCCAGACAAACAGCATATTCTACAAAGGACAGACATCTGTGACCACTTTGTTTGTGTCTTTTGGCTTTTCCCGGTTAGGGGTCACCACATCGGAACTCCGGTCCGCTAATGATCGGTAGTTGACTTTTACGTGCCGAGTTACCAGCCCTGACACACAACCTTCAACGAAGGTATGCCCATTCATGCATGTCTCCACGCAGAAGACGCTCTAGCTGAGAATCGAACCAGACAGCGTCTTACTGTGAGGCAACAACACTACCGCAGCACCACCACCGGGGATTAGTATGATATGCAGGTCCCTCATGAAATCATCCAAGGCTAACATCAGCAGGAAAATGTGCAACGATTTGAAAGATAACCACAAAGCCTTCTTTGGCTATGTCAAGGATCTAAGTGGTGACACACAGATTTGCACTGTGCTGCTGAAATATAGCACAAAATATGCTGACCCTACTGATATCGCCACATCCTTTCAGATACATTCAGTTCATACTTCACCCCCTAAAGAGCCCACAGCACTACCCAAAAGGTACAGTATCCCACACCTCAGAGACACACAGGTGGAAATGGCCCTCTCTAACAGCAGAACACAACATCAATGGAGGCAGATGTTGTCCCAGACTGCATCTTGCAAAAAGTACAAGACAACTTGACCCCCCCCCACCTAATTAAGCTTTTCGACCTCAGCCTCTCCATAGGCTACATGCCCATACAATGGCGCAAGGCAATAATTATTCCACTCCACCAAGGTGGAATCACAACTGACCATGGTAACTACCATCCCATAAGCCTGACTAGCCTGGTCTGCAATGGTATGGAGCGCATCCTCATGGCACTCATTAACAAAGACATTGCTAACCTCCAAACATGTGACCCAACCCAGGTCAGCTTGGTTGAGTACAGTTCATGCCTACTGAACCTGTTTGACATCTTACATGCAGACACCAAGAAGTTAGATGAGGTGAGAGGTAATTCACACATACCACCTGGACCTTGCCAAGGCTTTTGACACCATGCCCCACTCAGGTATTATTGATAAACACACCAGCCTGTATATGCACCCATACATCACAGGTTGGGTTGCCAACGGGCTTACACACAAAACCCACATGGAACAACTAGCAGTCCCCAGGTCCAAATCTTGACCAGTCATGACTGGTGTCCCACAGGACTCAGTCCTGGGAGCCCTACTGTTTGGCATATACTTCGCAGAGGTACAGGTGAACACAGGTGGACAACGGCAGACCATGTTTGGCAATGACTTCGAACTGGGAGCCATAACTGATAGTCCAGCTGACACAGACATCCCTCAAGGAGCCTCACAGAAACCAGCACAGGGTGTCAAAGTCATGGCCTTCAGCTAGGTGCCACTAGCTGCATGGTCATTCTATTGTGGAATATTAAGCACGCACATATTAACACATAAGTGGCAGCCACTTTAATATGGATGAGGTAATGGGGTATCTGGGGACTACGGTAGATAGTGATCTCTCCTTTGACAATCATATCTCCAAAGTAGTTAGGACATCCTTCTATGTAAGCCATATGATTACTAAAGGGTTCCCACCTAGACATACTGGGGTTATAGTGCCCCTTTACTCATCACTCATCAGTCCCATCATAGGGTATAATAACCCATTTGGGATGTATCTGAGAAGACACTTCCAACAGCTGGAAGGTCCATGAATGTACCTCGCCAAGGGGATTACTGGTCTCAAATATATGCCATAGGCAGCCAGACTGAATAAACTCCTGCTTTACTCAGTGGCATTTCATTTACCTAGAGATGATCTCTGCTGGCCAACACAGCCATGTTGAACTCAGGCTTAATGGCTATGCTCCACCTATGGGAATCCATGTCACAGTGAGCCACACACTGTATTGAGCTGAAGTTTGCCACAGAAATAACTGGAAGTTGCTGGAGGGACAGATTCCTGTCACAGACACTCCCCATACTTTGGAACAACATCCCTAACTACATTATACAGAGCCCCTCACTAACACTCTGCAAGAGAAACCTTGAAGAGTGGATGGGAAACAGTAGATACACCCCAGGGATCCCACCATTGGCTCTGCTCCACAGAGGGGCAGTTAATGAATCAATGGGGTGGCAAAAGCTGGCACATTTTGGCTAGGCTTATGAATGACTTCTGGCAGTTGGCCAAGTACCTACCTATGAACCAATACATACAGTATCAGCACATGCTGATAGCTTAATTTACTGTTCAGGTGTTGACTTACCTTGTGCCAAAGGCAGTTGTGTGTGCAATAATTGAGGGCTGCCTATTTTGGATGCACACAGTAGACTGCCTATACATGACAATTTACAGGTAGTCTTGTGTGTGCGCCATCCATTTTTACTGTGTATGTAGGTGGAGAAAGGTGTCACTCCCTAGGTGCCTATACTGTCAGTGTGTGTGCTATACTTTCCCTCCTTGCCAAGGCCTGGGCATACTGGGCATGCCTCCATCTGCCTACTGGGGCTGGCTCAGGGTGTTTGTGGTCTGAGTACCTCTGTGCCTGTGGGGCCCTTGGCAATGGTGGTAGGCTGTGAGGGCTTCCAATGTTCTGTGCCTGTTGTAGCTGTTTCCGCAGGATCATATTGTGTAGCATGGCACATACTATGAAGATGTGGGCACATGTGCCTGGAGAGTACTGCAAGGCTCCACCAGATATGTCCATGCAATGGAACTGTGATTTCAGCATCCCATACACATGCTCTATGATTTATTTATTTATTTATTTATTTACATTTGTTGACCGGGAGTGTCCGACTGGACGTAGGTCCATTTTCAGTGGAGGCCCGGGGAGAAAAGCTCCACAGTTAAAATAAACAGACAGTAGTTACATTGGATTACATAGTGATTAACAATTTAACATAGCAATTACTTACAACATATTTACAGATGAAGAACCTAGTACATCAGCAGACAACTAGAATCTTTATCTGTGAAGTACATAACAGACATTAACAAATGTTACAATAAGAAGTTCCTGCTGTATAATAAGTACTAGGCTTATGAGCACCTGAGCTTGCTATAATCAAGGTAGTTAGTGGAGTGGAAAGAAAGGTAGTGGTTGGATGGGGTGGGTGATATTAGAGTGGGAGTTGCAAGGCCATAGCCAGCATTTAGGTGCACTTTTAGTGAAGTTTTGAAGTGGGCGCATGATGGTATGGAGGTAATTGTGGATGGGAGGGAGTTCCATAATTTGGCTATGGTACAAGAGAATAGTGCTTCACCAGCAGAGTTATTGGCTTTTGTGATCTGCAAGCGATTTTTGTTGCTGGATCTTAGTGGTCTGGTGGTGCAATAGGGTTAGAGTAGATTCTGGAGGGATGAGACATTTAGTGGATGGTTTACTAGTTTGTGGGCGAGTGAGAGTTGATACCATTGAAGGAGGTGAGGGAGTTCAAGCCAGCCAAGTTCAGCAAGTGAGAGACAGTAGTGACTATGGTAGGATGCCCCTGTGGCGAATTTGGGGATTTTGTTGTAGCAGGTCTCTAACTTGTTTAGATCGCATTGCCTTAGGCTGGTATATATTGGAGAGGCATAAAGTAGGTTGGAGATAAGGTGGGAATTTGCTACTGAAATCTTTGCTGCTTTGGTGAGAAGTTGCTTATTTTCTGTATAATGCTCCTAGTTTTTTGTGGACTTTTTTTATGGCATGGATATGTGAATGTCAAATTTTAGTTTATTGTCTATTTCCACTCCTAGCAATTTGGTGTGTTCAGTTGGGTATATAGTGGTGTTGTCTTTTGCTGTGATGTTAAAGTGAGAGTTGTTTTGAGTATGTTTGGTGGGTTGGAAGATGAGTAGTTTAGTTTTGTTTGGGTTGAGTATTAATTGGGCATCGGATAACCATGTTTCAACAGAGGAAAAGGCTTCCTGTGTGACTTTTTGCAGTTTGGGTAGGGACTGGGCTGAGCAGATGATGGTTGAGTCATGTGTGTATTGTATGAGTGTGCCATGTTTGGTACAGAGGCTAGCATATTTGTGCAAACAGAGAAGAGTAGGGGTCCAAGGATGGATCCTTGGGGAACCCCTATGGAGACAAGTAATTGGGGAGATATGTCATTCTGCCATACAACGGATTGTTGGCAGTCAGACAGGTAACTCTGAAACCAGTTGGTGACTGATTGAGAGAAGGATAGGTTATTGAGAACAGAGATAAGCTGTTTGTGTGGGACCATGTCAAATGCTTTAGATAGGTCTAGGAAAGTAGCAGAGGAGAGATAGCCATTGTTTTTATGCTGAAGGATAGTGTTAGTAAAGGAGAGTAAGGCAGTGGTGGTGCTATGGTTTGGTCTGAAACCATGCTGAGTATTGGAAAGGAGGCTGTTAGTAAGGAGGTAGTCTGAGACCTGAGAGTGTATGCATCTCTCTAGTATTTTGGAGAGTGGAGAGAGAATAGCTATGGGGTGGTAATTGGTTAGTTCTGTGCAGGGTCTGCCTTTGTGGAGGGGAATTATATGTGATACTTTCCACAGTGTGGGAACGTAACTTTCTGACAGAGATCGGTTAATCATGATGGATACTGGGTAGGCCAGAGCATCAGCTGCGATTTGTAGGTATTCACTTGGGAGGTTGCCTGCTGCTAATTTGGTGGGCTTAAGTTTAGTTAAGAGTTTCTTTTATGTTGGAGGTAGGTACAGGAGAAAAAGAGAAGGCAGTGGGGAGATTACTAGTTGAAGGTGTGGGTTGGAGGGGAGGGGGGTTGTGTTGTTTAGCTAGTGATAGTATGGTTTGTGTGAAGTGTGTGTTGAATGAGGTGGCAATATTTTCTGAGGAGTGAGAGATGTTAGGAGGAGGGGTACTGACTTTACCTGGGTGGAGGATGGAGTTTATGGTGGACCAGAATTGTTTGGGGCTGTGTTGGGAGGAGTCTAGGGCAGACTGGTAGTATTGGAATTTGTCCAGTTTTATTAGTTTTTTGACTCTATTGTGTAGTTCTAGGAATTTCTGTCTACTTGAGGGGGTTTTTGGTTTTGCGCCAGTGCTCCCAGGCTTTATCCCTGTTTTTTATTTCTGACTTAGTGGTTTTCTGTAGCCAAGGGGAGGGTTGTGCTTTGGTTCTGAAAGTCTTATGGGGGCATGGTTATTAAGGATGCTCAGGAAGGTAGTATTAAAAAATTTAACTGCGTCATCAAGACTGAGGTACGTTAGAGGATGCCAGTTACATTCTTTGAGGGATGAGATGAATGTGAGTGGGTTAAAGTTTAGTTTTTTACGTATTTGACGGTAGATGACAGGTTTAGCTTGGTATAGATATTTTTTGAGTAGGAATGGTGGGGAGTGATCACTGAGGCTATCTGATAAGCAG
>NC_056727.1:279493867-279543867 GCF_019279795.1 Protopterus annectens
GGGCTATCTGCCCAAAGGCATATATTAGTCCAGCCATGTTGTGCGGTATTCACCACCCCTTTAGTAGTACCCTAGACCCTTGTACTAGCAGCTAGTACCCTTGGCCCCTATCTAGTAGTGATGTTGGTGTGATCCCCGGTGTAAACTTTCTGTTACCCATCCACTTATCAAGGTTCCTCTTGAAGAGTGATAGTGAGGGCCTCTGTCTTATGTAGATTGGGACCCTGTTCCATAGTAAGGGAAGTCTATGTGAAGGGAATCTATCCTTCCCGCATGTTCTATTCATTGTTGTGTTGAGGTTTATATCTCTAGAGCATGTAGCTCGAGTAGATTTGGTTTTGCTAAGATGGAGCATGTTCAACAATTCTGGGTTGGACATGGCTCTGTATGTTACATAGAGATCGCCTCTGAGAAAGCGGTATGCAACAGAGAACAGTCTTAGCTTTTTCAATCGTGCTGCATAGGGCAACTGTTTAAGGCCAGTAATCCTCTTGGTTAGGTACCTTTGTGGTCTCTCCAGCTGCTGGAGATGTCTAACCAGTTACATTCCAATTGGTGCATTGTACTCAATAATGGGTCTGATAAGGGAAGAGTAGAGGGGCACCATTACATCCTTAGATCTTGATGCAAACCCTTTCGTGATCAGATGGGTCACATAGAAGGATTTTCTAACCACTTTGGCAACATGGCTATCAAAGGAAAGCTGACTATCTACGTGGGTCCCTAGATCCCTTAATTTTTCTTCAGATTTCAGGGATTACCTTCTATGTTGTAGTTTGCGGTTACTCTGTTTTTTTCCAAAGGGGATTACTACGCATTTTTTTGCATTTAGCTTGAGACCATGGCTTTGACACCATGCATCAGTCTCATTTAGGCCCTTCTGGAGGATCTCCATGTCGGCCGGAGACTCTATTATAGCACCCAGTTTGCAGTCGTCTACAAACTTAGTCAGCCACAGCCCTTCCATGCTTGCCTGTACTTCTGAGAAGTATATGCCAAACTTCATGTACAGAATGAGAAATTCATCAGCACGGATTCGAGATATTCAAATTCGTGCTTATGCACTTTCGGTATTATGAATTTTCGCCTTTATGGTCTCGGAATACTGAAATTCAAGATTTCAGTAATTCCAGATTATAAAGGGGAACCATATATACAAGATTTATACAGGGTTGAAAATGATGGTGATCTTTCTATTAGTAATATATGTATTATTGTCAGTTAGCTTGTTCGCATGTAGTCGGTACAGTATTATGTATTATTCATAGGTTCATAGATGTGTACTAGGCTAATGGCCCTTGAGCCTTTACAAGCCTAGCCCATAGGATTACCCTGGCATCATGCCACCTGACCTTAGTTCCTAGTGCCTCTGACAAGAAAAGCCACTGGAGTGATCCCTATTGTGAATTTTCTATTTCCCATCCACTCATCAAGATTTCTCTTGAAGCGGGCCAGTGAAGTGCTCTGCTTGACATGTATGGGAAGTCTTTTCCATAACCTGGGCAGTCTCTGGGTTATGAACGTGTCCCTCCAGCATGTTCTGTTGATTATGGTAATGAGGTTGAGGTCTCTGGAGTGCGTGGTGTGGAGGGATTGGGATTTCTTTGGATGTAGCATTTCTAACAGAGCTGGGTCAGACATGGCTTTGTAAGTCAAGCAGAGATCGCCTCTAAGTAGGCAATATGAGACAGAGAATAGTTGGAGGTTTAGAGTCTGTCCATATAGGACAAGTGTTTAAGGCCTAGAATCCTCTTTGTGAGGTACTTTTGCAGCCTCTCCAGTTATTGCAGGTGTCTAGTGAGGTACTTGCCAAATGGGGCAGTGTACTCGATTTGCCTAATGAGGGAAGAGTAGGGGGAAACAATGACCTCTTCCGTCCTATATCAAAACTCTTAGTAATGAGATGTGCCACACAGAAGGACTTTCTGACCACAGTGGCAATGTGGTGGTCAAAAGAGAGGTTGCTGTCAACCTGTGTTCCCAAATCTCTTATAACGCCATCTGTGTTCAGTGAACTACCATCGATGTGGTAATTCATGGGGTCCGGGTTTTTCCCAAAGGGAATGACAACACATTTTTTGGCATTGAGCTTAAGGCCATGATTCTGACACAAGTCGTTGGTCTTAGTGAGGCCTTTCTGTAGGATGTCAATATCACTTGGAGAGTTAATAATAGCTCCCAACTTGCAATTGTCTGTGAACTTTGTCAGCCAGATTCCCTTCATGTTGGCCTGAACTTCAGAGAAGTAGATACCAAACAAGAGAGGACCCAGGACTGAACCCTGTGGGACTCCACTCATGACTGGTCAGCAGTCTGATTTGGAGTCAGCTACTTTCACACTGTGGGTTCTATCTGTGAGCCAGTTTGCAACCCACTTAGTGCTATATGGGTCGATGCCTAGCTTACTGAGTTTTTCTATGATTCCTGAGTGGAGAATGGTATCAAACGCCTTGGCCAGATCAAGGTAGGCTGTGTGAACCACCTTGCCTTCATCCACAGCTCTGGTGACTGACTCAAAGGAGTCAACCAAGTTGGGCAGGCATGATCTACCCTTCACAAAACCAAACTGTGTGGGATCTGGAGTTTGGAGATTCCCTATATCCTTGTTTATTAGGTCCATGATTATGCATTCCATAGCTTTGCATATCAGACTTGTTAGGCTAATGGGGCGATAGTTCCCAGGGTCTGTAGTCGATCCTCTTTTGTGGAGAGGGATGACTGTATCAGTGCATCATTCAGTAGGGACAAAGCCTGACGTGTGGCTGTGGTTGAACAGGGCACACAGGTGAGGTGCCAGTTCACTCTGTAGTTCATGTAGAACACAACCAAGGATATTGGCAGGTCCCATAGAAGCTGTATTCTTGGCCTTTTTTCAGTGATGTTTTAACCTGTGCAGCAGTAATACTGGGTGCCTGGCAATCTACTGTTAATGTGATAGGTCCTTTGGTAAGGGAGAGAGGGGTAAAGTTGGCACTGAATCTCTCGGCCAATATATTGGCAATATGTGTTGGCTCGGTATAGGAGGTACCATTGTGCTGTAGCTCATTACAAATCTGAGAATTGCCATGGAGATTCTTTACATAACTGTAGAAGGCCTGTGGTTGTCTTTACTATCTGCCACAATTCTGTTTTCATAGCTAGCATTAGAGGATTTGATGAGGGATCTCAACTTTTTGTTGAGGCTGATAAGGGAGTTTTTCCAGTCTTGGGATTTCACCTTTTTTTGCATCAGTTTTCTCCTTATGTTGTGGTGTCTGTTTATTGCAGGGGACCACCAGATTGGCTTCCTATTTTTGGAGGAGAGCATCTTGGTTCTATTGGGTATGGCGAGATCCATGCATTTGTCTATGTGTTCATACAGTGCATTGGTGTATGATTTGGTGGTCATGCAACTTTTCTCCAGTTGCATGGGTGCAGTGAATTTAGCCACCTCTGTCTTTAGGAGCCCAAATTTAGCTTTAAAGAAGTTTTTCATGGTGCTTATTATTGTGGGGTGGGGTGGGGTGGAGGGATGTGGATTTCCAAGGTGATTGGTTTGTGGTCAGATCTAACCAGGGAGGAGTTGACTAATGGTGTAGAGCAACAGTCACCCATGTTAGTAACGACCAGGTCAAGGATGTTGCTACCTTTAGTGGGGGTAAGAACAAGCTGGTCCAGGGCATTGGAAATAAAGAATTACAGGAAACCTTGGGCAAGTGTATTGGTACATGAGTAGTTTTCCCAGTTAATGGAGGGGTAGTTGAAGTCACCCAGTATGAGAGTGTTAGGTTGGCCCCTAATATTCTCCAGGGTGCTTAGGAATGTAGAGTGTGAGTCTTGGACATGGCTGGGGACCTATAACAGGCTACGACTTGAATCACTGTCTTACCCAATGTTAGCTGCACCTTAAGTATCTCTGATGTGTTATGTTGGGATACCAGCCTGGAGGTGTGCACATGCTTTATGAATATGGAAACACCACCACTTTTGGAGCTTCAGTCCAAGTCTGGGACCGAAAGGTTTGGAATGAGTTATAGCCTGCTAATGCAGGGGTGCTTTTTGCTGCCTTGAACGCGGTCTCTGTTACAGCACAAATGTCAATGTTCTCCATTTTAAGGAGTGCTTCAAGTGAGTGCATTTTGAAATTTAGACTTCAAGTGTGGAGCAGCATGACCCTCAGACTGCATTTGCTTTTAGTTGTTACAGTGGTAATTTTGTTTTTTGAACACCACCTAAAAAGGCACTATAGGGATGGCAATAACCTTGGCCAGTATCCAGAAGGCCAGGGATGACACATGCAGGCCATCTCTGACAAAGCATCGAGGTCTGTCAATCATGTCATCCCAAGGTGTATTATCAGCTCGCCCATACTGGAAGGAATACCAACAGTCCAAAAGATAGATGCTAGAAAACCGGATATAGTGGTCCAAGAAAAGAAGACAAAAGTAGCATTGATCATTGAAATTGCCACACCTAGTGACTACAGTGTTTTGTGTACAGAGACAGAAAGTCATAAAATACCTCGATCTGCAGGCAGAAATGAGAGCCATGTGGAAGAAAGATACCCAGACAGTTCCAATAGTAGTAGGAGCAACTGGTCTTATAAAAAAGAATTTACAAATGTATTTAGATATGTTACCAGTTGTCTCCTCACAGCAAGAGGTTCTCCCATTCAATTCTCAGCTGGAGCACCTTCTGTGTGGAGTCTGCATGTCCTCCCCGCGGTTGAGTGGCATTCAAAAGACATACGGCAATGGGTGTGCCTTGGTTGAAGGTTGGGCATTGAGCTGGCACCTCGGCACCGTAAAAATCTACTGCCAATCATTAGCGGACCAGAGTTTCACTGTGGTGACCCCCTAACCGGGAAAAGCCGAAAGAAGAAGAACAACCAATTCATGTAACACCATACAAATTGCAGAAGGAGTCATTACTGGGCACATTGCAGGTGCTGCGAAGAGCAGTTTTGGCTAACATCAAATAGTGAAACAATACTAATTTCATGAACTTTAATCATACTTTGACTTAGGAATGAGGTCAATGGTATTAAAAACCCAATAGAGTTGGAGAAATTAAAAAAAAAAAAGAAGGCAGTAAATGGAATCCTTGAAAAATGATCTACCACCCAACAAATGACTAGGAGCTTTTCAAAGTATAGGAGCTCATGTGACAGACAGCTGGCCAGGAATGTGTAGACACTTTAAGGTCAAGAAGTATAGGGGGAATGACTGTTAAGAACTTGATGGCCATGCCTTTTAATGACCATACAAACATTAGTTAATATAATTGGCATCTGTGCTTGCCAATGGAATAGAGAGAAACTCAGTTGTTAATTGTGTTGCAGTTATTTTTGTGGTTAAAATTTATTTCCCATTCCTTAGAAAGTAGAGGTTAGAAAATGCTTAAGCTGGAAGATTTCATCCTGGATGATTTTCAAGAAGGAAACAATGAAGTTACAAGTTAAGTTGTGGGACTGAAGACAGCAAATACATCAGTCTAATGTGTTAAAATACTGAAATATCTTATCACAAACTTAAGATTAAGATGAAATGTAGTTGAAAAGCAGAATTCACCAAGAGGTGGTTCCATGTGGTCATGGAATAATGGGATACAAACATGTGCACAAGAAAATCTATGACAGAAATCAAAGACCTACAAGAAAACTATTATGTATCAGAAATAAATAAATATGAAAGATTCTGCATATGTATATGACTCTTCCAAAAACACTAAAGAATCCAGCTATGATAAAATTGCTCAGTCTAGCTGTATGATAACATTTATTGTGTTAGTGTGATCCCACTGTATGGCTAGCACCATTTTTTGTATTTTAGTTCATAAATGTGCAGAATTTTTGCATTACTATAATATAATAAATACTTTGTAGCTGTTGTTCAAGTCTGTCTGTTTTACCTGTTATTGATTTTGAATTTATAATAATGAAATAATCTTAATTTCCTGGAAATTAGTTGTTAATTGTGCTTTACAGATAGTCATTTTACCAGTATATCACAAAGGGCTATATATTTTCCTGGAGCTCTAAAGGAAACATTTAAGAAGCATGCATATTGATTACTTTTTCTATCATCTAAAGTGCTTTGATAGTATTTGCTTTCTTCCTTTTCTCGTTGTGTGACATCTTCCTTTAGCTATACAAGTAGACTTAATGGAACAGGTGCCCTTAAAATGGCAGCGTATACTATAATACTAAAAGGGCTTCCTGTTTAAGGCTGTTTAGAAAATGAAAACATCGAGTGAATTAAATCATCTGTCGATAGCACTTACTACTGCTTCCTGGCAGTGATCTGCAAAAGGACTTGTAACTTGTACTG
Source organism: Protopterus annectens (assembly GCF_019279795.1). Lineage (NCBI taxonomy): Eukaryota > Metazoa > Chordata > Ceratodontiformes > Protopteridae > Protopterus > Protopterus annectens. Next base: position 279,500,176 of record NC_056727.1, read on the forward strand.
CAGACTTGTTTTATTACCTTAACATCTAATGTCATACAAAAGCTGTATGTATGGCTACTTAAATACTCTTTCTTTACATTCCCTTAACTGCTGTCCGTCTTTGTCACTCATGTTATCCTCTTGGTATTGTAAGCTTCCTGCAGCAACTTAATGTATTGTCAAACTTAATTTCTGCACCCTTTTCCTGCCACAGTCCCTTCTTTTTCTCTTCATTGTCCAGTGCTCCCGTTATAACTACAGAACTTTGCCATTCCTTTTTGATATTCTGTTCTGTTTATTACTCTTCCAGTCCTTTCCTGGAATCTTCTTTAATAGTCACACGTTTTAATTATCATTTCACTTTCCCTATAATAAACGTCAGAAATCTGGGTATCCACACTTAGAATTCAGTTTCATTAATTGCTGCAGTCACATAATTATATACCATTGTTAATAATGCTGTTGAATTTCATATGCTACACATGTAATGACATGTTTTCTCCATTACTGATGCTATTCAGTGAGTCCCCTACACATAACTGAAATGCCACTTACCTGACATTCACATGATTGAGCCCAGAACACCGACAGGACAAAACACCGACCGCTCAGAACTCTGACTGGGACCTAATGATAAATAGTCCATTGGCCAACCCAACAAGAACACTAAAACAGAAGCAAAGACAACATACACATATGGGGGGCTTTGGCCCTACACCCCCGATGTGGAGAGCTGTGCACCACACACCCCCTAACTAAATATTCCAACTCCAAGATTGCACTGCCATGGAGGTAAGGGGCAAAGGGCAACATGCTGGCTGAGCAGTTACTTACCATTAGTTCTCAGTCAGTGTTCCGAGAGGTCGGTGTTTTGTCCTGTCAGTGTTCTCGGCTCGATCATGTGAAAGTCAGGTAAGTGGCTTTTTGGTTATATGCAGGAGACCCTTATTCAGTACATATCTCCATCAATTATTTTGTTGTTGACTGGTATATCTACCAAGTGGCAACTATATTGTTGTATTACTTGCATTTTTCTCTACAGTTGTTTCCTATCAGCTGTGGTTCCTGAGAGTTACCTTTACCTCTTGTATCTATTTACTTTCTTGTATGTACCTTGCATCATTCATGGACTTATTAGCATTGCTATTATAATATTTCAGACCATATTATGTACCTTATCTAAAACCATATGGTATTGCTGCTTAGTAAGAGACGCTTTATTTTGATTTATATTTCATTTTTACCAATGATTTTTATTAATTGTTGGAAGAAATGAGTAAATTGTAGGCAGGCACACTCTAGCCCTCCCAAGAGACCTAGTTACAACAAGTCATAACTGTGTGAATAATTCATGACTAGCATTTTAAGTAACTGGTACAACTGGCACTGCAGGTCAGAATACTTCCCTTTGTACAAAGTTAGTGCAGTGTGCTTATTTTGTTATTGATTTGTGCATTATTGTGTGATTTCTTCCTGCAATTTGAGTTAAATTTCTTGCTCTTTTTTTTAAATTTGGTGACTCATTTGATTATTGATTTACACATTTTTGTTTCCCTCAAAATTCTTTATTTTGTTTGTCACTGCAAATGGATTCTTAAAATGCATACGCAATTAAAACTTGCTGAAGCATTAGTATTTTGTCTAGTGCAGTGAATAGTGTGTGTGTGTGTGTGTGTGTGTGTGTGTGTGTGTGTGTGTGTGTGTGTGTACACACACACACACACACACACACACACACACACACACACACACACAAACACACACACACACACACACACAAAACACTTGATATTGCTGTTTGTGTTAATCATTTCGAAAGTTGATTTGTTTTCTATTATTGAGGGTAAATCTAGATTTGCTGATGATGATTATACTTGTGCAATTAGTACATATTGGAAAACTGTTGTTGCATATATTGATAAGTGGACTGATGAGATAAATAATATTATACAAAATGCCACACATTTAAGAAATGAAGTGCCCTCTGCTAGTAAAGATCATGCAATCCCTATTAAACATGCTACTACAGATGACAACTTTAGAATTTAGGATACAAGTGTACAACAATCTGAGGATTCAGAGCATGTAGAAATAAAAAACAAAGAAAGGGAGAAGGTCACAACAAATAACTAGAAAAAAATGAAATTTACTCTTTATATATGTCAAGAAAAAATATACTAAACAAAAGGGGAAGAAATCCATTATATTGAAAGCTGACAATAGTGAAACACAAAAAATATATTACAGAAGGGCGAAACACAGAATGTCGAGGTTATATGCAACTGTCTTTTTTAGCAGCACTAAAAAGTTGGCAGCATGTTCTGTGAGATCATGGTACAGCAGTGACTGTTTTTTTTCTTTCCCAACTGTAGAGCAACCTCTCAGTTACAACCTTGTAGTTACCCACTTGGTGGTGAATAATCTTACATCTTCTACCCTATAGGAGATGTAGAGAGACATTGATGAGATCTCTACTCTTGTTTTTGTATAGGTGAAATCCGTGGCATTGAGCAGCATTCAGCCATCACCAAGAATGATGCTTAGATTCAAGGATTAAATAATGGCCTTCAATAATTGACTAGTAGATTATGGTTATTCTGGGGGGATCCTGTATGTGTCTGCATGGAATGGAATGATCAAGAGACTCACCTGCTTTACCAGGGATGGCCGGCATATTTCACGCTGGCTAAAAACTTTGCTTCCCCTATACTGCTTTTTTAGGCAGAGTTCACCTGATGGACATCCCAACATAGTAAATTCCAATCTAGATAATATTAAAGTAACACTGATGAATGCCAGAAACCTAAATATGACTCCTTCCTCGGCCACAAGGACATCAGCATTTGTGTAAATACAGAAACATACCCCTGTTGCAATGACAGCACTCCTTGTATTCCAGGAAACATACAAATTTGGAACTGTCTGAAGTCTTAGTTTCACTCAGTCAAATTAAATATCACATTATAGCCAATTATAGATCCCTGTCTGTGACATTTTATGAGTATACAGAACATCTTAACCACTTAGCAAAGTTAGCAGTTGAACCAAATACCTTTCTTATTTGTGAATTCAATTAACCAGACATAAACTGACAAACATTTACTACCAAGACCACTCAGAAATTTCTGGATTTTGCAAATGCCAACACACATGACCAAAGTGTCCCCCTATCCACTAAAGGTGTTAATCTTTTTGATCTTGCCCTCACAATCATTTCTCCCAGTTGTAGCAGCTCACTTGTTACCCTTTCCGTAGTCAGACCCACTTGTTGTGATCTTCTCTATGAAAGTGTGTTTCATTGCACATGATAAATTATCTATATTCAAGGATTACTCTAAGGCCAAGTATGTACTATTTACTGATCATACCGACATTCGCAAATTATATAGCTCGTCAACAAATCATGTGACTAGGGTTGGTGCTTACCTCTGTAAATGTTCTCTCCCTGGGATAAGTCCACTGAGACATCCCATCCATTCCCCCTCACAGTCTTCCTCTTCCTGAGATCAATTTGGACTAAATCCTTTTGTTACTTTCTAAGATGAAAAATGATACTCCCATGGGGCCTGGCAATATCCTTGGATGCCTGCTGAGAAGTATAGAATCTTACTTAGAAAAACTCATCTAACAAGTCTTCCACTGGTTATTTCTTCTAGAAGTGGAGGGTGGCAGTTGTGGTACCCTTGTATAAAGGTGGTCCCTCCACTCACCCTGGAAATTACAGACCGATTATGAAATTATTTGCAAGGCTTTGGAAGGTATTATAACTGAACTAATAGACCGATACAGGTGACATTATATTCCTGGATACACATCAGTTTGGGTTTGTAAAAGGTAGAGCATGCCTGATCAATGGGATTGAGTTCTTTGAGATGGGTACTGAGATCATGCATAAGATGTTTTCAGTCCGCACTGCTTATCCGGATCTTTCCAGGGCCTTTGACATTATCACCAATGTCGAGATTACTGACAGATGCCAAATCATTTGACATGATCCTCATGCTGGGATTATTGACAAACTTTCTCAACTCACCATTAGCCCATACACAGTTTTGCTGGATTGGTAACTGGCTATCTGGCAGAACCCATACTGTTAAGATTGAAGTATTTTTACTAGACAGAAAAATGTCATTTATGATGTCCTACAAGATTCTGTCCTCTGTCCCCTCTTCTGTGACATATAAGCTGATATCAAGGCAATTTGGCTAACCAAGTTTGTTGATAATTGCAGACTGGAGGCCAGCCATCAAATCCCATTCTGGTACTCAAATTTTCCAGCAAATACTGGACCACATGCTTGGTTTATAAATAATGGGTGTACCCTTACCAAATAATGCAGTGTAGTTTCCTTTGGTAAATCTAGCATCACTGCTGCTTACCATATAGGTAACATTCCACTTAAATAGGACACAGTCATCAGAGACTTGTGTATATATGTTGATTACACATTACTTTAATCAACATGTCTCTGTGGTGGTTAGAAAGTCCTTCTACCTTGCACAGCCTATCTTTCATGGCATCTCCTCAAGGTCCAGTGAGGGTAAATTTCCACTTTATCCATCCCTTATTAGGCCTAGTATTGACTTTAATGCACCTTTTAGTAAATACCTTACAAAGAACTTAAGTTTGAGAGACCTCAATATTTCCTCACCAAAAAGAACTCAGGTCTCAGTATCTATAGTTACTATGATAAATGAAAAGCTCTGACACTCTATCAGTGTCATCCAGACTCCTGATGAGTAATCTTTGCTTAGCTTTCCATACTACGAATGACGCAGCACTTTTGAACTCCTTTGCCTAAATAGAATAAGTAGTAAAATAAATACCTGTTCTAGAGACTTAAACCCACATTTTCACATCAACAAGACATGATGGAGTAAGAGATACCGAACTCAATGTACACACCATTTCTGGAATAGGATGTCCTTACTTATCAAGCAGACTACTTCCCTAGCAAATTTAAAACTGTCTGGACAACTGGGTGGGTAATTATAAATTTTCACTAGGAATATTTACACAAAGTTTTCTTAATGGTGGGCTCTGCTAATTTCCCACTAATAATGGCTGATGTGCCTGAGCTTCTTGATGGTATCCTTGGCCATAAGCTTGGTAAGATCTCGTCCACGCCATGCCTACCAAATTTGATCACTTAGCTTTATGTCACCATGTGAAATACTTTGCTAAATTCTATGCAGGCAACATGCATCATTTCAAAATGATCTAATTTCCTGTCCAGTTCATGACCTTAATTTTTTCATACAGTTGTTAATTAATTGTCATCCTGAGCTTCCAACCTCTTTCTCCCGTTAGTGTAAATGGGAATCGTAGCTGCCATTTTCATATCTTCAAGCAACTTACATTTATCCCATGATTCTTATAATTACTGGTCTTGCCAGTTCTTTCTTCAGTTATCTAAAAATTCTAGGAATAATTCATGCAGGACTCACTGTCTTGTGCATTTCATTTATTTTTTTTTACTTTTTTCAGGATCCCTTCCTTGCTGTAAAAGTGATTTTAGATCCCTTATCCTTGGCATTAATAATGACAGGTTTTGCTAAATGAACCCTTTCTTGTTTAATGAACACTAAGTAAATCTATTTAAAGTTTTCATGTTCAGGATTACTTCTTTTTACCTTTTTTCTGCCTAGCCCCATTCATGTTTTTTGCTTTACTATCCATCAGTTAGTTGCATTTTCCAACACTTATCTCTTGAAGGTTTGTGGAAAAGTAAACAGATCTTAGCCAGTGCTGCAGTGCTTTCTGTCTTATTGATTTCATTTTATGTATGTATGCATGTATGTATTTATTTATGCTTTGTAATAGTTAATTCATACTGCCTAGAGGAAATCTGATCTGAGCACTGGAGGATTTCCCATAATCTTCTGATTACATGAAAGAAGAGGAACCAGAAGTTATGGTGGAGTATTTCGCATAGAAATATCTATTTTAAAAATAATAGAGAAACAGATTCGTATTAACCTTACTGCCTTGCGAGACATTTAAACCTAGCCAATTATCCCTTGTGAGACTCAAACGCTGCACTTTGTGCTTGTAAGGCAAGTACCTTAACCATTAGACCACTCTCTCTACATGAAAATGACATGGACAATGATATTCTTATTGAAGAAATTATAGTTTTTGTTACTGTTTTAACAACTAAAGAACTTAATTACAGAATGTTGAAATCAATGATTTATGGAATAACATAATCCTAAAACTTTTTCTTCCAATGCAATAATGGAGAGAACTTTTTCTCTTGCAGCAAAGCACTTTGCAGTTTCTATTTCCAGTCAACTGGAAGATATTTTTTCCTGTCCTTCTGCAAAGCAGAGATTGTTCCACCTAAGCCAGAGTGTTGCTGAGAAGCAAACAGAGGCTGTTTTATGCTGCAGTTGTGGAAGGACAGGTGTGGAGAAGAGAACAGTGACTGTAAATTCAGCAAACCTGTTATTCAGATTTGGACCAACATTATGTTATTAATTAGTATGTATCATGAGATACAGTTTTACATTCAAAACTTTGGGCTTTAAAATCCAACGCTTTAGAGCCTTAATATATCTTTTGTTGAAAATTTTGCAAATTTTTTTTAATCTAATGACTAAGTTAGTGACTATGTTTGCAGCTCATGAAAACAGAAAGCACTGAGTTTGAGTGCCTCAACTATAAATTAGATTTTGGACGCCCTTCCCAGTGCTAATTGCACTGGGTACTAATAGCTCAGACTGATAAAGCACTTTCATTAGTCTCTTAAAACCTGAGTTAGACTCTGGTTCATATCATCCAATTTCAGTTAGTGCACACTAAATATTCAGAGTTTTAATCTGAATTGTGTATTGTTCTTTTCTGCATTTTTTTCTTGTTGTAAGCAAAAGTCAATTGTTTGCACTTTAACTTGGTCCTGGACCTAGCCTTGTAGTATCCCTCACAGTAGTGGGAGAAGGGTGAGTTTCTGCAAGATCTCTGCCTCATTTATTTAAACTACAGAACACACTCTAAAACTAAGGCAAACTGCTATATAAAATTAAAAAACAAGCCCCCAAAAGCATAGGCATTGAAACTGGTTTTTTTGTTTATGAGATTACTACCCCCAAGTATTATAATTGAGAGTTACATTGAAAAACCTGCTCTAGTGGTGGCTTAGTAGACTCCAATCTCAGCACTGCACTCCTCCGCGCCCTCCCCCTCCTCCCCCGCCCCCCTTACTCTTCTGCCCCCCATTCCGTACATTTTACCTCCTACCCTCACTCCCTACTGTCCACTTAACTCCTGTCACTCACTCTACCGCCCTAAGATCAAACAGGAATATAGCACCACCCAGGAAGCTTATCATACTAACTTTTTTTTCTTTACTTGTCCCTTACCTCCTACGGCCATATGAAACCTGGCCTTACGTTCCCACCACCCCACCAGGCAAACCAACCCCCCCCCCTCACCCAAACAACAGAACCCATAACTAACAACAACTCCCCACCACTTACCTTGTTAGAACTCGACGTCTTTGTAAAAATCTAACAATATTATATTAGGCCAAAATTACTACAAACTTCTACTTCTAACCTCAAAATCTAATTACACTTACCACATGAATCACACAGATCACAGATGGTGATCCACCCCAACCCCCCTGGCCTTCCTCCACTCAATTGTAATTCCATTCATCCTCCCCTCCCTCCCTCTATCTCTTAGACCCTTTAACTCTCTGACCTGTAATGTACTCTTCATCACAACAAGAAAAACAAGACACAACACAACCAATTATACACTTCCCACAGATACTCTTACTAGACCTGTTAATGTCTCACAGAAACCTGGCTTAAACACAAGTAAAGAAAGACAGATAATCCCACCAGGGTATATAGACCCAATAAAGAGAAGAGATAATAGAACAGACATAACAAATGTCTACAAAACATCAAAAATACATTAACAAAATACCTTGCCTCTCTCCAACCCCTCCTAAACAAATTAAAAAAAAACAAAAAAACCAAAAACTTGCAAAAAAACAAAACAAACATAAAAAAAAACAATAATATTAACATGACAATCCCCAGGCAAATAACAAACTAAAAAAACCCTTTTGGATTCTCCACTGGTTAACTCAAACTCACCCTTCAATATCCATATTAGGTCCAGTATCTCAATATCGATTGACTTCTCATCTAGCTCCTCCCCTATCATAGAGCACATATCTACCTAAACCAGCTCATATCCACTCCTCCCACTCTAGGTCCTGGATAAACAAAACAGCATCACTTCTGAAGAAAACAGCAGGTACTCACCCAGAGTACTCCAGTGATCACTCATATCACAAGGACAGGGAGTGATCATATCTCACCTATGTTATCAAACAAAAAATCAAAAATCAAATAAAAAAATACAAAAAAAAAAAAAAACAAAAATAAAAAACACAACGCCCATTTTCCTCTTGAACTCCTAAGCCAGATACTCAACTCTTCTTTCTCTTCCCTCTTGATTTAGCTTCTTCAACACAACACCAAGATTCAACCTATCCAACACCAACCATCATGCTTCCCTTCAAACAAAACTAAAACCAAACCTAACCCATACAAAAAAAAAGGAAACAAATCCAAAAATCAAATCCTATCTAACCTTAACCTAAACAGAAAAACCACTTCACCAAACCTTCCGCAACCCACCAAAAGAAATTCAACTTAGAAATGAAACTAAAAAAATGATCCAATAAAAAACAAAAACAAACATCTCCACATCCAACACAAACCTGCTAAAAGGCCAAACAACCTAACACCCAGCAACCAAAACCACAACCACACAGGCCACTAAACACAACTGCCAACTTACAAAAACACAGAAACTACAGTGCATTCAACACAACAAATACACAATTCACAGAACATTCACAACAAACACCACAAACACAATTCTACACCAGAACAGCCCACTACTACCCACACAGAAAGACTATTACAACAACTGTCATCATTCCACTACCTTCATCTATTACCCAGTACCCATAAACCCACTAAGCTAAAAACTAAAAAAACTAAGCTAGCAGCTTCAAAGCTAGCAGCTTGACCTTGGCTGAGTTTCTGCAAAAAGCAGCTGACCATCTCCATATCCATAAAACATCCTCCATAAACCAAAATGTCCCCCATTATTCCTCTCCTACCCATATGGGGTCCTCCATCCATAAAGGTGGTAGCCTCATAAGGTATGACAAACCACTGGCTATACTCACTATAAATAAAATTCTAGAAAAACCTGTGGATGGCAAAAACAAAAAAAAAAAAACCACACCATAAAATAAAATTTCTCAAGCCAAAATCAAAATCTGATATCAGCCCTACTATCATTTTCTAATAGCCTCAATAACTCTAATACCATCAATAACTTATCATCTTCTAATAAACTATCATCTTCCAAGGCCTTTCTATCTGGCCATTGATCACCTCCATACACATCAACCAAAAACTCTCCAATCATTACGCTGAAATGGTTCCAACTGAAATGCAACCATCACTAGCAATCCTACCTGTCCATCCTTGTTCTCCTACTTCTATGGCAGGACAAATTATCCTGTTACACTTCTATTCCTACACATCTACCTCCTCCACCTCACTTCCTTTGGCCCTCTAATCCACCCTCCACAATCTTATGCATCACAATCACCTTCCACCCCACATGCATTCACCCACATGCCACAGACCAAGACACCTCAACACTAATACCACCCAACCCTCCAACCAACTAGACCTCACTCCAACCTTCAAGACCCAAAACCTTCACAACCAAAGGGAAACAACCTCACAACCTAGTACTACTCAACTTCAACCTCAACAAGACACTTTCTCCACCATTCTCAAACATTCTCCAACACTCACACTAAGCTACCAGAAGCTCATCACTCTATTCCCAGTTCACTCTCACAACTCAAAATTATTATTGCCAAAACATTAAATCAATTTACCAACTCATTAAAAAAACACAATTTCACTCCCAACCGCTAAAAATTAACAACCCTCACTCACAATCTTACAAACAAAAACTCTATACCTACTATCAACAAACCAAACAAGACAACCACCTACAAACTTACAACTCCTAAAATAGCAAAACCCTTTCAAACCAACAACAACATAGCTATTCACTCAAATTCCACACAATCACATACAAAGACTCATAGACATTTCCACCTAACCAACCCCACCCAACCAACTCACTCCATACTGTTCAACTCAGAATGGCTCACCAGAAAAAAATAAACATTGCAACTAATCACCCAATATTCTCAAACTATGTATTCCCCTCCACATCTTTATGCACCTTGCTAAAAAACTCAATCCAGATGCCACAGCATTTCTATAAAAAAACAATGTAGGTAAATGGGGAACCCCCTCAAACTTTGTCTCCCTCAGAAACATCCCCCACCCAACAAAAAAAGAACTCCCCCCTCTCTCCTTACTCTCCTGTTCTCAACCTTCTCAAAACTCAATTCTAAACATACAATTCCCTCCCTATCCAAAACCTATTTTTTACCTCACTATTTACCAATCCTTCCTAACCATTACCATTATACCACTTTTAATTTTTTTTCCTTTTTTGTATGTGACCTATGTTTTTTTTTTTTTATGTTGCTTTATTTTTTTTTTTGTACTGCTTTTTCTTTATGTTTTATTTTTATATGAACTTTATGTCATTGTACATTTGTACTATTTTTTTTTTCTCCCTCGTTATGTGTAATTTTGAGCTTTAAAATCTCCCGAACTAATAAATAAAATGGAAATGTATAATAAAATTTCTACTGCATTTTTGCTGTTTGCATTTTATGTGGTATGAGGACGTTAATGTTGTAGTAGCACACACAATAGTGAGGGAATTGTGAATTGCTACAGGTTCTGAGCCTCATTTATTACATTTCTGCTGTATTTTATAGTTTGCATTTTGCTTAGTCTGGGGATGTCTCTTTAGTTTCATAGTATCACTTATAGTAGTGATAAAATTGTGAATTGCTGCTGGATCTGGGCCTTATGTGTACAGTTATACTGCAGCGATAGTTTGTGTCACCTGCATACGCATGCACCTAGAGGTGTAATTTTTCCACATAAAGCTTCCTTTGCAATTTTTTCAGGTATCTAGCTGAGTGTGAAGAAGCTACTCTGCCTGTTGAGTGTTGTTTTACATCCATCCTAGACCTCTCCCCCAGCCCAACAACTACAAATTTAGTTAGTTACAACCCCCTCTGACATTGCCCATCCTAGCTCACAAAAAAAGTGTATCCACAGATATGGATGAGCACGTTCTCTCTGTCTCTGTAGTCAGCCTGAAATGACTACAGAAAGAAATGACATTCTGAGACAATGTAGCAATTGTCTCATGTTTACTGGCAACCTCCTTATTCTTAAGCAGATTCTCACAGTATGCAAGAGTGGCTCTAGGTGATTCGGTCATGTTGACTAATGTCACCAAAAATGGGCATGGGTAGTTATCGGTGATAAGTGGGTTGAGGACCCGGCCTACTCTGACCCATGCCAGGGACCCTTGCTAATGGTGGGAGGGGTATATGTGCCCACAGCAGGGTTGTGATAGTGAAGAAAAGAGTGCAGTCACACAGCAGTTATAGGACCTACTAGATAAAGCAGGACAACATGAATTGGTGTTGATAATGGATGACTTGAATGCAAATAATGGGACCGTCAGAACAGGATATGAGGACTGCCTGGGTCCACATGGGTGGTACAACAAGATAGTAGCCAACAAATGGTTCAGAAAGAGAGACAGTCACAAGATCACATACAAGAGTAGTCAACATGCAACACAGGTAGACTTCCTCCTAGTAAGGAAAAGGCACTGGGGTAGAATCCATGATTGCAAAGTCATCCCCAGTGAAACAGTCAGCCTACAGCATAAACCACTTGTTGCCACAATCAGCTGCAAGCAGTGGTCAGAGAAGGCTCTAAGGTCAACAGAGACCAGGCTGAAGACCTGGAAGTTGACTGGAGAGAAAGTACAACAGTTCAAGGAATTACTTAGGGCTCTAGCACCCCAAGAACAGGAGGAAATAGATGGAGTTAAAGAAGAATGGCAGTGCCTTAAAACAGCATGTGTTAGGACTACAGAAAAGATTTGTGGCCGAGCCAGGTATGGAAATAAAAGTACATAAGGAAAGCTGGTGGTGGAATGCAGAAGTCCAGGAAGTCATCAAAAGAAAGAAGGAGTGCAGGAAGAAGTGGGAGATAGAAAAGACTGACCAAGCTACGAAGGACAACTGGTTGGCTAACAAAGAAGCTAAGATAGAAGTTGTAATAAAAATGAATAGGGCATTGGAGGCACTGTACCAACTTTTGGAAAGTGACTCAGAAAGGGGCACAAAGAAATTATATCAGGATGCAAGGCAAAGACAGAAAGATAAAGAAGATAGTCAGACACCCTTCAGAAGGGATATCAGCAACAACCTACTCACCAGTCCAGAGGACATCAAAGGCAGATGGAAGGAGTGTTTCCAGCAGCTTCTGAATGTAGAAAACTCCACAGAAGCTGTACTGCCCCAGAAACAGTCTACGATGAGAGAATAAGAGGAGCCCACCATAGAAGAAGTAAGAACAGCACTAAGGAAGATGAAGTCAGGGAAAGCAGCAGGCTCAGATGAGGTCACACCAGATATGATAAAGATGCTGGGTGAGATAGGAGAGAAATGGTTCCTTAGGGTATTAATAGCAGTGTGGAGAGAAAGCCATATCCCAGATGACTGGAGAATAAGCATACTCATGCCAGTGTACAAGAACAAAGGGGACATCCTCAACTGTGGGCAGTACAGAGGCATCAAACTCTTATCACATTGTATGAAAGTTCTGGAGAGGGTGATTGATAAGCAGATATGCAAAGTAGTAGAATGTAAGATGGGAGATGAGCAGTTTGGATTCAGATCAGGATGCAGCACAATTGACCTGAACTTTGCATTGAGACAGATACTTGATAAGAAGCTAGAGATGAGGAGACAGTCCAACTAGGCATTCCTAGACTTGGAGAAAGCATATGACAAGGTCCCAGGAAAGCTGATCTGGACAGTACTGTGGTGGTTTGAAATCCCAGAAACATTGGTAAAATTAGTGCAGGCTATGTACAAGGACCCAATGACTCAAGTACAAACAGTGTTCGGCCTCACAGAGGGGTTCCCAGTGGGAGTGGGTGTACATCAGGGTTCAGCTCTGAGTCCACTGCTGTTCACACTGGTGATGGACTACATTAGCAAACAGGTTGGAGGGGAGGGATCAACAAAGCTGCTGTATGCAGACAATGTGACAGTACAGGCAGACTCTGAGCTAGAACTTCAGCAAAGGATAGGAAAATGGAATGCAATCAGAAGAAGCTAAGAAAAGAAATAGAAGGGAAGATAGTGGAACAGGTAAACAGCTTCAAGTATCTGGGAGGGGTAGTTGAAGAGAAGGGTAGTCTGAATGAAGAGGTCAACGCTAGAATAAGAGGGGCTGCAGCCAACTGGCATAGAGTATCAGGTGTAGTCTATGACAGAAGAATGTCAAAGAAGCTGAAAAGTAAGGTGTACAAGACAGAGGTGAGACCAGTACTACTGTATGGAACAGAAACTTGGGCAGTAAAAGGCAGAACAGTTGAAGAATCTAGAGGTGATGGCAATTAAGTGCCTGAGAAAGGTGGTAGGATGCACACTGTGGGACAGATGAAGAAATGAGGACATAAGAGCAGAAGCCAAAGTAGCTCCAATTGTAGAAAAGATCAAAGAAAACAGATTACGGTGGTTTGAGCACATGTGTAGAAAAGCAGACAACAATCTGGTGAGGAAGATTTGGGACAGACAGGAAGAAGGTAAGAGGAAGCAAGGATGTCCAGCAAAGAGGTGGATGGATTGTGTGAAAGAAGATCTGTGACGGTCAGGCATGAGTGTTGAAGAAGGCAGGAGTGTGGCACTGAATCAAGAAAGTTGGCGACAGTTAACACGATACTCCAACCCCCTGTAGAAAAATGGGAAAAAGGTGCTGATGATGATGATGATGATGATGATGATGATGACACAGAATGCAAGAGATGTAATTACACTATATCTTTGAAGGCAAAGTTCTCACATACAGACACTGGTATCTCCAAACAAGTTGCCAATAATACCCACCCTGTACCTACTATGGATCAAACACCTAAACTCACTTATGCTAAGGCTCTTAAATGCAATTATTTATTTATTTGACATTTATTTACCGTGAAAGTCCAACTGGGCCATAAAGAACCCATTTGCAGTGGAGGCCCGAGGAAAAAAAACTCCACAAAACAAAAACAGTTTATATATTAACAAAATTAATCAAAACTATATGTATAGTAGTATAAACATAGCGTTCACTTGACAATAGCTAAAAAAAATTACCTTATCAGTAACATAAATACAACAGAAAGATTACCTACATGATATAGTTACAGTATTTTGCATGTAATGACTATGCTACTCATGGCATAATTTATTGGAGTAGGCATAAGGAACATTTGAAATAGTAGATAAGGTAGTTTAAGAAATAAAATAAGGAAGGGGTGTAGTAGTAGGGACATGGAAGAAGAGAAGTAGAATAAGAGAAAACAGTATATTAGGTGAGTCAGATAGAGGTAAGAGTATGACAGAGGATGAGAGAGGAAGAGTATGAGGGACAAGTCAGGTGGTTAAAGCAGACAGAGTTAATAGTATGAGCGTAGGGTGGAAGAAGTGTGAAGATCTAACTAAACCTCAAAGACCCCCCCCCCATACGCTATCCTTAACAACCTTCCAAACACTCTACAAAGACAACACTCCCCAGGGCACATACAACCACAGCTCACAACATCTCAACCTATAAAGCCCTTAAGTCAAACTACCACACATTCCAACATATCGGTCATAGGAGACTCAATCGTGAGACACACTAACTCACCAGGCTGAGCAAGGAGGCAGTTACAGTCAGTTGCCTGTTAAGGATAAGATCTGCCAAATCACACACACACTCTCAGGACATTGAACCACAAGTACCAGTATGACTCTGTCATAGTCCATATGGGCTTTAATGACCTGAGACATACCTTCCTGTACTATATGAAGTGACATGATAGAGCTTTTAGATTATGTGTCCCAGGCAGGTATGACCATAGCACTGAGCAGCATTCCACCTTCTCCAGCGATGATACCACAATATAAACAGAAGATGATTGACTTTAACATAATGGCTTAGTTACTGTGCCATTCTAAGACGTTCCAATAACCACACTTCTTGGGATAGTCTGCACCTGTCCCTACTAGGCTTTTGAATATTGGTCAAAACATTATCTACCCCATACATTGCCTTTTTTTAGGCAATGCCAACCTAATAAAACCTTCTAACATAGTAAATGCCACTCAAGATAAACTAAAGGTGTTACTGCTCAGTGCTAGGAGTTTCAATAAAAAGCTCCACTCCCTAGAAGTACTCCAAAGTCTGGAGCGTGTTGACATCTGTGCAGTTACTAAGGTGTGGTTTAAAGCCGTGAAAGACAACCCAGCAGTGCCGTCTACATATTTAGACTAGCTAATGTGCAAGAGGAGACAAGAGATGGAGGTGTGTAAATCTACATAATACGTAAGTACACTTCAAGACTGACACAATATGATGTGCTAGATCTACTCCATGTCCAATTAATCTTAGGTAAAGTCTCATACCGCATCTTTGGTAGATATAGGTCCTGGTCTATAACCCAGGATACCCATACCATGTACCTGAATGCACTGGAGTCACTCATCATTCAGCCCAACACCATATTCATGGGTGATTTCAAGTATCCTACCATAAACTGGGATACATACACAGCCACCCACATGCAGGTTCAAAGATTCCTGTATTTTCTAAAAGGAAACACACTAGAACATCTAGTCTGCATAGCTACAAGGGGTGCAAATATCCTGGATCTGATACTCACAAGCATGAGGGAATGTTGCTCCACTCACCCCACCCCCAATGTAATGTCCTTGGTGGTCAGTTTCTGGTGTTCCTAAGTATGAAGGAATGTTGCACCCCCCCCCCCCCCCAAGTGTAATGCCCTCACTGGTCAGATCAGATCACAAAGCTGCCACCCTTGAAATAAATATAAAGTGTAAACTCCCAACAAACTCCAGAAGCTATAAGAACTCTTCCAAGTCTAACTACATCCTATTAATAGATGGCATAGCTAAATTCCAAACTTCCCCAACTTGAAGAACACTGTGGCCTATGAATAAGTGTTTACAGAAACCCTGTATAAGCATAGGTCCATAGGTGTGTACTAGGCTAATGACCCCTAGGGCCTTTTTAAGCCTAGCCATAAATCCCAAATCTCTGACAAGTTGTGGTACCCTTGATAAGTGTAAGCAGGTGCTCGGGAGATAAAATATTTGCAAGCTGGGGTCAAGAAGATGAACCATTTACAGGCTGCCAGTTCTCATTAATGACATAGGTACAAAACCAGAGATTAATTTCCTGTGCCTCATTCAATTGTCCAAATTGCACTTGAATTGGGTTAGGAAGGAACTCTGCTTCACGTGGATGGGGAGTCGGTTACAGAGAAGGAGTAGTCTCTGGGATACATAGCTGTTTCTCCAGCAAATCCAGTTTGTATCACAGGTAAGGTTTATGTCTTCATAATGAGTAATTCTGGTGCTGTTTGTTTTGCAGATATGCAGGAGGTCTATCAGGGTGGGTTCGACAATGCCTTGTGGGCCAGGCATAGATCTTCCCATAACAGCCTGTAGGAGGCAGAATATAGAGACAGGCCTTTGAGGTGGTCTGCGTAGGACATGTCACTTACACCCTGTATTTTTTTAGTGAAGAACCTCTGTAGACATTCCATTTGTTGGGTGTGCCTGGTTAGGTACATACCAAAGTGGACATTGTAATCACTGATAGGTCTGACAAATGCTGAATATAGTGGAGCAATGATCAGCTTAGACCCAGATGACATACATTTCTATATAAGTTGCACAACATAGAATGATTTTCTCACTACTATAGACACATGATGGTCAAAGGCTAGATTACTGTCTACTTATATTCCCAAGTTCCTGAGTACTGTGTCAACACTTAGGTCCTGTGTTATAAATATGATAGGTACTTGGAGTGGATGACTTCCTGAGGGATACCATTATGCTTTTCTCGGCATTTAGCTCCAATTTCACTCTCTATCACTCCCAGTTACTCCCAGGAAAATACTCTCTGCCACTTCTCCCGTAGTTATTACATCAAGGGCAGGTTATACCTACTAAACCTGGTGGACTTCTGTGAGAAGGTCACAAGAGCTGTAGCCTAGGGCAAAACAGTGCATATTACCTATCTTGACCTGGCAAAGGCATCTGGCACAATACCCCACTCTGGTATTATAAACAGATTAAAAATGTAGGTATGAATCCCTATGTTACCTGATGGATAGACAAATGGCTCACAGATAAGTCACAAGAAGTTATGGTGGGGAAGTCCACCTCCACCAAAAGGCCTGTTACTGGTGGTGTCCCACAGACCTTCATACTGGGACATCTCCTGTTCAGAATATACTGCTCTAAAGTCAAGGCAAATGTGGAGGGCCTTGGGCTTACCAAATTTGCTGATGACTGCAAGCTGGATTCAATCACTGAATCTTCCAAAGATGTGGGTATCCTTCAGGAAGGTTTGACAGAGACAAATATATAGTGTCAGTGCCATGGCCTAAAACCCAGTGCAAAAAATGTATAATTATACCCTTTGGGAAGATGACCACACCTGTAAATTGCAACATTGATAACACTCCCCTAAGAATAAACTCAGTAGAAAGTGACATAGGAATGCAGGTTGATAGTAACCTGAACTTTGATCGCCAAGTGTCCATGCTGGTGAGAAAATCTTTCTAGATAGCTCTCAACATCTTAGCACAAGAAATCTGGAAAAAGCATAAAATAATAGGGAGGGCAAAGGTCCAAAAATAAGAACAGATTTGAAATATTGCTGTTATAAACTTAGAAAGTTGCTGCAATAACATGTTTTGTATTGTTTGCATATTTTTGAAGGATAAGAAGTTTGAAACTCAAATGTATGTCATGCTTTAGTGGCCTCATTTCTCAATGATTTGCCAGAAAAACAAAAATTGTATGCAGAAAAGACAAAAATATGAGGAAAAAATCTAGTTATTCTGCAAAAATCTGGATAGTCTGCAAAAATTTGGACAATTAAGAGATGTCTTCTTCTACATGGCATCCCTGTCTATGGAGATCATAACCCCACTATACTCAGCCCTCAGCAGACAAATAATTAAATACAATGCACCCTTTGGTATGTTGATGACCAGGCTTTTTCAACAGCTGGAGTGGTCACAGAGATTCCTCACTAAAAGAGTACAGGGTGTAGATAATATGTCCTATGTGGGTGGTCTCAAAACCCTGTCACAGTACTCAGTCTCCTACATACTATTGAGGGGTGATCTAGGCCAAACCTACTAGACATTCTCCAATCCAGCCCTAATGGATCTGCTACACATTCACAAAATAAACAAAACAAGAATTACCTGATCTAAGGATGTAAACCTTGTCTGTGGCATAAAAATTTTTTGGAGAGGCAGGTATGTTTCTCAGGCATTCCACTTCTCTAAAACAGACTCCCCATTCATAGATTCATAGATTAATAGATTGTTACTAGGCTAATGAGCCAGGGAGCCTTTTGAAGATCAACCAAGTTTTCCAAAATAATAATGACATCCTGCCTCCAAAGAGGACATTGAGGGCTAGACATTTAAAAGCTACATCTGTCCATAACTTGGTTCCAAAAATTGTCATAGCTGCGAGTGGTAGTGGGGTTAATAGCCTCTGTCAACCCAAATCCAGATACTAGCCTACATGTGTGGCTTAGTTTCTAAACCTGGCAAAGCCATTGGTACTGATAGGAAAAGGGGGTGATGACAGGTGACTGATACCTTAAAACCAGTTGCTTTGGACATAAAAGACATGGGTGCCATGCCAGGTATAAATGTCCTATTCCTCATCCACTCGTCTAAGTTGCACTTAAATTTTGTAATAGACAAATTCAACTTCACATGACTTGCAAGCCTGTTCCATAGCAGGGGCAGTCTTTGGGACACATACCTATCTCTCCAGCATGTTCTGTTTAAGTAGCAGACAAAAATTCAAGGCCCTACTCCTTGTATTTCTGGTACTGTTTGACTTAAGAATATGCAGGAGATTCATAAGTGTGAGGTTTTCGGATGCCTTGTAAGCCAGTTATAGATCACTCCTCAGCAGTCTATAGGAGACTGAGTGGAGGTAAAGAGCTTTAAGGCATTCTGCATAAGGAAGGTTTGTTATGCCTTGTATTATTTTTGTAAAGAACCTCTGAGGTCGCTGTAGTTGCTGGAAATGCCTGGTCAGATGCATACCAAAGGGAACCAAGTACAGTGGGATCATGACCTCTTTGGACCTAGATGCCATGCCCTTACTTACAAGTTGCACAACATAAAAGGATTACTTCACCGCTGTGGCCACATGGTGATTGAAGGTACCTTATTTTCAACATGGTAATTAGCCGGGATTGTTGACTTTCCAAAAGGTACAATTATGCATTTCTTATAATTGAGTTTAAGACCATGGCTTTGGCACTATTTGTTTGTTTGTCAGAGATAGGCCTTTTTGAAGAATGCTTGTGTCTTCAGGGGAGTCGAAGATAACCATGAGCATGCAATCATGTGCAAATGTAGTTAGCCATAAACCTTCAGCATTTGCTTTCATTTCAGGGAAATACATGCCAAAAAGAAGTGGGCCCAGTACCAAGCCCTTCGGGACTCTGCTGGTGACTGGCCTCTTGGTGGAGGTGACCTCACCCGTTTTGACCTCCTGGGTCCTGTCACTGAACCAGCTGGCTATCCAGCAGGTGATAAAAGGTTTTATACCTAAATTAGTGAGCTTATCTGTAAGGCCTGAGTGGGGTATTGTATCAAAAGCCTTGGCCAGGTCAAGATAAGTTGTGTGCACAATCTTGCCCTCAGAGGTTTGCTTTGGTGACACCCTCAAAGAACTCCACCAGATTTAATAGGCATGATCTTCCTTTAACAAAGCTGAACTGTGATAGGCCCAATGTTTGCAGGCTACCTATATCTTCATTTATCATGTCCATGACGATTCTTTCCATGGCCTTACATATGAAGCTGGTCATACTTATGGGCCTGTAGCTACCCGGATCAGTTGTTGTACCTCCTTTATGGAAGGGAATGACTGCAGCCATCTTCCATTCCTTGGGCACAAAACCTGTTTCCCGATGAAAAGTGATTCAAGTGGACCAGAGAGGTCATTATTTCATGCTATTTAGTAAGCATCCTGGGATGTTATCAAGACCCATTGATGCAGTACTTTTGACCTAGGAAAGTGCATCGATGACCTGTTCCCTAGTAATAATTGAGGTGATTATGATATGTGGTATTTTCTTTAGACTATCAGGGGGTAGTAGGGGGTGAAATTTGAGCTGAACCTGTCAGCCAAAAGCTCGGCAATGGCCTCCATTTCAGTGTGGGTATTGTTGTATATTTCCCCTGCGGTTACAGACTTAGCTGTAGAAAGTTCTGCGGATGTCCTTTGCCTATGAAGCTATTGTTTCTTCAAATTTAGCCTTTGAAATATTAATGAATCCTCTTAGCTGCCTGTTAAGATTGATCAGGGGGTTTTAGTATGCAGGGCTTTGTTTCTCCTACTCTTGGCCAAGATTTTTTTCTTTTGTTGTATAACCGATTGATATTGTGATTCCATCGGGGTGGCTTGCCTTTTGAGTTTGTTCTATTCTTATTATGAAGGTGTCACTCAGTACAGATTGGTTAGTTTTGGAAAAGTTCCTGAAGATTTTTGGTGTTGCTGTTTTCCCAGATTTATTATTATTTTTTTTTATTTCAAGTAAAGCTGCTTTATGGTCAGATCTGATGAGTGAAGACATTACAATGGGTGAAGAGCATCAGCCCCCATGTTTTTGAGTGCAAGGTCAGGGATGTATGTACCTCTGGTAAGAGAATGGACCAACTGTTCCAGGATGTTACTACTGAAAAAATTTAAGAATCACTGGCCTTATGCATTAAAAGTGCTTCATGTTTAGCAAAACTCTTCCCTAAGCCTAAATGCAATTTGGACCAAGGGATGGGAAATCACAAATTCACTCCTGGCTTATTGCCTGTTTCCCTTATGGATAGGGGCAGCTTGTAGATACCCTAAGGCACAGGCACATACCAAAGCTGTTTCAGTCCTTGAGCACTGATAACTGGGAAAACTGGAGCATGATAGATTAGGCTTTAAAAGGATCTAGGGATGTAAGCCTAGTAACCTCCTATGGTCCTATATGAAAAAATGAGATAACTATTTAATTTTAGGCCTACATTTAAATCTGAAACACAACTTTTCTTTTCAATTCCATACAACAGATGTTGAACAGACTGATTTAGAACATTATTTAAATATGTGTAATTGTGTGTTTGCTGAAAATAAATGAATTAATGAGAGTGGAATAAAGAATGGAGGGTAAGAGGCATGATTTTCTTTAAAAATTGTGTATATTTACCAAGTGTTTGCATCACTAGTGGGTATAGAGGAAACTTACCATGTGTATTTATGCTGTGTATTGCAACCAAAAGCATGTTTTTTTTTTCTGTGGGAGAGTTTTATTAATGAATTTCCTTAAAAACATTGTAATACATGTGGGATGAAAGGATACTATAAATGTAGGTGTTCTGAAATGTTTTAAAGGTGTGTGAGTGAGGTGTGGTGGGGCACATGGTGTGACTGCCCTAATGTAGTATTTGTAAATGTTCTGCAGTTACAAAACAGCCCACATTGGTTAGTCAAACTGAGCAAGGAACAGTAAGGACTGTGGAAGAGAGGCATTTTGTAGAAGAAATGGAATCAGGTAGTGAAAGCTTCCTGCAAGACCAAAGGGGGCATTGTGTCTATACAGTTTAAAGAAACACCCACAGTACAAATATACAATACCTTTGGAGTTTTAGACTCTGGAGAAGGGAGAGAAGCAAGAAAAAATAGCTTAATTGTGGCTGAATACAGGGAACTATAGCAAATGGATACACAAATAGAAAGAATTAAAAAAATGTCCAGGAAGGGTGAACAAAGTGAAAGGACATGTCTAAGATTTCTATATGACCCTGCAATGTGAATATCATTGTGGGGGGGTTAAGAAGATTGGCTATATTTAAATGGCTGCAGGCTTTGAATTATGATTTTATAGCATTGCTGGATGCATGACACTTTGCACAGTTTAAAAGAGTACATGCTGAAAAGTTCTGAGGGAATGGAGTGATTTGGTCCATAGCCAGGGGCACATGCTTGGGGATCATTACATTATACAAATTCAAATAGTTACAGTCAAATGTATTTTATATATCAATCCAGGAAGAATTCTGGTGGTAGATGTTTTTATACTGAGCAGTACATATTGATATTTCGTGTATGCCAGTGCACAGTATGAGGATAGGTATGGGTTATTTACTAACTTGAAACAACTGTAGACAATGCCCATCATACTTTTTGGAAATCAACAATACTACAAGATGGGAAAATATGTGAGGACATGATACAGCTGGTAGGTTTGCAGGTAGGCCTGAATAGGGAGTATACGCATAAAAGGACAGTCTTGGGACAAAAATGGAATTATTTTCTTTTTTCTGATTTTCTGAAGGAAGTGGATGTAGCGGTAATAGGTATTATAGGTCATTGCATAACATGGTCTTTATTTAGAAAGTATATGACTAAACTGCTGATGGAGAAAGGACTTAAGAGACTTACAGTGAAATGGTAAATCACTAAAGAGTGGAGAGACAAAGTTAATGCATTACAAAAGCTACATTCCAGTATAAAGGACTTTTATAATGATATTAGTGCATGGTGGATGGCATTCACACAAAATGTAAAGCTATATGGAATATAAAAGTGAATGCCTTAAAGAAAAAAAAAAGATGAGATGTAGTGCTTTAATGCCAGACTTTATGAAGATGTTGGATAGAAATGCTAAATAGATATTTAGGACAGAGAAAGTTATTTTTTCATGCTGAAATGGACCTTATGAAAGCCATTCTACGTAATCAGAAACTCTCAGTGCAGGGCAGGATGAGGGTAGAAACAGTCCTCTTAAATCTAACTCATGAGGGTTACTTTATAATAGGTTACTCACATGTATCAAAAGAAGAACTCCATCAGAACAAGAACAATGACAGTCCCTAGAGCAAGTATGATGAATTTAGAGTGGTTATGGAAAAAATGACTGTGGGAGAGTTTAATGGTGCACATTAAAGTTAACTAATGTAGATAGTTTGCCAGGAGAAGATGACATGGGATACCATTTTTATAAACATTTGATGGACAGAAAATGATAACGGTAAAAATTATGAAAAAAAAAAGAATTGAGAAGTGAATGTAGAAGGTCCGAACTGGGGATCACTATGACACTTTTTTATTTAGGAAAAAGGGTGGTAGAAATGTGAAAGAGAGACATTTTGCTGAAGAAATGGAATCAGATAGTGAAAGCTTCCTGCAGGACCAAGGGGCAAGGGCGCCCACAGAAAGGAAAGGGTTTTCCTGTTAAGCCTGCCTACATTGTTTAGAACTTTAGGAACAGATGTTAGTGGAGCGCATCATTATAAGACTGCAGTCTGCAGGTGGGCGGTGGGAAGATCTTGAATCAATTCCTGGTGGGTACAAGAAGAAGGTAGGTTGGTTTGCTCCACTTTTTGTACAGTCAGTGTGACTTACTGAACGTTAACTGCTTTACTTTATGTTGACTGCTGGCTGCTCAAATGTCTTTTACCAAATAGTCACAGAAATGGATCTTTGAACCAGCTCAGCTATCTCATTAACAAAATATATCGCTTCGCTAGATGAATGATACATTAACAAACACAGTTTTTGGTCATCATCCATCCATCCCCCCTTAGTGCCTCCTCATCCTCCACCAGCGAATG
Source organism: Protopterus annectens (assembly GCF_019279795.1). Lineage (NCBI taxonomy): Eukaryota > Metazoa > Chordata > Ceratodontiformes > Protopteridae > Protopterus > Protopterus annectens. Next base: position 279,524,086 of record NC_056727.1, read on the forward strand.
CCATACTGCAGTCTGCTAGTGTTACCAAGAAGTCTGTAAGAAACAGAACAAGCAACTAAAATGCATAAGAAAAAGCTTTTATTTAGGCAAGTGAAGTTCTGTCCTTTGTGTACTGGCCATGGTATGTTTTTTTCTGCAAAATCTCTGGTTTCTTCCAAACATGTCCACTTTGGACAGATGGTCAGGCTGATCCTCCCTGCCTGACTCCATCAAATGCCTAAGATGCTAATCAAATTATAAAACAACAAATAACAACAAATAATGATATTATACATAATGTAAAACAATCATATACTAGAAGTAAGTATTTAGTAAAAAAAAAAAAAAAAAAAAAATATTATAATAATAACATAACATGTTACTGCTTGTTAAAGGATACCATTTTGTAACAGCTAGCTTACTGAGGCATTGAGGGGATGAAAAAGATGAAAAAAATGAGAAAGGATTTTGACTATATGAATTTAGGACTATGAGGCAAAGATTAGGAATGGATTTTTAGATTGGCCTTTTGTTGTTTTTTAATTTGTGAAAGATTGAGGGAGAGTCATTATTGTAGCATAGAAAAGGATTGCAGTTTGCTAATTAGTGACAGACATTTTCAGTTTTCGTGTCATATCCTTTAGAAGTTTATCAGAGCAATGTTTTTAATCTGTCCCTGTTTATTTTAGGCTTTGTCCAGATTTACCACCATTTCTTTTTTGTAACATAGGCAATTTATTCTTCTAGGGCAATGGGCACTACATTTTGTAGATGAAACACTGAAATATATGTTTTATAGCAACAGATTATAATGATAGAAGTTTGAGTGCCTTTTTGTTTTGAAAATCATCATGTTTTGAATTTTTTCACTGCTTACTGCAAAATGTTCAAAACTGTAAATTTAAAATACACTCTAACAGGTGGGATGCATTCTCTTTGAATGTGGGTTTCAATGCTGTTTCAATCAATGTGATTCTGTTATAAAATTTGAAATAAAAGTAAAAAATTAAAAATCAATATCTCTGTAATCATTGTAGTAGTAAAGCAATAGACAGTGCATACTGATAGATTTGAAAAAAGTATGTATGGTAAAATGGAAAAGAAATAGCCATGTGGGACACTGGATGGCGTGTGTGTGTGTGTATGGGGGGGGGAGGGTGGGGGGGGGGAGGGGGGGGGGGGGGTGGGGGGGGGGGGGGTGTGGGCTCTGGGGCTGGGCTTGCACCCCTGCACTGCGGGCTCCCTTGCCTCTTGGCATGGGGCACTGTTTCTGTACAGTTTAAAGAAACAACCATAGTAAAAATATACAATACCTTTAGGGCTTTAGACTTTCTGCTTGAGGATGCACCATATGAAAGTGGTATTGTCTGAAGCAAGTTGAAGAGGTCTTGTGAACCAGAGATGATTCAAGGAGTTGTGTGCCTTGATCAGGGCAAGCAACTCTTTCATATTTATATGCTTGCATCTGTCCAGGTCACCCCGGAGACTTCACACTATTATCCCTCCTGAAACTGTTTGCCAATTCAAGTCTGTGATATGTGAGATTACTGCCAGCTTTGAAACAGGGAGGGATAAGGGGAGACCCAAATTTAGGGATATCTGATGACTCTACCAAGTGATTTTCTATTGACAACCCTCGCTACTGGGATGTGAAAAAAAAATAAGGGATATTGGTGCTGGGACCAAAGATACTTCAGATACCATTGTACCTTTCTCACATGGAATCATGCCAGGGTTATCATGAGAATTATAGATGCCAGGCGACACAAAATACTGAGATATTCTTATTAGTGGCCAATCTCTGAGTGGAAAACCTTAGGCACAGATCTAGATATAAATCTATTTTTCCTGTGGAAGAAAACCTCTTTGAAATGAGGTGTCCAGCTGACACCTGAGGAACACAATCCTATGTAAAGGAAACAAAAAGGACATTTGAATGTTTTCTTGGAATCCCAGCTTGTATAAGAGATCTCTCATCCAAGTGAGATATCCCTGACACTTTGAAAAAGACTCTGTAATTAAAAAATAAATAAATAAAATTGATACCATGTTGTCTTCAACAAGCTATAACTGGAGCTAGCAACTAAGTAAGTATTACTGACACAGTGAATAGTCCAAAGGGTAAAGCAGAGTACTGATAAAGTGATCCAAACACACAAACATTAATTTTGGGTTGAAAAGGAATGAGACTATAGGCATGTTTTAAATGTAGAGATGACAGGAAACATGAATGAGAAAGAAAAGGTAACAGGTGGTGAAATTACATCATTTTGAAGTTTGGCACTATCAGAAACAGGTATAAGAAAAAAGATCTGATCTCCAAGCATGTTCTTTCTTTGGCACTAAAACCATCCTTGAACAAAAACTTTTACCAACTTGGGAAGGAGGGCCTAGTTCTATTACTACCTAGAACAGCTTGTAAGGAAGGACAGGTGGAAATAAAAGAGTCTGATCTGGGAATAGGGAATAACCTCCTGGCAAGGAGGAATATCCTTTCAGTGCTATCTATAACCTTGATGAATGATCTTTAGAACCCATTTGTCTGAAACAATATGTTGCCAAAAATTAAAATGGAGATTCAGACTTTCTAGAAGGGAAAAGGGACTACAAGCATGGGTAGAAGGAAAGAGCCAAATTGACTATGTGGATGGTCCTTGGTTTGGGGGTGATCCTGAATTATATTTGAAATACCCTACCCATTATGACAAAATAGGATTAGGGGTTAGAGAAACCCTAGAAAATCCCTAGAAATTTAGAAAAAGGAAGGTAGAAAATCTTAACAGATTCCCTGATTTTACTTACCCCTTTCATCACATATTTGATCACTTCTGAAGCAAAGAAACCAAAAAGTGAATCTCTATTCAAAAGAGAACATAAAATCACATTATTGACATCCTCTTGGGTGATTCTGAGAATGCAGCCAGGCAAACATCCTCAAAGCAGTACCAGAGGCCAGAGCCACTTACACAGGCAGTGACTTGTACAATAGAAGAAACCAAATACTTTAAAGCAGATGTTTCCTCAAAAGAAGAAGCTGCACATCAAATATCCCTCATGCTTTCACAATTACTGAAAATAAACATTAACATGTGAACCTGACACTTCAAAATTCTGAAAAATTAAGGTTGCAGAAGTATACACTATTTTCCTATACCCACCAATAATCTTCCCAGCCCTATTAGAAAGAGTAGGATAGGAATTAATTGTTTAGCAACAGTAGGAATAAATAAAGCTATAGCTATTGAGTCAAGCTTGGGAAGAGTATATAAAAACCTAAAATGACTGAGGAACTGTATGCCTTTTTTAGGGGCAGCTGCCCAGCTATAAGAAAAAATACAGGCAGAAACACACACATCCCCCAAAGCTGACAGAACTGGAGGAAATGGTAAAGGTTCAAGAAATTCCTTCTGAAACAGCTCATAAAATTTTCTGAGGGAATGAAAAAACACAGTACACATTCTGAAATTAGTCTCAAAGAGAGAGGAATCACAAAGTGAGAATTAGAAACTGAGCTGTCCACTGAGTCTGACTTAGAAAACTGAGGAGAAAACCTGTGTCTGTCACTTCATCTTCCTGTCCAGATTCAGAATCTTGAATCTCTTCAGGAAAGGAGATATCTTTCTTTTACCACAAAGCAATAAATAAGAAGGATCAAAAGCCTGAATAAAAAAACTGAGCCAGATCCACTGAACTACTCCTGTCTAAGGAAATCTGAGGATGAGGAGTAAATGCTTGTTTAGTTTTCTGTTTCTTTTTTGATATAAAAAAATGGGGCTAACCATGTTATAAATGGCAACATCAAATCCCTAGGGATCTGTACAGCATTCTGCCAAAACAATGAAACCTTCTCTGTCCCTCTCCCAGGACCAACAAGTGTGGGTCTCCCTTGTCTACTGAGGGGACAACAATAGCCACAGAGGACTTGGCTAGCCCCCAGTCCATAGTTACAGTAGGTGTCAATGATGACTGGTCTAAGGTAGAACAAATGGCCACAGCAGAGTCATCCACCTGTGGCTGAGGCAAATTGCTAGCCTTCTGTGGTAGCAAAGGCTGTTTGCTTAACGTTTTCCTTTTTGTGGCTGACAGAAGGACTGACCTTGAGACAGATAGTTTGCTCCATGGTCAAACTGAAAATAATGCCTCTTTCCCAGGGAAATCTAGCAGCAAAAGCTGATAAAAACTAAAGTCTTTAAAAGCCACCTTTTTATATGAAAACACAGTAAAAAGCACTTTAAAACCATCTTCCAGCCCCAAAACATAAAATAAACACAATTTCTCCACAGGAAAAAAATATTTTTTAAATATTTTAAGCAACTTTTAAACTGACAGGAAAAAAAAGAGTGCTCTCATTTAAAAATTACAATACAGTCTTATGACAGTCTGTTAAAATGCAAACTCCTAGCATTAAATTAGCTATCATGAAGAGGAAAGTATTAATAATCAATCAAAATAATTGAATGGAAGGTTTGTTTGTTTTTTTTTCACTAAAGACAACTTATCTGCCCAGCAAAGGAACAGCACAAACAAATCATCGACCCTAAAAAGCCTCAGAGGAAGGAATGTACTCTTTGGCAGCAGTAAAGCTCTGAAGGGCTTGATGCCCAAATTTGTCCTTTATTCAGCTCAGCTCAAGCTGCCTAACAGCTTGCACATCTGGAAGGTGCCCTGAAACTTTGGAAGCTGACCTGCTGTTATATCCTTGGCAGAATATAATCTGTATAGCTAAGGCCACTGGAGCAGCGATCAATATGATGAACATCTATTGTTTTACAGTACGCACTTTAATGAATCTTCACACAATATTGAGAAACATCATAGTTTAGGTTTGTTATGTCTAATGCTATATATTTATTCTCTGTATAGACAGTGGAATTACTCAGCATTACTTCTGTAATGAGTCCATGGGCATATATTACTATGTGAATAATTCAGTTACAGGATAATTAGATGATGAAATTCCACAAAATGCTCTTTACGAGATAATGCAAGGAACATCCTTGAGGTCTGTCAATTAATTACTGAAAACATACTGTCCTTTGCAAATAGGCTGTAAAAATTATGTTGTGACTGAAAAGCCAGATCTGAGTAGAAAACAGATAAATGATTGTGCCTACTTTGTTCTGAAGAAACAGTGAGTGCAGAAAACCTATTAGTAATTCAGTAGGTGATGTGTTATTGTACACTTCTATTACCTTGTCTTGTTGCTAAGGGTTATGTTTGCCAGAGCTGAAGAGAAAGCATCTTTTCTCAAGCACAACTGATATTCTCCAGTTGAGAGGAACTTGTGGAAGCTGGCATCATGAGATACTAGAAGCTGCAAAAAAGACTTACATTACTGAGTAAGATTAGCACTATCTATAGGTTATCTGTGCCATTTGATAGTTTTTCATCACTCCTTTGCTGATAGATTTTCTGTGTAAGGAAATTCATCTGCTAGTCATAATCATAATCATAACCGAATATATCAGTGATGTCCTGCTTTAAGATTCTGTGTTTTTAAACTAAGTATACACCTGAAGATGATGCCTTATCCTTTTGCTTTATATTTGGGTGTGTAACTAATTAGAACTGTCTGAGCACCCTTTTAGATAATGCGTTGTATATGCATTTGTCTGGATGAATGCTGCATCACATAATGCAATCATTTAACAATGTTTTTGATTTGTGAACATTGCTTATATGTTCCCTAGCTTCATAGAGGGATGGAATCCTGACTGCTAACCACAGACGTGATCGCTGGAAGAGCCAGGAGGGTAGGGAGGAAATTAGCAGCAAACTGCCGACGCACGTACTCAGAGAGGGAGGGCTGGGACTTCTGTCTGTTATTTGGCACTTCTTCCATTTATATGCACATGTAATGACTTCAAAACAAATTTTAGTTAACATTTCAGCATTAGAGGGTAGGGCTGCATAGGGCTGGCATTGACATATTATGTGATGTGATGATTATCTTTGACATCAGCAACTCCACACAAGTAGATCATTACAAAAAAAAATTCTCATATATCAGAAAGTGCATATAATATTGCTAGATGTTCCACTTCATCTTTCTCCACCCCTTTCCAAGAGGCCCACAGCTGAGATGGTTCCACCTCACTCTGGGTGGATAGTGCCAGTGATTCTAATTTCTGAGCAATAAGAGTAAAAAGACAGCAGATGTTCAGCTGGAAGGCATGGAATGGTGGGAAAACAAATGAAAAGTGAAATCTTAACAGCAAGTATATTTTGGTAAAATTATTTAAATTCTGTTTTCTTAATTACTAAAACTTTCTCTGTCACAATAGTAAGCAGTTGTGGCACGTGGTGGGTGCTGATCCCAAACAACATGAAAGGTGTTAAATGAAAATAATTTTTACCAAGGAGAACTTGTTGTTTCCTACAAAAATATATTAGAACTGTCTTGCTACTTAGCTTAAGAATGAAACATTTAAGTAGAATTGTTAATGGTATGTATATTTTGCTCCATCTTCTTCGTTTTGGTTAAAACCCATCAGTGTTATTTTTGCTTGAGCATTTTCTGGTAATGCCCACTAATATATGGGCTAGTTAGACAGCTATAACCAAGCATATCATGACACTGGCATGACAATAGTTGTTAACACTACAGTTTCACAACTCCTGCAACCACTGTCTGAGTGCCATTTGTATTTCTCCCTATGTTGCACAGATTATCTGCATGCATTCTAATTTTTCCCACATTTCAAAGGTGTGTTAACTAGATACTATAATAAATTGCTGTTTAATTAGAATGAAGTAGGTAGTCTCCTTACTAAATAAGGATTTCTTTCATTATTGTTAAATAAATAACAGTCCATAGGGCATAGGGCATATAAAGTATATGTGGGATTATGTTGGGCTAAAACATCTTCCTGGACAACCTGACCTTTATTATACATGGCTTAGTTACCTGTCTCCTTTCCTTATAGATTCTGCTTGCCTCTGATCACACCTGATCTGTACTACTGCCATGGAAGAATCTTAAACAGGAATAAAGTGTAAGGGTAACTGTGATACATAGGTACAGTTCAGTGCAGCAATTAGCAGAGGGTGCAATCATCTTCAGATATGAATGTATCCAAGGTGCTCAGGGTATAATTAGTATCATATATTAATAAACACACTGAATTAACTAGATGGGTAGTGAAAAGAAAAGGATGGAAAGCAGCTGTTTTCAACAGATAGAAGACAAAATGCTCTACCATTAATTAGGGCACTCCTGTAGCATGCATGCCAGTGTTTCACTAATAGCCATTAACCCCCATATCCATGCATCCTTGCAAATGCCATTTGTACACTAGCTGCCTTTTAGGTTACATTGATTTCAGTCATAACAGTCTTCTATTCATCTTTTATATGGATGCCTGCTGAAGGCCACTTTATTGTAATCATCCCCAGGAAATCATATTTTTCTTTCTTTTCCCCGTCCCTTGCTGCTTCATCCTGTCTGGTTATGCCAGTGACCATGTCCATCATTGGGTCTACCTGCTCCTCCTTCCCTCCCCAGACTTTTGCTCAGAGTAAAGTGGGGCCACTGTAGATCTTAACGGCATCATGGGGGTGGTTCTGGCAACTGCTTTGGGGGGTTATGTCATATTCTACCATTAAAATCCAAATGTCCACAAGCGACAGTGATGTTAAAATGTTCATACTGTTAAAAATAACATAATAGAAGTTGTTATAGTTGTACAGCACTCATAATCCTTATTGCATAAAACCAATAAAAAACATTAAAAAATTATTCCATGTGTATGACTAACCATCCTTTAGGCATAAAAATACATGTCACTTCAAAGTTCTCGTCCCACTTTAAATCCTTTATAACACTTAAAAATACACAAATGTGTAAATTTGTATGAGTTGGACAAAATCTTATTAGCCAAGGTGCTGTGATATAATTACACTGAAAATTCTTTAAAAATAAGGTGAGTGTGCAAAGTGATATTTGCCAAATCTTATTAAAAACAATTATAAATTCAATAATGACAGTGAAAATAAACTGTGTGTATCTTTTCAAACAAATAAATAAGGTTATTCATAATCGGGCCATCCTCAACTTCAAGACACTACTAATATTAATATTTTCATTAAGACCTGGGGGTTTACCAGCATCTAATCTGCATCTTATTAAAAACAATCTAAATTTTTTTTAACAGTATGAACTCAAGAAATGAATTTTATTAACATGTTTGTATTTAATACGACGACTATTTATTAATTATGTTAATGAACTAACAAGTCACATGATTCATTACTATCTATTTAATGATGTTATTTCATTTAGGTGTTCATCTTGAGAAAGCTTGGTATTAACCGAGCGAAAGCACTTGATTTTATTGTGGATTTTGTTTCGTGGTGGTGAAATAAAGATTTGACGTTTTAACATCACTGTTCCTGGTTTCTGTCGCTTGTGGACATTTGGATTTTTCTTGGTTCTTGTTGCTGTTTGTTGTGGTTCATATTCTACCATTGTTTGTTTCCCCACCCCTCCCTTCTCTTCATCAACAATGTCTGAGGGCTACTCCCCGATGGTGGACCACACCTCCCCTCAGGGAGCACCTTTGACGAATGCCCTCCCTGGGTGAGCATGTCTACCCTTCCTTGGTGCCTCTGATGCCTGTGCTGCTTATTGAACCAGGGTCACCTGGACCACAGTTAGGGCTTTATACCCTCGTGACTGAGGGCTGATATCTCCAGGTGTTGAAGAATTGTATGCAAATTATATATATATATATATATATATATATATATATATATATATAGTTATATAAAACTTCAGTCTGAATAACAATCAAACACACCTTCCTATCATGGAAGACAATACTTACAAGAATATTCATTAAAAATATTTATCTAAATATAATATATGATACTTTTGTATCATTACAATGATTATTTCATTTGGATTAATAGTGTGTTAAACTTGAAAACTTTAAACTTTAAAATGCAATGCAATGCCTTTCCCTTCAGAAGTATTCATGCATTGTATAGCATGGATTTTTTTCTTAACTTCTGAAAGACCAAACTGGTCAAAAGATAAATCACCCAATGTATTCCATTAAAATGTTGTTAGTATTATTTTAGTTATTTTATTACATTTCATAGGTTCATAGGCTCATAGGTAGGTTCTAGGCTATCAGCCCAGGGCCTACGTATGCCTAGCCAACAAGGTTCCCTGGTTTACGCCACCCAAAAAAGTTATTTTCCTGTACCACAGAGACACAGAAGTGGTCCCTGTGGTGTATTTCTTATTTCCCATCCACTCATCAAGATTTTTCTTGAAGAGTGCTAATGAAGAACTTTGTTTGACATAGATGAGTAGCCTGTTCCAGAGTATGGGAAGTCTCTGGGAGAGGAATCTATCCCTCCAGCATGTCCTGTTTATTCTGGTGACAAGGTTTAGATCCCTAGAGCGTGTAGCTCAGAGGAATTGGGATTTCTTTAAGTGGAGCATGTCCAACAGCTCTGGGTTTAACATAGCTTTATATGTTAGGATAACCAAAAGCAGGGACCAATGGTGCAAAAACAACCAAGAAACGAAAGAAGGCACCACCAACCAGGAATGAACACGAACCAATAAAGGATCCAAAAACAGTTTATTCCACAAACGCTAGTACAGTTCCAACACGTTTTCGTCATCAACTTCCTCAGTGAATGAAAAGCAACCACTGAACAACCCTATATATACACAAACCTATTAACATCAATTAAATCAATAAATCAATTCTTAAAACAGTTAATCAATTAGTTAATTATTCTAAAATGAACATGTTCACAAAGTAAAATTTGTACATTTAATAATTTAATTAAAACCACATCTAATAGTCAGACCAATTTTAGAATTCATCCAAAACTTTTAATAAATAAAATAAAATAAAATAAAATAAGAATAAAAACATTTGATTCAGACAATCTTTTAACTTGTAATATAATGTGTTTGTCTCCATCAAGTGGTGAAACTAAATATGGCATTTAAATTAATAAAAAATGTATGTACATAATCTGTATAAAAGCTTGTAAGAATGAGTTTAAATGATTGTTTTGAAGTGACTTTAAATGAATGTTTTCACTACATCCTATATATATTAAATTAATGAAACAGTGAAAGAAGTTAAAGTTTGGCAGATCTAATTTTAAGTACAGGTGCAAGAGATACCATTTCATTAAGACCCGGGGGTCTACCAGAATCCAACACAAGTTGCCAATAAAGCTCCCTATACTCAACAAGTGTTTCCCACATACCACCCCTTGGACTCATCTCAACCACTTCCAAAATAAAAAATTGAAAGCCAGATGTTTTACAAGTGGTGGTGTGCTTGTATAGTGCATTTTTCTCATTTTTTGTTCTTATTTCATATAGATGCTCGTAGATCCTCTGCTTTAATTTCCTTTCACTTTTCCCAATGTAAAATGATTCACATACCTTGCAAGTTGCTATTTAAACAATCCCTTTGGTGTTACAGTTAGCATAAGTATTCAACATTAATTTCTTTTTCCTAGAATAAAAATAAATAAAGTCTCCTGTTGATAAAATGTACAATTGCAACACCCACATTTATATAAACCCTTCTTCTCTTTTTACCACTCAATATATTACCTTGATCTGAGCCCCTCTCTAATATATTTTTAATGGTGTTACCTTTTCTGTATATGTAAACCAGTTCTTTTTCAAAAATATACTTCAAGTCTGAAATTTTCGAAAAGTTGTTCCATTCTTTGTCAAAGATTTTCTTGATGCCTCTAGAATTACCGTTGTAGGTTGTAATCAAACTAGATGTGTAATCTTCTTTTGGTTTGGTTACTTCTTTTGTTCCATCCAAGATTTTGAGTTTTACCTAAAATAGGGGCAAATCTATCATTTCTGTTTTTACACACTTTTTCTGAAATTTTATCAAAAAATTCCACAGGATATCCTCTGTTTAAAAACAGTTCTCTGAGTGTTCTTACCTCATTTAAAAACACCTCATCTTCAGAGGTCATACTGCTTAACCGTACTAACTGTCCCTTTACCACCCCTTTTTTTGGATGGTGGGGGGGAGAATAAGTAGTACAAATAAGAGTTGGAAAAGGTTTCTTTCCTGTAAACCTTAGATGCAAAATGACCATTGTTTTTGGTAATGTGAACATCAAGATAAGTTAGCTCATGTTGATTAAAATTGAAAGTAAACTCAAGAAAACATAAATCGTCCAGAAATCGACCGTATAAAATCCAATAACCCTGGTAGGTTGAATTCAAAAGATATTTATTTTCCCAGTAAATCATAATAATGTTAGCATATGTGGGAGCACAATGTGCCCCCATGGCTACTCCCTTTTCTTGTTTAAAATATTCACCCTGAAAGTATATATAATTGTTTTTCAAGACTGTTTCCATAAGGGTTAAAACAACTCTGAAGTCTTTGTGTGAGATTTTTTTGCTTTCAACCAACATTTCTTCAAACCATTCCATGCCTAGTTTGTGTGGTATACACGTAAATAAATCCACAACATCAAGCGTACCAAATGCAATGCTGTCGCAAAACAATGAAGGTTCCAATTTTCTCAAAAAATCCCAGGAGTCTACCAATACATTCTTGTTTCCTTCTAGTACACATTTCACCTTTGAATCCACAAACTTGGCTAGTGGTGCTGTCACGGATCCTTCTGCTGAGACAATGGGTCTAAGCGGTGGGTCCTGTGAGTTTTTGTGCACCTTTGGGATTCCAAATATGCATGGCACCTTTGGTTTCTCCACATGTAAAAACCTGTATGTTTCAAGGTCAATTGAACCTTCTAACAGTAGGTCATTTAATAACACTCTTATTCTTTTGTATGCAATGTTGATTTCATTGATAGATACTCTGGAATATTTGTCGGAGTCATTAAGAATGTCCATCATTTTCCCTCATATTGAATACTATCCATTAATACCACCCCTCCACCTTTGTCGGGTTTCATAACCCTGACACTCCTGTTGTTGCTAATTTCCTTCAAAACATCCATTTCACTAGGAGTTAAATTGGGGTGTACATATTGATGGTTCAGGTTTGATCGTAGTTCTCTTTCCACTTTTAATTCAAAGTTTCTAAGTTGTGGGTGCAATGGTGGGTTGAAAGTGCTTTTACGTTTCAAACATTCATTTCCAATGGTTATGTTTTTTCCATTAAAGAACAATTCTAAATTTTTCTTCCTAATGAATAGTTTTATGTCAACAAGTAACTTAAAAATATTAGTTCTTTGATTTGGAATAAAACCAAAACCTTTTGTAAATAAGTCAAAAAAAGATTTGTTAATGGAAACACTTGAAAAATTAAAAGTGTTAAAATCCTTAAATGTCCATTTGTTACCTTCATGTGTAAAAACATTCATTAATTCCAAGCCTGTCCTCTCCTCCACTGGGGCCTCCAGGCCCTCCCCATGTAGTTTTTTGAACAGTAGTCTACAGGTTCTTTATCCATTAGTCTTTCTGACCTTCTTAGTGGGGGATATTCAACCACATCATTGTCACTATCCCCAATCTCAGCCTCTTCACACACATTTTCATCAAAAGGTTCTTTACCCCATCTTCCATAACCCCTTCCCTGTGTTAATTTTGGTTTTGGGTAGTGGGTTTTATTCTTGTATTCATTTAAGTCTCTATCTACTTTGCCTAGTTTCCTGTCTAAAACTTCTTTACATCTAATTTCAACAACCTTTAATAATTTGTGGTACTTTTCATTCTCTAGTTCAACAGTATACAATAAATCATTTGTAATCCCCTTATTAATATTGTTTATATCAATAAACAATTTCTCCATTTCCCTTTCATTGTTTTTGACAATTGCTCTCATAATGTCAAATCCACAATTGTCAAAAACAGAAATTAAATTGTTGTGAAAATCCGTACCATTGATAACATTGTTTGGGTACTTACATACCCTAAGACCCTTTGGTACTATTTTCAGTTGTAAACAGTGCTTCAAATATGAACAATCCATTTCAAACATTTTAAATTTAAAAAGATAATGATCCATGTCATTTAACATGGTATTGTAACTCACATTGGTGCTTGTGTTACACCGTTTAGTATTAAAGTCAAATTTAACATTTAAAAACTCGGATAGCGAAAACCTGAAAGTACTCTGTCCCTTTCTGCTGATAAACGCGAACCTCCTCGCTTGTCTCCACCTCTCGTTGTTTCTTTGTTTCCCTCAGTAGTGTTGAGAATAGTAAGGTGGGGAAAGTCGTCCAAACTACTGTTGGCAACAACTGTTCCGTTTTCCTCTCGTTCACTGCCTTCATTAGGCAACATTTCTTTGCGTGAGATACCAACTGCAGGCACATTGTATTGCTGAGCCTCTTCCTGGTTCCCAGGTATCGGTGGTGACGATAACAGCGTAGCTAGAGATTGGCTGATGGGAGTCAATAGTGCTACCAGCTGTGTCAACTGACCGGTAAGTTTACGAATCTCTCCTGTTTCAGATCCTCTGAAGGTGTTGTCCATGCCAGCCCTGGATTCCATAACAAACTGATAACCAAAAGCAGGGACCAATGGTGCAAAAACAACCAAGAAACGAAAGAAGGCACCACCAACCAGGAATGAACACGAACCAATAAAGGATCCAAAAACAGTTTATTCCACAAACGCTAGTACAGTTCCAACACGTTTTCATCATCAACTTCCTCAGTGAATGAAAAGCAACCACTGAACAACCCTATATATACACAAACCTATTAACATCAATTAAATCAATAAATCAATTCTTAAAACAGTTAATCAATTAGAATCAATTAGAATGGAATAAACTGTTTTTGGATCCTTTATTGGTTCATGTTCATTCCTGGTTGTGGTGCCTTCTTTCGTTTCTTTATATGTTAGGCAGAGATCACCTCAGAGTAGGCGATATGCTACGTTGTAAAGCTGGAGTGTTTTGAGGCAGTCAGTGTAGGGCATTTGTTTGAGGCCAGTAATCCTCTTTCTGAGGTACTTCTGCTGCAGATGTCTTGTGAGGTACATTCCAAAAGGGGCATTGTACTCTATAATGGGTCTAATGAGTGTCGAGTAGAGGGAAAAATTACCTCTTTTTTCCTGGATGAGAACCCTTTTATGATGAGGTATGCCACGTAGAATGACTTCCTGACTACTGTGGTGATGTGACTATAAAAGGAGAGACTACTGTCCACCTGGGTCCCATCATGCATTAGGTGTTAAGTAGATTGCTGCCTATGTGGTAGTTCATGGGTACAGAGTTTTTACCAAAAGGGATGACACTGCACTTTTTGGCATTGAGCTTTAGGCCATGGCTCTGACACCAGGAATTTGTCTCAGCGAGGCCCTTCTGTAGGATGCCCACATCATTTGGGGACTTGACTATGGCTCCTAGTTTACAGTCATCTGCGAACTTTGTTAGCCAGAGGCCTTCTGTGTTAGCCTGTACTTCAGAGAAGTAGATATCAAACAGGAGAGGTCCCAGGATGGAACCCTGTGGTACTCCACTTGTCACTGCTTTGAGGTCAGATTTGGAGTCTGCAACTTTTACAGTGTGGGTTCTGCCAGTGAGCCAGTTGGCAACCCATTTTGTGATGTAGGGATTTATACCTAGTTTAGTGAGTTTAGCTATAATTCCAGAATGGGGATGGTGTCAAAAGCCTTGACAATGTCAAGATAGGCTGTATGAACCACCTTACCCTCATCTACGGCTTTGGTGACTGCCTCAAAGAAGTCGATCAGGTTCAGGAGGCATGATCTGCCTTTCACAAACCCAAACTGGGTGGGATCCAGAGTTTGGAGGTTACCAATGTCTTTGTTTATGAGTTCCATGATGATACATTCCATGGCCTTGCAGACCAGGCTCGTCAGGCTAGATTGTTCCTGGGATCAGTGGTGGCTCCCCCTGTGTGGAGTGGGATAACTGTTGCTGTGCACCATGAGCACAAAGCCTGATGCGAAGCTATTATTCAACATGGTGCTTAAGTGGGGAGCCAGTTCATTCTGAAGCTCATGTAAAATGCAGCCTGGGATGTTGTCTGGTCCCATGGATGCTGTGTTTTTGGCTTTAGAGAGTGCGGATTTTACCTGCATAGTTATGATTACAGGGACTCTGCATTCTTCCTATATAGATATGGGCCCTTTAAGGGGTGAGAGGGGGTTAAAGTTAGCACTGAACCTATCTGCCAGGATGTTGGCAATATCAGTTGGTTCTGTAATTTTCCTGCCTTTGTTCTGTAACTCAGAGCAGATCTGGGTGTTGCCATTGAGATTCCTGACATATCTATAGAATGCCTTGTGGTTGTCCTTGGAAATAGTGGTGGTTTTGTTTTCATAGCAAGCTTTGGAGGATCTTATAAGGGATCGCAGCTTCTTACTGAGGCTGACCAGGGAGCACCTCCACTCATGGGATTTTACTCTCTTTTGCAACAGTTTCTTCCTTCTGTTGTACAGCTTGTTTATGGCAGAGGACCACCAGATTGGCTTCCTGTTTTTGGAGGATAGTGTCTTGGTTTTGTTTGGGATAGCACGATCCATGCACTTGTGTAAGTGCTTATAGAGTGCATTTGTGTAGGATTCAGCAGTTGTAACTGTATTGTCCATCTGCATGGGTGTCATGAAGTTCACCACTTCTGTCTTAAGAAGCATGAAGTTGGCTTTGGAGAATATTTTTACTGTGGTTTCCTTAATGGGGGGTGGGGGCAGGATGTGGATATCAAGGGTAATTAGCTTATGGTTGGATCGGACCAACAAGGAGTTGACTTCAGGTGTGGAACACCGGTCACTCATGTTGGTAATGGCTAGGTCTAGGATATTGTTGCCCCTGGTGGGGGTGTGGTAAAGTTGATCGAGGGCATTGGAGTTTATGAATTCCAGAAAGCGTTGAGCTAAGGAGTTGGTACACGAGTAGTTAATGGTGGGGTAGTTGAAGTTGCCCATTATTAGGGTGTTTGGTTGAACCCTAATATTTTCCAGTACATCAAGAAAAGAGGAGTGGGAATCCTGGGGCATGGTGGGGGATCTGTAGCAAGCTGCAATTTGGATTGCAGTTTTGCCCAGAGTTAGTTGCACTTGGATAACCTCGGATGCATTGTGCTGAGCAACTAGCCTGGAGGTGTGGATATCCTTAATGAATATGGACACACCTCCGCCTTTGGTGTTTCAGTCCAGGTTACATGGCCAAAAAGTGTGGTATGAGTTATAGCCTGGTAGTGCAGGGGTGCTCTCTGGAGCCTTGAACCAGGTCTCAGTCACTGCACAAATATCGATGTTTTCTATTTTAAGGAGTGCCTCAAGTGAGTGCATTTTGAGATTTAGACTTCTAGCATTGAGTAGCATTACCCTCAGTTTTTGCTTGTCTGTTCCTGTTATGATAGTGAATTTGTTATTTGAACCTTGCCTAAAAAAGGCACTATAGGGACAGCAAGAGCCTTAGCCAGTATCCAGAATCCCAAGGGTGACAGGTGCAGGCCATCTGTGGCAAAGCATCGTGGTCTGTCGACCATGTCATCCCAAGCAGACAGATACTGGATCCCCTTAGAATGACACCAGAAGCTTAGCCAATTGTTGAAGTCAATCATTTTGTCCTTGTACTGCAGTATCATTCTGGGCGATGGCAGAATGCTACTCAGGGCTAGGGTCATACCTGCCTGGGCTAAAAGAGAGCTCTTCCATGTCTCTTTTCATGTATTTCAGGGAGGTATGTCTCAGGTCATTCACACCAACATGGACAATGACAGAGTCATATTTGTACTTATTGTGGAGTGACCTGAGTGCTTGGGTTATGTGGTGGATCCTGGCACCCGACAGGCAGCTGATAGTAACCTTCTCCTTGTTTAGCCTGGTGAGTGGGACATCAGTGTGCCTGGCTATAGAGTCAACTATGACTAGTGTGTTGGGTATGTTGGTTTGCCTTATTGGCTGTGGTTGTGTGGCACACTGAGTCTGTGGGCTATGTGTCATTTGGGTTGTGTTGGGGGATGGAGGTCGCTTGCATTTCTGCTTTGGAGGTCTCTGTTTCTTAGACAGATTATTATTATGAGCCTCCGCAAATGTTTTTGTGTTACTATGTATGGATTTTGATGGTGTAGATTTAGTGAGACTATTTGATGAGTGTGGTGTGGTGCAAATGTTTACCTTCTCCTCATGGCTGTCAAGTTTATTCTTGGTTGGAGAGAGCTTTACTTCCAGTTTGGCTAGATAAGTGCATCTCTCACAGGTTGTAGTGTTGGGTGGTAGGAGGAGAGGGTTGTCTGTGTACATGAGGCAATTTCTACATTGCCTCAAGATGCCCAGATTCATCAAATAGA
This sequence comes from Protopterus annectens, assembly GCF_019279795.1. NCBI lineage: Eukaryota > Metazoa > Chordata > Ceratodontiformes > Protopteridae > Protopterus > Protopterus annectens. The sequence goes on from NC_056727.1 coordinate 279,541,318, forward strand.
CAGGGGAGAACACTGGGAGCTGACCCTTGGACATGCCTGAATAAAAAACTATGTTCCTTTAGATAAGTGAGGAAAGTGAGTACAAGAGCTGTTTTTTTCTAAGCAAGTGAGAAAAGTAAGTACAAAAGCTGTTTTCCTCTAGGTAATGAGGAAGGTTGAGTGCAGCTAACTACTGAGACCTCAAATAATAAGCCAAGTATGTTTATTAATCCATATCCTGTAAAAAGAGATAACACAGATAGGTAGGTCAACTACAGTAATGATAAGAAACTGCAATTCAGGGTGACGCCATGATCACAGTGACAAAGATCTTATTATCGTCTCATTAGCATTTCACTGAATGACACTCTAGTTAACACTTGCTCTGTCAGACCTGGTGTCAGTAGTATTATCCCAAGCGCACCATGCTTTGTAGTGGCAAGGACACTCCCCTACACACACACACACACACACACACACACACACACACACACACACACACACACACACACACACACACACACACACACACACACACGGATGCGCACACACAAACGTGCTCACCTGCACGCGCATACACATGCACACATATGCACACGTGCACACACAAACATGAGTGCACACACACACACACACACACACACACACACACACACACACACACACACACACACACACACACACACACACACACCTACTTTCATGCAGTTTCATTCATGCCCCTACAGACAAACACTCACATGCATAATAACAACTCTCCCACCACATCTTCACTGAATTTACCTGCATTGTGACTGCTTTCATAGAGGTGAATGGATGACAGCTATCTCTTGATAGCATTCACTTTCTCCACCAACTATGACATTTTATGTGACACACTTACAGTATTCTCTGAGTTACATACTCAGCAGGATAAATTGGGAGCTGCTTACATTTCTTGAGAAGAGCACATGTCTAATTAGCATTAGCTGTAGTGCTGGACTGACATATTATCATGCAGCTGTGTCCTCAAGGCCTCCTTCCATGCTGAGGCTCCTACTATTGGAAAACATTTGCAGTACGGTGTCTAGGAATTGGAAAAGCTTGCCATGAGTGGGGAAACAGCCATTTTAAAGCTTCTCCCTCATGGTAAGTCTTTATGAATGTCAGCCCTTCCCTTACCAGTGCTAAGCATCTCTTCCCACAATCTCATATTTTATAATTAACCGAATATTTATTCTTTTAATAAATCTGTTAATAAACTCTTGTCCACCCAATCCTTACTTTGAAAATGCATAATACTTATCCTCATTCATTCAACTTCCTTGAGTTGCATCTAGTTTTGTACACCCGAATAACTCTTAGCAACATTTGCATAGATTCATAGCTCCTTCTTCATTTTTTTCCAATTCTCCTTACTTCATTTCCAGTCATAGTTCTCAACTTAGTAGAGCAAGAAGTATGGACAAAACCATAAACAGTGGGGGAACAAAGGCCCATAAATAAGGACAAATTTAAATATTGCTCTTATAAACTTAGGATGTTGGTAGAATAACAGGTTTTGCATTAGTATGACTTTTCTGAAGGGTATGAAGTCTGAAACTCGTATGCATGTCATTATTTTCTGACTTCATTCCTCAGTGATTTGCCAGACAACTAAAGATTTTACGAGGAATAGACCAAACACATGTGGCAACAATCTGGACATTCTGTGAAAATCTGTACAGTTGTGAGGCATGCTGTTGAGTTCTGGTATGGCCCAAGCAACTCAGGTTTGATTAGTGGTTCAGGCACTTGACTTCTGAGGCATTGGAGGATGCGTGGGCCTACCCTGGGGAGAGGCAGAATGGATCAGAATGTATGCAGGCCACATACCTCAAAGGATACTGAAAAATGGCTTTGGCTCACCATGCCGCCTCTTGGGTGGTAGCCTTTGTTAAGTGGGTGGCAAATGAACACACTCACTTGGGAGAAAGTATAGTTGGTTCCCAAGGTGAAGCAAGTAGTTCATCACCTTGCACAGGTGTGGGATTAAGACCACAGAAAATGCCCTCAGTTAGTAGGATGCCAAACAGGTCACAAGCAACCCCCATGACTGCTTGAATGATGGCTTTCCTTGGATGGCTGTCACCCCCCCCCCCAATGCATTACTAGGTACATCCCTCATATCAAGTGGGGAGTGAATGGGCTCAGCCTGATAGTGGGCGGTGTGATGGTTTACAGGGACAGGAGTAAAAAGACAAACTAAAGTAAAATAAAAATAAAAAATTCCATTAAGCCCAGGGGTTGCTTCAAAAATACTTTGCTGTATGCTGCCTTCCCTTTTACATTTAGACTCCTTAAACATAAGCCCACAATGGCTTACTTTATTAGGCATCACCAGTAAGTCCATTCTCTTTTCCTTCCCTCCTTCTGTAATCTCTGTGAGGTGAGAAACCACCTGTATATAACCTGTAACCACTGCTTACAAACAAGCTCCTCCTCCTCATTTTCAGGCATTAGCTCATAACTTCTTCCCCATCTCCCAGCCTTATCTCTTTGCTTGTAATCTTACTTCTTTCAATGTGCTCTACATTCATTTGTTGGGTCACC
>NC_056727.1:279926367-279931367 GCF_019279795.1 Protopterus annectens
TAGAATTTCTGTGTAGCCATTGGTAGCAATGGATGGTAGTTTCAGTTCATCACTGACATCATGTCTTGCCTTATATAAGTGGTACATTTTGAGTTATCTCTGTTTAATATCAGAGCTTTGGCTGGCTAACATCTACCTGAAATCAGCTGGACATATAAGTGAATTTAAGTACACTTCTATCAGCTCTTTTGCATATAGTACTGTATTTAATTTATTTATTTGTGTTTTTCACTGAATATTAACTCAACTAAAGTTGTGGCTGTCTCTCTACAGTTAGTTCCCTACCCACCTTCCCTGTTCTTGTTTTGGTATTAATGTTGGTGGCTTTGAAATTGCCCACCCCTCTTGTAGATTTGTATTTGGATACTCCTTCTGGGCCCATCTCATTTGCTCACTCAACTGAGTGCAGTGAGATCATATTCTGATTTCAGGCACTCCTACTGTGTACAAAGAGAGCATTTGGGAAGGACAAACCCTGTAGCCTCATAATCCTGCTCTGTTCCCCCCCACCCCCCCCAAAAAAAAAAAAAAAAAAAAAAAAATATATATATATATATATATATATATATATATCTTATTCATCTGCTCTTACTGTAACTATCTTAGTTGCTCTTCTGCGTGCTATTATCTGTTCAGTCGCTCTAACTCTGCATTTATTACTGCTTGTTAATAGCCTTCTAATTTACTGCCTTCTGCACTAGTTTTTTAGTCATTTGTTAATTTAATTGCACTTATTTGAAATGTATTTGCCATAGTGTTGCTACACGCTCGGGTGTGCTGCCCTGCACTACAATTTGAATTGTATTTACTGCTGTTTTAGCTGCTTTTCTGTAACAAAAAAAATTCTAAGCTTGTTTCCTGCATTTCCTGTAACTAGTCAAGTCCAGATACAGACTTGCTGTATCCAGGACTGTTGGTAAACTTCTGAGCCCCCCAAGCCTTTTTGTGTTGGAGGGAAGCCTTCTAGCTTATCAGTGGGAGTGATAAGCACTAGGTAGCCTATCTACCATGGAAAGAGTGGGTTTTGGCCCAGAAATTGTAGTTCATTGGCTGTTTGGGCAGTTTTTCCATCTCTTTCTACTTTCTGGTTAAAAGCCTGTTTTGTGTTTTGTCCCCGCCTTTCCTATAACTGGTGCAATCCAGGTACAGAACTGCTGTATCCAGGATTGTTGGTAAGATTCTGAGCCCCCCCCCCCCCAAGCCCTTCTGTGTTGGAGAGAAGCTTTCTAACTTATCAGTGGGAGTGGTAAGCACTAGGTAACCTATCTACCACAGGAGGAGTGGTTTTCTGGTCCAGAAATTATAGTTTATTGGCCGTTTGGGAAGCTTTTCCATTTCTTTCAAACTTCTGATTTAAAAGCCTGTGTTTGCACTTGTTTTCTGCCTTTACTGTTACTAGTCTAGTCCAGGTACAGATATGCTGTATCCAGGACTCTTTGTAAGCTTCTGAGCCCCCCAAGCCTTTCTGTGTTGAAGGGAAGCCTTCTAGCTTATCAGTGGGAGTGGTAAGCATCAGGTAGCCTATCTACCACAAGAGGAGTGGTGCCTGGCTCACAAATTGTAGTTATTGGCTGTTTGAGCATTTTTTTTCCATCTCTTTCAACATTCTGGTTTAAAAGCTGCACTTGTGCTTGTTTCCCACCTTTCCTGTAACTAGCCTAGCCCAGATATAGAGTTGCTGTATCCAGGACTGTTGGTAAGCTTCTGAGCTCCCAAGCCTTTCTGTGTTGGAGGAAAGCCTTCTAGCTTATCAGTGGGAGTGGTAAGCACTAGGTAGCCTGTCTACCATGAGAGGAGAGGTTCTTGGCCCAGAAATTGTAGTTTATTGACCATTTGGACAGTTTGTCCATCTCTTTCAACTTTCTGGTTTAAAAGATCACATCTGCGCTTGTTTCCCATCTTTCCTGTAACTAACTTACTGGGTAGCACTAGAAATCCTTAAACTGATACAAGCCTTCTAGCTTAGGAGAGAGACTTTGGGGTGATTAAGTATCAGTTTTCTGTACTTTCTTGCTGTACTTAACTGTTTTCTGCCTAAACGCAGATTTTCCAGCATTTATTGTGATTTAATAGCTTGTTTTTTTCACATATTGCACTTATTTGACTGCCTGCACATTTAGAAAGTTGTTTTTTTTGCTTAAATAATTTGTTTAACTGTTGTAGGCTACACGCTAAAATGCAATAGCATTTTCTGATCATTTGTAGTCGTTTAAAGCTGTTTTAAGTGTATTTTTTACTGTTTTTGCCTTATCTTTTCAAAAAAAACAAAATAAGTCCTTGTTTCCCATCTATAGTCCAGTTTTCAGGCTAGTGCTGAATTCAGGGCTGTGATACTAGTTTCTGAGTTGCCTATACCTTACTTGGATAGAAGGAAGTTTCTCTGTTCACCTGTGAGAGAGGGGAGCTTTGAGCAACCTATCTGTCCCTGGAGGAGTGGTTCCAGCCCAGAAGTTAATAGTTTATTGGCCATTTTGGGCTAATTTCTATCTCTTTCATTTCCCTACTATAAAAAACGCGTTTACACGGTTTTGCCCACTGGGCATTGCCAGTTAGATATGGTTAAATTATTCCTGGCTCCACTAAGTCTCCTCTTCAGTTTTTCTCTTGAAACTAGTCTAACTCTTAACCTAATAACTCAAAAAGCATCTTATAACCCTACACTTGCTCAGACCTAATAGCAAGCACTAATATACCCTGACACTGATTGCCCAGCAGGGAAAGTCTCTTTATTCACCCCTCACCAACCAAGCAACTAAGCAGCTCATCTTACTATTCAGGCATGACCAAAGGGCAACTTCAGGTGCACTCTCCAGTCCAGCTGGTGAATCTGGGTATCCTGAGGTAATGTTACAACTGCCTCATGTACACAGACAACCCCTGCCTCCTACCACAAAACACTAACATATGCGAGAAATGCAATTATACAGCCAAACTGGAGGCTAAGCTGTCTCCACCCAAGACTGAAACAGACAGTCAAGAGGAGAAGGTTAACACTTGCACCACAACTCCAGTCCAACACACACCTACTAAAACAGCACTGGCAAAAAATACACATAAATACACAAAATCATACATGGAAGCTTTAAATAAAAACCTGCAAAAGCATCATAGACCTCCAAAGCAAACACCCAAACAACCTGCACTTCCCATCACAAACCAGACAACACATAAAACACAAAATCAGTGTGCTGCACAATCACAGCCCTTGAGGCGAAATGACATACCTAACACACTAGTAATAGGTGACTCTATAGTCAGGCACACTGAAGTCCCACTCACTAGGCTGGATAAGCAGAAGGTTACTGTTAGCTGCCTGTCGGGAGCCAGAATCCGCCACGTAACACAAGCACCCAGGTCACTCCAGAACAAGTACAAATATGACTCTGTCATTGTTCATGTTGGTGTGAATGAGTTGAGACGTACCTCCCTGGACTACATGAAAAGAGACATGGAAGAGCACTCTGATCATGTAGCCCAGGCTTGTATGACCCTGACCCTGAGTAGCATCCTGCCCTCACCAAGAATGATACCTCAGTATATAGAAAAAAATATCAATTTCAACAATTGGCTAAGCTTCTGGTGTCATTCAAAGGGGATCCAGTGTCTGTCAGCCTGGGATGGCATGCTCGACAAGCCGCATTGTTTCTCAAGAGATGGCTTGTACCTGTCACCCCTAGGCTTTCGAATACTGGCCAAGGCTCTTGCTGCCCCCATAGCGCCTTTTTTAGACAAGGCTCAAAAGTCAAACACACCGCTGTAAACAGCAGAGTTAACAAAAAACTGAGGGTTATGCTACTCAACACCAGGAGTTTAAATCTCAAAATGCATGCACTCGAAGCACTCCTCAGTATGGAGAACGTCAACATCTGTGCAGTAACTGAAACCTGGTTCAAGGCTCCAGAGAGCACCCCAGCACTACCGGGCTACAACTCATACCATACGTTTTGGCCACAGAACACAGACCTAAACACAAAAGGAGGGGGTGTATCCATATTCATCAAGGATACCTACACCTCCAGGTTAGTGGCGCAGCATGATACCTCTGAGATCATCCATATGCAACTAACATCGGGCAAATCTGCAATGCAAATTATGACCTGCTACAGATCCCCCTCCATGACCCAGGACCACCACTCCACCTTTCTGGAGACAATGGAAAACATGAAGGTCCTACCAAACACCTGATATTGGACAATTTCAATCACCCTACCATTCACTGGAAAACTACTCGAGTACAAATTCCCAGGTCCAGCGCTTCCTGGAATTCATTAACTCAAATGCCCTGGATCAGCTGGTAAACTCCCCTGCCAGAGGTGAAAACATATTGGACCTGGTCATCACCAACATGGGCGACAGGTGTTCCATACCAGAGGTCAACCCGTCACTGGTTAGATCAGACCATAAACTAATCACTCTGGATGTCCAAACCCCACCACCACCCCAAACTAAGGAAACCACAGTAAAAAACTTTTCTAAAGCAAACTTCACCTTACTTAAGACAGAGGTGGTAAGTTTCACAGCGCCTATGCTAAAGGATAACGCTGCCCAAGATGCAGAAACCTTTACAAATGCACTCTATGAGCATCTACAAGGATGCATGGATCATGCCATCCCTAGCAAAACCAAGACTCACTCCTCTAAGAGAAGGAAACCAGTTTGGTGGACCCCTGCAATAAACAGGATATACAATAGAAGGAGGAAACTAGTTCAGAAAAAAAAACAAATCCCAAGAAGGAAAGACATCCCTGATCAGTATCAGTAAGAAACTGAGGTCCCTCATGAAATCCCTCAAGGCTAACTTTGAAAGACAAATAGCCAAGGATTGAAAAGATAACCACAAAGCCTTCTTTAGCTATGTTAAGAATCTAAGTGGCAATTTGCAGATATGCACTGAACTAGTACAAAATAACACAAAATATACTAAACCTACTGATATTGCCAACATCCTGGCAGATAGATTCAGTGCAAACTTCACCCCCTTCTCACCTCCAAAAGGGGCC
>NC_056727.1:280236367-280488867 GCF_019279795.1 Protopterus annectens
TAACTGATCTAGGATACTTTTTGTTAGAGTTAGTATTAGCTATAGATCTATGGGCTCTTTCGATACCAAAGGAGAATGCTTCTGGTAAGTCTAAAGTTTTAGGGAGCCATGCTGTTAAAAAAGAAGTAATATTGTTACCTTCAATATTTTCTGGCAGTCCAAAAATCCTAATGTTGTTGCGCCTAGATCTATTTTCCAGGTCATCAAGCTTTGTTTGTAGATGTGTATTTTGTTTCAGTACAAATTCAGTGTTGATTTCCTCTTCTTGGATTCTATTTTCCATGTCATTTACAGCCTCTTCTATGCCTGTAATCTGGATCTTCTGTTGTTGCAAGTCTATATGTAACAAGTCTATTTGTTTTGTAGTTTTTTCTATGAAGGTATCAATTTTAGTATCCAGTTTATCCATCTTGGCAGTAAGTTGCTGGATTGTAGTTATCAGAGACTGAAGTTCTTTCTTGATGCTGGAGTCTTGAGAATTTGTCTTACTGGAACTCATTTCAGACAGAGAAACTGACAGGAAAATTTCCAAAGTGATTTCTGACAGGAATATTGTTAAAATTTCCTTTCTTTTTTAGATATAGTTCAGGAACTATATAAAACAAACATATTTAGAAAGAAAATTACTTCATAAATTAATTTTTTAAGTAATTAATTCCTGTCAGTGCAGTGAAATTGGTGGAGCTGAAGAAATCTGCTGCTATCCTGTGTTCATCCTTGGCCACGCCCCAGTTCTGTTAATTTTTGACTACCTGTCAGACATATACGCTGTTAATGGAAATATATCACCTTATGGAGATTTTTTTCTTTAGAATACAATTTTGCAAAATGTGACTGCAGTTGTGCTGACATCACTGGTTATTCATTCGTTATACTGGGACATATTTGCATATTACTGGATTTCCTGAAAATCTTGCTTGGAACATGGCATACTCTGAGTTCTACAACTCATTTGGAATCTGGCCATTAGTGCCTGAATTTAATAAAAGAAGCAAAGTACAGACATTGTATTGTTAAGTCACCTTTCTCTACCCTACTGTCATGGTACTTACCTGAATCTTTATATTTTTTCAGAAGTTGCTGATCATACACGTAAATAATGCACAAGGTTATCAAGCCATATGAAATGTTGTTTATGATACTGTGTGGTTATCTAGCTTTTTCATCTATTTGTTATAAACAGTCTTGTACCAGTCCTGTAATCTAATTAAAAAAATTAAATAAATTAACAAATAAAGAAATAACATAATATCAAATAGCAGAAGAGAGGACACAAGTTGATGGCAGGGAAGTGTTGTATAAAGCCACGAGGAAGTGTTTTGCTTCATCTCCTTGAGTATAAACATTAAAGGCAGAAAAAGTAACATTTCTGAGCTCATTTTCAGGGAAAACAAGGAATATTCATGGTAATAGTTAAAAAATAATCATTTAGAGGCAAACAGCTTTTTATTCAATTAGAAAAATTGTTCTGCATCTGTTTTTAATTTAGCCTAGCTAAGACCAGATAAACAGCGTAATATTTTCGCCATAGCCGGCCTTAGGCATAGGCCAACTAGGTGGCCGCTAGGACGCTGCTGTAGAAGGGGCGCTTTTCCAGCAATCTGGATGGTGTAGGTAGACCAGGATGGAGGCACAGGGTGGTGTTGGGGGGCACTGTGGAGACCTTTTGCCTAGGGCACCAGTTGACCAAAGGCCGGTCCTGATTTTTGCAGGACAACTAATGAATAAGAGGCTAATAATAAAGATGGAAGAGAAGGGCTTCAGGTTTAGCCCTGTGGAACTAAGATTTAGCCTGAAGGGACAGAATAAAGAATAAACAATCACTCCAGCTTTCTGTCTCTGGTGTAACCCCTTAACAATGACATCATGGTGTGAAACACTGAAAAAGCAGAATAATGTTATAAAAGACCATGTCAAAAGACCTCGACAGGTAACTCTCCTTCCAAAAAAAAATACCTGCGGCAAGGGATGAGGTCAAAAATGAGTAAAAGAAAACAAGATGTAAGGTTCTGCTGCACCCATTATAATGAAAGCCATACCACACCATGTAAACAAGACTGTTCCTTAAAACAGTCTATAAGATAACTAGAGAGTGTAGAAGGTCAATAACTGACATAGGAGACTAGTTACTTTGTGCTCATAAGGTAACATTGTCTTTTTATGTACAGGAAGGGTTACAGTAGTGATGGCAGTCTATAAGCTGGATAGAAATCTGTCACAATACAAAGGGGCAATAATTGTAGGTGCTAAGGGAGATGTAAGCACTTTATAAAATGTCAGCTAAAGGTCCAGAAGATCACTACCATGTGACATGATTTTAAGTCTATAAATAACACTTTAGCAGTATATAGCATTTTAATGGAGGTGCCTGCCTACTAGGTGTGGACTACATGAAACAAATCTGGAATGAGATCAAATAAAATGTGAAAATAAAGGCTAAATAAGCTTTTTTGAGGAAATTCTGAAGAAAGACAATCAAAAAGACAAGTAATAACCACGAAAATAGAAGAAACAGTGCGAAACCAACCAATAACCTACTAAAGCACTGTTGAAAGGAGACTAGTGTTTGGCATCTCCTTTCAACAGTGCTTTAAAAAGACAAGTAATATTACTATTTGCATCACTGATTGTATATTAGTGATATCTATGTCCAGCCATAGAAAAGTCAATGTTTTCATACATCACTGACCTTGTACTCTTACTTATGTCTTTGCAGGAACAAACTGCTTTCTAAAAAATGATTTGCTCTCTTCAGGCAACAAGGAAATATGTTTGTGTTTAGAACTTTGCTTAGAGGTAGAAGCACAGAAGGAGAAGGCGACATTAAATATATTTAGAAAATATGCAGTAGTGATACAAATATCCAAAAAGTGAGACATCAAGTCCAACTGCAGTAAGCGGTGTTATTTTTTAAATTATTTTCTTATTTCGTTAATTGGAGTAGTGCACTGATCCAAAAGGATCTGCTTCAGTCACAGCTCAAGTGAGCGATATACAAATTAAATGAAGAAAGAACATAACTGAGCCTATAAGATCTAATAAATATATCATTAGATACGACTCACATCAGTCTGGCTTTGTCAAAGGAAGATCCTGCCTTATAAATCCAGTTAACTTCTTACTTATTTGAATAGGTTACACAGGCTTTCAACAGCAGAAATGCTGCTTACATAGTGTATATTGACTTGGCCAGGGTGTTTGATATCATACCCAGTGCTAGCTTAAATAAGCTTAATGCTTTAAAATAGATCCCTTTTTGTTTTTGATGGACTGTAAAGTTTTTGGAACTGCTTTGTGCTTGCACTCTGATAGTTTTACAATAAGAAGACTTGGGATTATTTCACCTAGTGGCAGTAGGTGATTGCCTGGTCTATCTGAGTTGGGAAACTCACAGAAAGGCTCAGAGTTCAGTAGATTTATTGGCCAGTTTTCTAATCAGTTTCATCTGTTTTCAGTACCTCCATAAATGTGGTGCATGTGTGCATGGCTGTTCATCTCATAGCATCAGCTAGTAGTGTCTTGTATCGCTGCAGACACCTAGAAACTAAATTACCTAGTAGTGATACAAATATCCAAAAAGGGAGACATCAAGTCCAACTGCAGTAAGCGGTGTGTTATTTTTTAAATTATTTTCTTATTTCATTAATTGGAGTAGTGCACTGATCCAAAAGGATCTGCTTCAGTCACAGCTTAAGTGAGTGATATACAAATTAAATGAAGAAAGAACATAACTGACCCTATAAGATCTAATAAATATATCATTAGATACGACTCACATCAGTCTGGCTTTGTCAAAGGAAGATCCTGCCTTATAAATCCAGTTAACTTCTTACTTATTTGAATAGGTTACACAGGCTTTCAACAGCAGAAATGCTGCTTACATAGTGTATATTGACTTGGCCAGGGTGTTTGATATCATACCCAGTGATAGCGTAAATAAGCTTAATGCTTTAAAATAGATCCCTTTTTGTTTTTGATGGACTGTAAAGTTTTTGGAACTGCTTTGTGCTTGCACTCTGATAGTTTTACAATAAGAAGACTTGGGATTATTTCACCTAGTGGCACTAGGTGATTGCCTGGTCTATCTGAGTTGGGAAACTCACAGAAAGGCTCAGAGTTCAGTAGATTTATTGGCCAGTTTTCTAATCAGTTTCATCTGTTTTCAGTACCTCCATAAATGTGGTGCATGTGTGCATGGCTGTTCATCTCATAGCATCAGCTAGTAGTGTCTTGTATCACTGCAGACACCTAGAAACTAAATTTTACCTAGAAAACAGCTGTGATCTCTGCTCAGTAATTCAATGAGCATATCTGCTTATCAAAGACTAAAGAGCAACTAGTCTGCCCGTTGAGGAGCACTGCTTCATACATTTAGTCAAACATTGCATTGACTAGTAACCAGTCCAACAGCCACCCTAGTTAGCACTGTATTGACCCCTCATAAACCACACCCTTTTAGTTTACCTAAACAGGACCTGACATCATGGATATGCACTTTTCCAATTTATTTGTTACCAGTTTGATGAATATGGGCATCATGCGACAATGTAGCAATTTTTTTTATGTTTACTGACGACCTTTAATCCTTAAAGATACAAATAAAATTTGAGAGAGAAGTATATATACAATGTCACTGGAGGCAGAACTTTCACATTCAAGCATTCATGATAACAATCAGGTTGTTAGAAACCCACAAGCTATGCCCACCATACACAGTATGCATCTAACATACAGACTGACACAAATTGAGGGACTTAAATGTAACCTTTCAAAACCCCAAAGACCCCTCCCCAGACGTTCCGCTTCCAAAGTCTATCCTCAGCAAACCCAAAAGGTCTCAATAAAAGTAACATCCAACACTACACATACAGGCATACCCAATGTAGACATAACTGCAAAGCCAATAAGGCATATCAATGCACCACCCAGGGATCTAGCCATAGACAACTCCATTGTGTGACATACTGATGCCCCACTCACCAGGTTGAACAAGGAGAAAATTACAGTCAGTTGCCTATCAGGAGCCAGAATTTTCCCACGTTATGCATACATTCGTCAGTCCATGACAGGTATCAATATGACTCAGTCATAGTCCATGTATGTGTAAATGTCCTGAGACATACCTCCCTAGACTATATGAAGGGAGACATTATAGAGGTCTCAGACTATGTCACAGGCTTCTATGAGCCTAGCACTGAGCAGCATTCTACCGTCACCAAGAATGATGCCACAATATAAAGAAAAGATGACCGATTTAATAATTGGCTTAGTTTCTGGTGTCATTCTAATGGGGTACAATATTTGTCAGCATGGAAGGAGTTGGTCAACAGATCACATCGCTTTGCCAAGAATGGTCTGTACCTGTACTCTTTAGGGTTCTCGAATATTAGCTAAAACACTGTCCCTTCTTATTAGAGCATTTTATTTAGGCAATGACAAACTGACAAACATTCCAACAAAGCAAAATCAGCCCAAGGGAATCTAAAGGTATTACTACTCAATGCCAGAAGTCTAAACAAGAAGCTCCACTCTCTCCAAGATCTTCTTATCTTGGAGAATGCAGACATCTGTGCAGTTACTGAGACCTGGTTTAAAGACTCAGAAAGTACCCTGGCAGTGTAAGGTTTCAGTGCTTTCTACACATTTAGAACAGCAACTGCAGAGACAGGGAGCAAAGGTGGAGGTGCTCAATCTGTATCATAGGATCATAGGAGATTACTAGGGTATCAACCAGGAGGTCATTACAAGCCTAGCTGTTTCAACCCAATGTAATACCACAGACATACTAGTCAATACCCAAGATTGCATTTAGTGATGACTGCCCATGTCCAGGAGGGTTATGGACACTATCCCCGGTAAGAATTTCCGTGTCCCATCCACTCATTCAGGTTCATCTTGAACAGTGTCATAGAGATGCTCTGTTTCACATGAACTGGTATCTTGTTCCAAAGACATGGCAGTCACTGGGATATAAATCTGTCCCTCCAGCATGTCCCGTTTAAATCACAGGACATATTTAAGTCTCTAGAATGGATAGACCTAGACCCATTTGATTTACAGATAAACAGTAAGTTCGTTAGGTTTGGGTCTTTAAGAGATTTGTTATGTCAGGAATAGCATTCAGAAATCCAGTAAACGTTGTCAGAACACTTATATAAGCCAAAAACAAACAAGGTAATCACCAAGAACGTCAGATTTAATGAAGCTTTCGGGCACACAACCCTTCATCAGCATATATAATTACATTTAATACCAATTTATATAGAGGACTCTTTAAAATCACATGATCAGAACCAGCCATTGAAATTTACCCATTAACGAAATCATTACATAATTTAAAAAGCATTTATAACATTAAAACAAGAACAATCCACAACTACTTAGTAAAAAATAATAAAATACTTCATTTTATAATAATTTATCAATAATATTATGAAATTTTTAACTGTCTTTGAGCTAACACTGGCTTTATACTAATAGCACTGTTGAGACCTGGAGTTAGGTCTGCTTGTAGTCTAATTATCCAGTTCAACTCCTTTAACTCTATGAGATTATTTATATCACCCCCTCTTGTTTCTAACTCAACAGTGTCTATAACTCTAAATTTAAATGTATGTGTTTCAAATTCCATTATATGCTTATATAGGGCATTCATTTGTACTTTCCTGTTTATTTCTGATTTGTGTTCTATAATACGGTCTTTAAGCCTTCTTGTAGTCTTCCCTATATAGAACGCATGACAGTATGTACAAGTAGCAGGATATACCAGTCTGCTTGTATTACATGTTGCTATAGAATGAAATTCATATTTCTTATTTGTAATAGGGTGTATAAAACATTGATCAGATTCCAATATGTCCATGCAAAAAGTACAATTATGACATTTGTGGGTACCTAGCCTACCCTGTGGTAACCTCCATTCTTCCATAAAGTCTTTGTAGCATAACATATTTTTTATCGATTGATGATTTCTAAATGCAAAGCTAGGTTTACAACCAATTATCTTTTCAATTTCTGGCATGGCCATAAGTATTGGCCAGTTCTTCTCAATAATCTTACTTATTTGATACGTATAACCATTATACGTCATGACGTATCTAATTTTATTCTCTTGCATTACCCTTCGTGTTATAGATGGTTGTTGCATTTCTAATAAAGTGCCACTAAATACAGGTCTATATACATTTCCCCTGCCCTGGTTTACTTCTTCTATAATTTTATTTATAAGGGGTTCTGAATAACCATTCTTTATAAATTCATCCTTCATTTTTACTATTTCAATTTCATATTGCTCATTTTCAGTTGTTAATCTACTTACCCTAATCATCTGTGATTTAACTATTCCTTTAAATATGTGTGGTGGATGCTTACTAGTTCTTTTCAAATATCTTGTTGTATGAACTTCTTTTTTATGTACCATTGTTTCCACTCTATTATTTCTTTTGTAGAGTTTAACATCCAGGAATACCATACTGTGTATAGAATAATTCATTTTAAATCTTAAAAAATTTGTTGTATTATTTAAATATGAAACATATAATAGTAGTTCTTCCTCCGTTCCTTCCCATATGAAAAAACAATCGTCCACAAATCTAGTATAGCATTTCACATACTTATTATATACATTACTATCACTCAGTACATAGTTCTTTTCCCAATAATATAAGACTAGATTCGCAAACGTATTAGCCACTGAGGTCCCCATGGCCACACCTGTTAGTTGTTTATAAGGAATACCATCAAAAATAAAAACATTCTTAGTTAACACTAAATCTAGAAGTAAACATATTTTTTCAACTTCACATGGTTGCATAGTGGAATCCATCAATAACAGCCTTCTTACTGCTTCGACACCATAATCAATTGGAATAACCGTAAATAATGATTCCACATCAAGTGTTACTAGAATGTAATTATTTGTGGCCGTACCATACCATGTATTGAATTTACACAAAAAATCAGTTGTGTTTTTATAATACTATTACATTTAGGTAGAATTTTAGCCAATTCCTTTTGTAAATATTTAGAGATGGGTTCAGTCACCCAGCCTTTACCTGAGACAATGGGTCTCAGTGGCGGGTCTTGCAAAGATTTATGAATTTTCGGAATCCCATAAATCTGTGGGATTTTAGGGCATGGAACGGAAAAATAATTAAATAAATCGAGTGATATTTCATCATTTAACTGCATATCATATATGATCATATTAACTTGCATTATCTGATTTTTTACTTCAGAGAATGTTATTTCTTTAAATGTATTAGTATCTGAAAGAAAGCTCTTAAATTTGCTATTATAAAAACTTCTATCCATTAACACAGTAGCCCCATCTTTATCAGTGGCTAATATGTTTGCGAATCTAGTCTTATATTATTGGGAAAAGAACTATGTACTAAGTGATAGTAATGTATATAATAAGTATGTGAAATGCTATACTAGATTTGTGGACGATTGTTTTTTCATATGGGAAGGAACGGAGGAAGAACTACTATTATATGTTTCATATTTAAATAATACAACAAATTTTTTAAGATTTAAAATGAATTATTCTATACACAGTATGGTATTCCTGGATGTTAAACTCTACAAAAGAAATAATAGAGTGGAAACAATGGTACATAAAAAAGAAGTTCATACAACAAGATATTTGAAAAGAACTAGTAAGCATCCACCACACATATTTAAAGGAATAGTTAAATCACAGATGATTAGGGTAAGTAGATTAACAACTGAAAATGAGCAATATGAAATTGAAATAGTAAAAATGAAGGATGAATTTATAAAGAATGGTTATTCAGAACCCCTTATAAATAAAATTATAGAAGAAGTAAACCAGGGCAGGGGAAATGTATATAGACCTGTATTTAGTGGCACTTTATTAGAAATGCAACAACCATCTATAACACGAAGGGTAATGCAAGAGAATAAAATTAGATACGTCATGACGTATAATGGTTATACATATCAAATAAGTAAGATTACTGAGAAGAACTGGCCAATACTTATGGCCATGCCAGAAATTGAAAAGATAATTGGTTGTAAACCTAGCTTTGCATTTAGAAATCATCAATCGATAAAAAATATGTTATGCTACAAAGACTTTATGGAAGAACTGAGGTTACCACAGGGTAGGCTAGGTACCCACAAATGTCATAATTGTACTTGTTGCATGGACATATTGGAATCTGATCAATGTTTTATACACCCTATTACAAATAAGAAATATGAATTTCATTCTATAGCAACATGTAATACAAGCAGACTGGTATATCTTGCTACTTGTACATACTGTCATGCGTTTTATATAGGGAAGACTACAAGAAGGCTTAAAGACCGTATTATAGAACACAAATCAGAAATAAACAGGAAAGTACAAACGAATGCCCTATATAAGCATATAATGGAATTTGAAACACATACATTTAAATTTAGAGTTATAGACACTGTTGAGTTAGGAACAAGAGGGGGTGACATAAATAATCTCATAGAGTTAAAGGAGTTGAACTGGATAATTAGACTACAAGCAGACCTAACTCCAGGTCTCAACAGTGCTATTAGTATAAAGCCGGTGTTAGCACAAAGACAGTTAGAAATTTCATAATATTATTGATAAATTATTATAAAATGAAGTATTTTATTATTTTTTACTAAGTAGTTGTGGATTGTTCTTGTTTTAATGTTATAAATGCTTTTTAAATTATGTAATGATTTCATTAATGGGTAAATTTCAATGGCTGGTTCTGATGATGTGATTTTAAAGAGTCCTCTATATAAATTGGTATTAAATGTAATTATATATGCTGATGAAGAAATAGCATTCAGACCATATAAAAACAGAATAAGCATCATGTAAGGGTACATTTCTTGTAGGTGATGTAAATCCTGCCCGCTGATAAATTATGGTGGTTATTTTGTACATCCAAATTCTAACAGAAGATATGATTTTGCATTATATGTTGATTGCCTTACAAGCAATTTAGTTTATTTAGCCATGCGTAAGAACTGTCCTAGTTTCTACATAGGTAAGACAAACTGCAGATTGAAAGACAGAATACTTAAACATCAGTCCTCCATATGACTGAAGGGTGCATATAAGCTTTATATCAGCATATATTACATAACATGGGGCATGTATGCTCTTTCATGGTAGTGCAAAAAGTTTATAAGAGTCACAGGGGGGCATGTTGTGAATCAAACTGAGTATAATGAGATGCAGTGGATTATTGAACTGGAAGCGGATTACCCCCAGGCTTAAACGGTGCTATACCTTTAATGCCAGCTCTTAGAAAATGGAGGGTAAATTATTGATGTTGATTGGTTGCTTTGAAATGTCAGCTTGTATAAATGTCTGTTAGATTTTAATCTGATGTTCATCTGAAGAGATGTTCATCTGAAGAAGGGCTCATCCCAATAGTGCTTATGCAATTTTATTAAACAGTTTTATTATATCAGCCTGGTGGTCTCTGCACAATATATTTTGTAGGTTTGGGTCTTTGGTTGTTCTATAGGCCAGGCATAAGTCTACCCTAAGAAGTCTATATGACATGGAGTATAGTGTCAGGGATTTTAGTCAGTCCATGTAAGGCACATGCTGGAGGCCCTTTATCTTCTTTGTTAGAAACCACTGAGGTCTCTCTAATTGCTATAGATGCTTAGTACGGTACATACCAAATAGGACATTATACTCAATTATGGGCAGGATAAGTGCCGAGTATAAAGTGGTTATAACTTCTTTTGCTCTCAAGGTGATGCCTTTACTAATCAAGTGAGCTACTTGAAAAGCTTTCCTTACAATGGTAGATACATGGTGGTTGAAGTTAAGGTCACGGTTAACCTGTGATCCCAGGTCCCTTACCACTTCATGGGTACTTAAGGTAGTGTTGTTGATTTGATAGTGTGAAGGGACATTGTTTGTACCTTGAGGTTGGTTAAACAGGATAATGCTGAAGTTTCCCAATATCCAAATTACAATACACAAAGTCCCATACCATATTCTAGATAGTTATAGGCCACCTTCTCTGCAGCATAAAACCCTTATCTCTTATTTAGACCTGCTGGAGACACTCACCATTTCACCAAATACCATAGTCATAGGTGACTTTAATTACCTCTCTATAGACTGGGAATCCTGCATGACCTTTATCTTGCATGTCCAGAGATTCCTGGATTTTGTAAACACAAACACCCAAGGTCAGATAGTCCATATGCTCAGCAGAGGTACAAACATATTGGACCTGGTACTCAGAAGTACAGGAGAACACCCCCCCCCCATCGCCCGCCAAGTGGCATGTCCTCTCTAATAAGTTAAGATCACAAAACTGTTTCCTACAAAATGAAAATCAGTTCTATAACCTCAGCAAACCCTGTAGCAGTTAGGAACTATTCCAAGGAGAACTATCTTTGATTAAGAGATAACCTGCCAACATTTCAAGCTCCTTCAAACACAGACTACATAGCAGACTATAGGGAACTGTTCACAGAAACTCTGTACAACAATGTCAGTAGATGCACAGAGGCTGCTGTACCCACCAGAAGTAAGCCCAAAGCAAATTCAAAAAACAAAGCATCCTGGTGGAAAACAAAATTAAACAAGTTGTACAACAAGAGAAAGAAAGTCATAGCTAAAATTAGGAAGTGTAATGCCCAAAAAGATAAAAACTCTGTCATCAAGCTGAAAAGACAATTAAGAGGGTTAATTAAATCCAACAAAGCCAATGTTGAGGTTAATATGGCTTCCCAAGTCAAGAACAACCATAACAACTTCTTTACCTATATCCAAAACTTAAAAGACAGCACACAACACTTTATACTGTAAATGGAGCCACAATCATGGAGCCAGGAGATATAGAAAATCCTTTAACCCCCCATCCCCCCCCAGCTGCCCGCAAGTAGTATCATCCAACATAATCCCTCCAACTATCAATAGGTACTAGGTTCTAGATATTATCTATAAGGTCAAGAACACAGCTTCAATGGATCCTGATAATATCCCAAGATGCCTCCTAAATAACCTGAAATATGACCTGTCAGGGCCACTGGAGTCATTATTTAACCGTACCCTCTGAACAGGATTTGTGCCATGCAAATGGAGGACTGCAACAGTCATCCCTCTCCTCAAGGCCAGGCCATCAATGGACCCCAGAAATGAAAGGGTCTATATTAGATTAACGAAGTTTCAAAACTTCGAATACCATATAGTCAACATCATATGATCAAAGTTCTGAAACTTCGAAAATCTAAGAAAAAACAAACAAACAAAAGTAACTACTTTAAGCAGGGGGCTGCACCCCTCCACACCCCCCGCTATTTAAATATACCAACTCCGAGATCACGCTACAGCATAGGAAAGGAAAATCTTCCCTTTCTGTACCATTCTCCATTAAAGTGCGATTTTGGAGTTGGTACATTTAATTAACGGGGGCTGGGGGTGCAGGGGGGCTTGTCCCCCTGCTTAAACACTTTTAATTTACTTTACTTTGTTTTTTTTTTTTGTTTTTTTTAACATTTTCGAAGTTTCAGAACTTTGATCATATGGTGTCGACCATATGGTATTCGAAGTTCTGAAACTTCATTAATGTAATATAGACCCGAAACAAAAGACCCAGTAGTCTGACCTGTCTTATTTGCAAAGTTGTGAAAGGAATTGTCATGGAAATGATTAAAAATGACATAGGAAACCTTCAAAGACTGGACTCAACCCAGTTTGGTTTCCTTAAGGGCAAGGCATGGGTACTACACCTAGTGAACTTCTTTGAGAAGGTCACCAAGGTAATGGAGGAGGGCAAAATGGTGCATACAGCTTACCTTGACCTGGCTAAGGCATTTGATATAATACCCCACTCAAGCATTGTAAACAAGCTCACATAATTAGGCATTAAACTTTATGTTTAATACTGGATATCCAGGTGGTTCTCAGATATGACACAGGAAGTTAGGAGAGAGGAGGTCACCTCCTGAAAGAGGCCTGTCACCAGCAGAGTCTACTTCTCAGAAGTCAAGGCCAGCATTAAGAGTCAACAGCTGACCAAGTTTGCAGATGATTACAAACTAGATGCAGTCACAGAATCCTCCCCAGACATACAGTCAAACAACTGGTGCCAAAGCCATGGCTTAAAACATAATGCCAAGAAATGCATAATAGTACCTTTTAGGAAGTTGGCCATCCTGGGAAACTGGTAGATCCAGTAGTCATGGACTTGGGGGCATATGTACAACCTGGCGTTTGACCAACATGTGTCTAAGATAGTAAGAAAATCGACTTATAAGTAAGGGCATTGGCATCTATGTTCAGGGAAACTATTGTACCATTATATTCGACCCTCATTAAACCCATCATTAAGTACAATGCCACCTTCAGTATGTACCTGAACAGGCACATGAAACAACTGGAGCATCCACAGAGGTTCCTCACAAAAAGAATATATGGTGTAAATGCCATGTCCTCTGCAGATCACCTCAAAGTCCTAGCTCTCTCTCCTCTGTTTCCTACAGACTGCTGAGAGGTGATCTATGCCTGGCATACCAGACATCTTTGGATCTCGCTCTGGTAGATCTTCTGCATGTCTGCAAAATTAACATCATCAGAACTACCAGAACTACCACATCTTAGGACCTAAACTTTGCTTACAACATTAAAAGGACATGTTGGAAGGACAAACGTATCTCACCGAATTCCTATTCTCTTGGAACAGGTTTCTCATCCATGTGAAGCAGAGCCCTTCCCTAACCCTATCCAACGTGGACTAGTGGGTGGGAAATTGGAAATTCACCCCTGGTATGGTACCTATGGCCATGATGGACAGAGTTAGCCACTTAATCATACCCTAGCTAACACACACTTCTTAAAATAATGTCGAAGACCAATAACTTGTGGGAAATGGTTGGATTGCATATCTAGGCTTACAAAGGCACCAGTCAACATTAGCTTAGTCTACACCTATGAACCTGTGAAATAAGTAAATTGCTCCCTTATATATACCTTGTATTCAGCACTGATAGTCATGTGTCCTCTGACAGTTAGTACCGAGGACTAAAACTCTCAGTATTTAATAAGGTACTTGTGCCCAGGGTCCATGATTAAAACTCTCAGTATTTAATAAGGTACTAAGGCTTCCATCCATTGATTAAATTAATCAGTATTTAATAGGTCAAAGTGCTTCCATGATGATTAAAATAAAAGTATATTTAATAAGGTACCTTGGGTCCATGATTAAAATTAAACTCAGTATATAATAATAGGTACTTGTGTGCAGGGTCCATGATTAAAACTCTTCAATATTAAATAGGTACGAGGTCCAGGGTCCATGATTAAAACTCATATTTGGTACTAGGTTACTTGTGCCCGGGGGCCATGATTAAAACTTAATAAATTTAATAAGGCCCAGTGGTCATGTGCCCAAACTCCAGTTAAACTCTCAGTATTTAATAAGGTACTTGTGCCCAGGGTCCATGATTTGATTCCTTACACCTTCATTTACCTATCATGTAACTCTGAACAAATCACTTAACTGCACAGTTCTCCCAAGTTGACTCTGCAAAATGATAATTTTCCTGGTCAACAAATAAGTAATACGAAAAAAAATAGTGGTGTTGTCCAAGGCTCAGTGTTGGTACACCTCCTCTTCAGCATTTGCTTTGCTGATCTCTCACTGTCTAACTAAGTTTGCAAATGACTGCAAACCTTAAGTTATTCTCAAATACCTCTCTGATGTCCTAACCCTTCATCAATAATTTACACATGTAAATAATGTGTGTACTGAAGATATGCTCAAACTAAATGGAAAACAGTACAATACGGTCACATTTGGTCGACAGACTCTTTTCAACAAATAGTATAGGTAATACCCAACTTCAAAATGAAAATTTTGCTAGGGTCCTTGGATCATGGGTTGATGATTTGCTTTCAGTCATTATGTGACAGCAGTAGTCAGAAAATTATTCTACTTAGAGACGTTAATTTCCAAGGAATTGACATACAGACCTAAAGATGTCATTGCTTCTTTATATACAAATTAGGCCATTTAGTGGGTATAATGCTCCCTTCAAAGTGTACTTTAGTATACATATAAAACAACTAAAAAGACTTTGAGTTCCTAACTAAGAAGACAAAGAGGTTAAAAGACCCCAAGCTACAAAGAGATACTGGATGCACTGTCCCTTTCTTCATTATCTTGTAAATTCTTGAAGGGAGATCAATGTCTTGCCTTCCATGTCATTAGAGATTAAGTCTAATAGTTCCACAAATACCAGAATCAGGGACCTACAGCTCCATTACCAGATAAACAAAACATGATGAAGAGGCAGATTCATCACACAGAATGTTTCCCATCTCTGAAACAGACAGCTCGTGCAGATTAAGCAGTGTGGCACACTACCATGATTCAAACAGGCCATAGATAATTGAATGGGCACTGAGAAATTCACCTCAGGCTTGAGTGGCCTAGCCCTCCTGGAGAAAGGGAACATGGCCCAAGGGTGGTTAGTGGCAAAATGTAAATGGTCACAGGACTTAATTGCCACCAATGAATCGTATACAGTTTGTAATAAAAATATCAAACACTGGAGCATGTTAAACATATCATAGAATGAAAAAATATTGTTCAGAATGTACCTGAGTAAACAAGTTGTGTACAGAACACTAGTAAAATATGTAAAGCCTGTTTTATCTATTATTTGATCAAAGGGACATGCATACTAAACAAAAAAAGCAAGAAAACAGCACCATATGTATGAATTACTTGCAATATACAAAGATATTTAGACAGTTGATACTTTTACCTAAAAGTTTGTTCAGTTAATCAAATGTGACATGACATTTTGATTAATAATGTCAACAACTGTCATTAGCTGGACAATCTTCTTCTTTTGGCTTTTCCCAGTTAGGGGTCGCCACAGAGGATCACCTGTCCACTCATGATTGGCAGTGGAGTTTTACAGTGTTGAGTTACCAGCCCAGCTCCCAACCTTCGACAGAAGGCACACACATGCACACACTCATGCCTAGGGGCAATTTAGAGTGTCCAATCCACCTACAGCATGTCTTTGGGAGGAAACAGGAGCACCCAGAGGAAACCCATACGACCACAGGAAGGACATGCAGACTCTGCACAGAAGGCACCCCAGCCAAGGATCGAAATGGAGAATGTCTTACTGTGAGGCGGCAATGCTAACCGCTGCACCATTGCAGCTGCCCTTGTGATTGGCTGGACAATAGTGTTCTGTAACTATCCAGATAACATGTTATTATTACAATAACCATAACGTTAAGATGTATAAAGCCACTATCAGTATAAAGACAGACTGCAGTACCAAAGTTAGACAAAAAAATGTATATACATCATTGTAACGTAGTGCATCTAATACACCATGCCTTGCATAATGGTGCCAAGTAACGCAGTTGCATATGGCATGCTGCTAAGGGAAGTTGTTAAGATGGTGTGTATGTTATGCAGATCTGTAATTCATGTTATAGCTAAGGACAGATGATCCCAGATGTGTCCTTTACCTTGTTCTGTGAGAGATTTAAGGCCTTAGGTAATGTACTGAATGCTGCTGCCATTGTAAATAAAAGGGAAGGAGATGATTTTTCTCATACTGTGATTGATTTGAGGTGTTATGAAATAAGTGGCACATTTTTTGGAAATCTACTGAATGCTTTTATTGGCAAGTGAAAGGATAGAGCTCATTTACCTTGTAATGTGATTGATTTTAGTCCTTATACAAGCACATGCATTATTTTGGTAATGAACTGACTATTGTGACTGATGGATACATTATTTTGGGAATGGACTGGAGTATTGTGACTGACAAACACATTATTTTGAGATGACATTGATTATTGTAAATGTCTGACACCTTATTTTGGGACTATACTGATTGCTATGATTGGCTGACACATTATTTTTGGACTGCACTGATTAATATGATTGGCTGACACCTTATTTTGAGACTATGCTGGCTACTGTGAATGGCTGACATTTTATTTTGCAACCGCACTGACTACTGTGATTGGTTGACACTATTTTAGGAATGCTCTGATTACTGTGACTGATGGACAAATTATTTTGGTACTGCACTGACTTCTGTGATGGTTAAGTGATAAACTATGGCATAATGATGGACAATAGTCACATCATAGTGGTTTATGAAATGAAGAGGTGGGACTTTGAAAGTCCCATTCTGGAGCAACCACTTTGCCTTCTGAAATGGCAGAAATCAATTTTCTTGTTGTTACAAATCATTCAGAACACATTTTGAGCAGGAGTCCAGTTCCTCAATGTGGTATATTTAGGAAGTGAAAGAATGTGCTTCAGCTGGGAGTTAAGGCAGACACATAGCCATTGTGAGAAACATCTCATCAGTGGCTCATTATCATGTCTCTAATTCACAGAATATTACCATCATGCTAACGGCACTAGTGTTCCCTCATTAATCCATGCAATGCAGTTGTACAGGTGCCTATTAATATGAACACACACACACACACACACACACACACACACACACACACACACACACACACACACATACGCACACACGCACACACGCACACACACACACACACACACACACACACACACACACACACACACACACACACACACACACACACCTGCTGCAGCACTAACAACCTTGTTTCTCCTATAACAATCAATGGGTACATGCCCACAAGATGTGAGATACACTGTTTTTCAGTTTGGTCCCCTTATAGTGCAATAAGGCTGTTCACTGAATTGCCCTACAGTACTAGTTCACTATTGGTGAAGACAAAAGTTATGGGCAACTGGACATGGCTAATTAGCATTAGCTGCACCCCAGCTGCTGCATTTGTATGCAATATTTGACAGCAAAACTGGAATAACACTATCTACTAGTGTCAACCTACCACAGTAACACTACACTGATCTCTGAAATGGAAACCCAGATTGTACAATCCAGATTTCTAAATTTGAGACACAAATGTTTTTATTTGTTTGTTTGTTTATGTGCTGATGACCAGGATTCCTATGTGGTTTAAGGCCCATTTTCAGTGGAGGTTTAGTAAGAAAGTTTTGCAGTCATTTGAATAATAATGACAAATAACATGCATGTTTGTGTGTGTGTGTGTGTGTGTGTGTGTGTGTGTGTGTGTGTGTGTGTGTGTGTGTGTGTGTGTGTGTGTGTGTGTGTGTGTGTGTGTGTGGACAGGGAATTGAATGAAAAACTGAAATCTTAAAGAATGACTTTTGATGTGAATAACACATTTTACTTCAGTCACTACTATTTCAACATCATACATTTGTAATTAAGCTTGTATGGTCAGATGAGAGCTAGATTTTGGCCCCTGCAAGAACAATAAATTGTGCAAATATGCAGACTTTCTAGTGATAATACAGATAAAGAAACAGGAAAAACTCTAAACCTGACCTATGGGTTGATTTTGCCTCCAAAAACCTCGTTGTGACTAGGAAATTGGTGTCTGTTCAATGATATTTACAGAATGATCACCCAGTGCAGAATAGTAATGACAAAGCATAACACTTTTGGGATAGAAAAATGTTCTGTTATGGCAAAATGGAAACTACATATAGAGGGCAAAGATGCTTCATAATTAGTGCAATAAAGGAGGTAATAAAGGCTAGCTAAAATGGAGAATATCAGAATAGTTATGTGAAAGGAGTGATGGAAAGTGACTAGATGTCATGTAAACGTACTTATAACTTTTAAGCAGACCTCTCAACTGAACCTGTTTTGGAGGAATGTTTTTATTTTCAGGTTTGATTTTCCTCAGCAGAGGCTGTCCCTACTTTTGGAGGTATGACTCTATTTTCAGGCTTGATGTACCCTTTCACACAATTTTCAAATCACCCTCATCACATGATTTTTGAAGATATTAATAAAAAATCCACAGTACATGACCAACATACTAGTGGCAACAATAATTTAAAGAAAGAGAACACACATTTTTCTGAAGCAAAACTGACCTTGTGTGGCAGAATTTTGAAATACAGTTCATTATAGTGTACAGCTTTTACACAGAGGTTCAGCTAATGTGTATCTATTTTTATATCATTTGTGTCCCGTTGTTTTTAAATACCTGTTTCTACGTAGTATTCTGCAGTCCTACTGCAAGCAGGAAGAGTTATGTGCTATTGCTGTTCAAATTTTATTCTAATTATATTTCTAGATTTTTAGTTGGATGTATTTACTTTTTAAAG
This sequence comes from Protopterus annectens, assembly GCF_019279795.1. Lineage (NCBI taxonomy): Eukaryota > Metazoa > Chordata > Ceratodontiformes > Protopteridae > Protopterus > Protopterus annectens. Next base: position 280,255,564 of record NC_056727.1, read on the forward strand.
GTCTTTATTCCTACTTTCAACGTCTGCAAGTTGAGAGATAAGCTTTCAGAATGTTAACAAAAAGCAAGTCAAGTGGTGTTTTTATTGCTACAATTACAACATTTAAAAATGACTGAAGAAATACAGCAGAAAGTATGTTGACAACTGGAACTGCACAAGCCCTAATTATGCATGTTGAAAGGGAGATGCTACAAAGAGCACATATGCATCCAGGTGAGTACTGGGAACAAGAACAACTTACATGTTTATGACATTCTCAGTAGTGACAGAGCACAGAACATGGGATTCACAGTCTCTGAAGCTCTACATAGTCAGGAAGCTATTATGTAGAACATGACTAAAAGATGGAATGCAAGCTGAGCAAAGTAGAAATGTATTTGAGGCTAAGTGCAGTATTAATCATTAAGAATTATAATGATATAAGCAATATTAGTAGAAACAAAGGATACATACACTGGAACATAGTTAGATGGTACAAACAGTTGCCAAAGCAGAAGGAATGTGCCAGATAGAAAAAATACCTAGAAATGCCAAAGAACATACTAATGTCTGACACAACATTAAAATGAATCCATGGCAGTACTACCCCAAATCTCAGGGGGTGGCCGAGTCATCCAAAACAAGGGACTGATTAGAAAACTAATTTGGAATGCTGGCAAAGTTATGAGATTCAGGGTTAGAAAACATTAAAATAGGACATAATTAGAGGAAAAATTAAAGCTGAAATATCTGGACAGTTGAAGCATATATATGCTGTCAGTGTGCTACTTATATATAAAGAATATTCTCTATGGGAATAGAAGAATGGCACCAATCCAGAAATTAGCTGTTCTTGTCTTCCAGGTATTAATACAATTTCAAGAACACAGGCACAGTATGCAAATTAGCTGTGGGAGACAGAAACACATTTAAAAGGCGAAGTAGCATCACTGAAAGAAAGACATTAAAACTTCATTAATGAGCCTTGGGAAATTAATAATTGCTGTCACTGAACCAGTCACGGGTTGTCCAAATAAGAAAAAGCTTGGAGAGGCCTGGGATTTGCATCTGATTAAAAGAAGTTGTGCAATGATTTGTAGCTAGATACAGAAAAAAAATAGAAATAATGGAGCTAGAGCATGTGTTAGTAATTATAAACTATAGACTTCAACTATTAATATAGTACAAACTTTGAAACTTGAATAAATACCATGTGGGACCCATAAAGGCTGGGATGACCTTGGCTGGGAGGGTAAGGTAGTACCATCACAGTGACAAAGGGCTTATCATCATACATGTCTGTAAAGGCATCAGGTTTAACAATTTAGTGTTCAGGATGCTTTTAACTGAAGTATTCCTCGGTAAGATATTTGGTAAATAGTGGGTCTTGATGGATTAGTGATGCAAGACACCTTGTCGAACATGTTAACTATAAAATCTTATGATGTGATCTTATTTTCTCTTTTTCATTCTTTTCCTTTTCCAAGTTAGATTCCATTATAGTATGTTGTTTATAATTTTATACGTCATACGCTGCATCAAAAATTGCTGTATTCATTTTTATGTAATAATGAAATAAAGGATACATTTTTTAAATGTTACAGCACAGCTAAACAGATATTCATGATTATTTATTGACTGCTATTTGTCTGACAGGCATATCAGTGAAAAAATGACTGAAATAAAAAATGACTTTAAGCTTTGCTGCAGGGTAGCAAGCTCCCCAACCCCATACCCCTGTGTGGGGGAGACACCTTAAATTATATATACCAACTCCATGGTCGCACAATGGTGGCAGAAAGGGCAACATCACCTATTCATTAAAAGTGGTTTTCAGTGATAAAGCCATCATGCTGCTATCAGTTGGACAAACAACTCTCAGCTCAAACACATGTAACCCTGAAGACAGCCCTGCCTCCCTTCTATTTTTTTTCTGTATACATTCCCTTCCCTGTGGTATTTATATATTTTATTAAACATTAAGTAAAAAGCAGCTGCAGGCCTCATGTTTTTTTTTTTTTTGAAAATGGTGGGGAAGACATAACAAAACCACACACGCTTACATACACCTACCACGAGACCCGATAGTATCCCCAGACGTATTCTTCACCATCTCCAGCAAGAACTGGCTTCTCCATTGAGCACCCTATTCAACCACAGCCTAAGTACTGGCTTCATTCCAGCAGAGTGGAGAACTGCTATTGTCATCCCCTTGCATAAAGGTGGTGCTACTACTAACCCTGGAAACTATCACCCCATTAGCTTGACAAATATGATCTGTAAAGCCATGGAGCGTATTATTATGGATTTCATAAACAAAGACATAGGCAATCTCCAAGCACTTCACCCCATCCATTTCGGATATGTCAAGAGCAGATCTTGCCTGCTGAACCTGGTTGACTTCTTTGAGACTGTCACCAAGACCCTGGATAAGGGAAAGTCAGTACATACAGCTTACCTTGACTTGGCCAAGGCCTTTGACACAATCCTCCACTCAGGCATCATCAAAAATCTAACACAACATGGCATAACTCCCTATCTCATCAGATGGGTGGCCAACTGGCTCACTGACAGGACCCTCAAAGTTAAAATAGGCACCTCCATCTCCAATAGCAGACCTGTCACTAGTGGAATTCCCCAAGGATCTGTTCTGGGACCCCTACTGTTTGGCATCTATTTCTCAGAGGTCCCGGTGAAGACAAAGAGCCTCTAGCTGACCAAGTTTCTAGATGACTATAGGTTGGGTGCTGTCATTGACTCCCAGAACAATGTTGACATACTGCAAGAGGGTCTTACAGCAACTAATGACTGGTGCCAAAGTCATGGCCTCAAGCTAAATGCAAAATAATGTATCATCATACCATTCGGTAAAAACACGACCCCTATTGATTACCACATTAACAGCAACCCCCTAAACACAAAACCTGTGGTGAGAGACCTGGGCACTCAGGCTGATAACAACCTCACATTCGACCATCATGTAGTGGCAGTGGTCAGAAAAGCCTTTTACTTGGTTCATCTCATAAGTAAAGGGATTGCATCCAGAAAAAAGGAGGTTATGACCTCTCTATACTCCTCCCTCATTATCTGCTCATTCATGTGTTCATGCTGATCTTTTTAGTAGAGGTAAAAATTTTGTACCTAACAAGTGTAGTGATATTGTTCGACTTGTATGTGATTTAAAATTATATATTTGAAATTTAAATTTGAATTATATGTATAGAAAACAATTGCACAGTGATGGTGAACCTGCCCTGAGAATACCTAGTGTATACAACCTGGAATTGTATTACTTGTTAAAAGTGTTTGACGGTGCCTGTGAGGTTGACTTCAGACATTTTTTGAAGTATAACAACACTATTAGTAATTTAACAACTGAGGAAAGCAATATTTTGCAGGAATTGTGTACCAACCATGATATAAGATATATGTAGCCTGACAAGGGGGGGGGGGATAGTTGTTATGCAATAGGACGATTATGTACAGAGAATGTTTCAAGTTTTGTATAGTGAGACTTATAGTGAACATTTTTTAAATGAAGTAAAAGTGGCTTATAGGAAAACAGATTATGATTTGTTGGACATGTTGACAGAAGACCAAATAACAGTTACTGAATATAATTATATGACCACTGAATTTCCTAAGCTCCCAGTGATTTTCAGTATACCGAAGATTCATAAGTATCTTAATAACCCCCCCATGCCCAGTTGTTGATTCTGGCTGGTCTAAAATTAGCTATATAGCAAAATTCCTTGATAAGAAGTTAAAAAATTGTGTTTCAAAGATTCCTTACATTTATAAGGATTCATGGCACGTTTTGTCAATTTGTAACAGTTTAAAACCTATATATGATGAAATTTTCATTACTATAAATGTAAAAGATTTGTTCAGTTGCATACCCCATCAAATTGGTATGGAATGGTTTGGTGAATTTTTACATGAAGTGATAGAACTTAACCAAGATGTTATTAACGCCTATTGCTAGTTGTTGGATATAGTGTTAAGATATAACTTCATTCAGTTTGAAGGGCACTGTTTTCAGCAGAACCAGGGAGTGGCCATGGGCTCTGCCTGTGGTCCACTGTATGCCAATATCATTACGGCCTGGTGGGAAAGATGTTTTCTTTTTACTAGCAGATTTCATGCCTATATCTCTATGTATGCCCACTTTTTGTACGACTTGCTCATTTGGTGGAAGGGACCCCCAGAGGAAATAAGTTCATTCGTAGAATATATTAATCAGATGACAGGCTTTTTGAATTCACTTACACAGTGAGTACAAATTGTATAGTGTATCTGGATGTTAAATTCTCCAAGACGGAATGTGGGGAATTAAATCTAAAAAAAGCCCACATTTTCTAACTGTTATTTACATTGCACTAGCAGTCATCCACCACATGTTAAACATGGAATCATTAAGGGGCAACTTGTAAGAGCAGCCTGAATGGTTTCTGAATTTAATGAGTTTTTTGAGTGAATGTGATGTAATGGGGCAGATGTTTTTGGATAGGGGGTATCCCTTACCTCTGATTCGTAGTATAAGGGATGAAGTTATAAGGAAGCAAAATACTGGATTTTATGTACCTTTAATACAAGCGTCAAGTTTAATATCACCCCCCCCATTCAACCTAGTACACAGGTAGAATCATCATATGAGTTTATGACCAGCAGTAGTCTAGCAATATATGAATCTAGTCATGGCAAAGAAAGGAGTTTAACTTTTATTAATGATTCTTCTTTTTGTCCTTTTGTTGCTACATTCTGTGAAGACAGCTATATGGTAACTGATATTTTAAACAAAAATTGGAGTATTATAAAAGGGTACTTAGATATGCTGGACACCTTTGGACCAACCCCTAAGGTAGTATATCGAAGGGGTAGTAACATAAAAATATTTTGGAAAGGAAATGTATTGATGCCAGGACACTGACCTGTCAGATGGCACCATGTGGTATGTGCCATCAATGCCAAAATATTTTTACTGGGTCCAGCATTAAGGTATTGGACAAGACCATAAAAATAAAGGGTAAATATAGCTGCTACTTTCAGGCAGTGGTTTATATTGCCCAATGCACACAATGTAATGGATACTATATGGGCAAAACACAACGTAAATTGCCACAAACAATTTATGAGCATTTTTATGAAATAGTACAGCACAAGGAAACCAATGCCTTATATAGACACTTAAAGGTATTTCCCCAACACACTTTAAATTTGTGGATTTACAGCAGATACAATGTGAAGCTCATGGGGGACCATGGAAGCTATATTTAGAAGAGAAATAGGTATGGTGGCAGATTTATTTGAATGCTAGTTGTCTACCAGGATTAAATGACATAGTGTCCATTTCTAGTTTGTTTAAATTAAAAGCCTATGATAGATAGAATTACATTCTTTATCACTAGAAACATGGTGTAATTTATAAATTCAAATGGTAGATGGATATAATGCAACATTAATAGTGCTGTGAATGTCTTTTTAAGGAACATGTATTTTTTTAAACTTATAGGTTCCTGAGTTTTCAAATGAATCATGTGGGGGTGTTTACTTGATGTCACTGGCTGCTGGTAGTTATGACACTAGTATAAATGGCTGGGCATGTTTGTAAAATGGTGTCTGAAGAAGTTTAGTGATTTTAAACCTGACGAAAGTGCTAACCAATAAACAGTATTTTACTGGATTTTGCTCCTGTGGTTCTCATCCTTTGCTGCTAATTCTTGCTCGTGATCCCTCATTAGACCAATTATTGAGTATAACACCCCATTTGGGATGTACCTATTCAAACATCTGCACCAACTGGAAAGGCCACTGAAATAAATCACAAAGAGAATCCATGGCCTCCAACACCTGTCCTATGCAGACTGGCCCAAATTACTATCACTCTACTTGGTATCATACAGATTGCTCAGAGGTGATCTGTGTCTCGCCTAGAAGGCAATCTCAGACCCTGTCCTACTAGAGATGCTCCATTTCCATAAGATTAACTCCTCACGCACTACCTGCACAAAAGGCCTGAATCTAATATGCGACATCAACAAAATCTACTGGAGAGACAGGTTTATCTCCCAGAGACTGCCCTATCTCTGGAATAGACTTCCCATACATGCCAAACAGAGCACCTCACTGAACCTCTTCAAGCAACCTTGATGAGTGGATGAGTAATCACAAATTTGTCCTGGGGGTTCCACCAGTGTCCTTCATTGACAGGGGCAGCAGGTGCTGACTGAGGTTTCTGTTTGGAGATAAACTCTTGGCTAGGCTTGGAAGGGCCCCAGGGTCATTAGCCTAGTAACCTCCTATGATCCTATGATCCTAACCTACCCCTCACTACCCCTGCTACTGTTACCTCCCAGGCAGACACACACTCACGCATGCACTCATACATGCAACTCCTTACATACACACATGCATGTACCCCCTTAATGCTACTTAACCCTTTGATTCCCCAGCGCTAACCTTTACCACAATGCATGATCATGGGCTTTTGGCTGTGCTTATTACTGCAAGAGGCCAGGAGTGACTATGCTAATTTACTTAGCTGAGCAATTCTCTAAATCACTCAGCTACACAAATGCCTTACTGCAGGTAATTCAGTGGAAGCCCACATTGCTAGTTTGCATATGCCTCTCCCCTGGACTGCCTCAGTATCATGTTGTGTAGCTGTGGGGAGACAGCCTATCTTGATGCTGCACATCTTTGTGTTGCAGTGCTATGATAGGGCTGTCTCTGAATCAGAAATGGTTACTGTGAGGTGTACTGCAAATCTGTGAGTAGAACCTGTGGTAACCTTTCTGACTCTGTCCCTCAGACTGAGTCATTCACTACTTTGAAACATCCTTTACTATGTTCTAGCCATTGTAGCACTAACACCTCACCATTTTCAAGTGTGTGTGTGTGTGTGGGGGGTTATTACTAAATAATGCATTTTAGAATCTATTCTAACAGAAATTAGTATGAGTAGTAAAATTTTGCTCTTACAACAAGGTGACCATAGGGTATCCTTCCATGCAGGAAGAGGTGGTAGAGTGAGCTTGTATGCTTTATGAGAATCGTGGGTACTACTCAGATGCTGGGCCAACATGCTATTGTTTCATTCACATGCATCACAAACTACCTTGCAGTTGATGGAGTGGCAGCACCATGAATTTATTTTGTCAAAAGAGATTTTTTTTAAAAAAGCATGTTGCAACTGAGTAAATATATTAGTATTAAGGTGCATACAATAGTATTTTGTCATTTTATATTGCAGACAATTATTTTTGGAAGGTGAGGATTTATTTATATGATTTTTATGCAGTTTGAAAAGCCAGACAGACAGTGGAGATACCATTAATTACACAATAAAACACCATTCTTTTGCAAAAATGTGCATGCTTATTGGATATGACAATCAGTGTGCCCATTGTTAATCCAGCAATAAAAATAGGAAGAAGTCTCTTTAGCTGTACAAAAAGAAAACTTAGAGCTGCCACAAATATGATGATAACAGTGTGAAACTGCCAAAGCATCTAAGATCAGACAGAAAGGGCAACAAAGATAAGGGCAACAGAGAAGAAATAGGAAGACTGGGTAAGGGACTTAAAATGGTGAGCACAAAAAGTGTAACACAACTGTCTTCCTCTAACCCCTTTACTCATGTGCATTTCTGGTTATTAATACCACTTAATTTAATTTTAGCACATTGAGTAGGTTGTATTACATGCAGATACTTTGCTTTGCCCTCTCTCCATTTTCAGGTGCTACTGTTTTAGCTTTTACTTATTTAACAATAGAAATATCTTTAGTTATTTATTTCAAAACGTTAAATAAATAACTTCAGACACTTCTTTTCATAAATATCATCAATCTATAATATTTGTATAATGCTTAAATACAAATGGAAAAAATAGAGGACTACTTTTTTCTCTACTGCAAAATGGAAGAACACAAAAGTAAATCCAAAAAAAATAGAACAACACACTTATCACACAAAAGTGATAAAACTGCATAATAACAATAACCAATGTCTAGGTGTGGGTAATTCCTGCTTTACCCATTGTTGGCTTTGCTTAGTCACTCGGGCTTTGCCCTCTATACGAAACCATGCCAACCATGGATAAATCAAGAATTGCCCACAACCAGCCATGGGTAATTGCTAAATTACCATCTGCCCTATAAAATGTGTTCCAGGCTCATGCCCTGCCAAGTGAGCTAGATACGAAAATGATACCTTTTAAGTGCTGGACTAATTGCAGAAGGGGTCCTGCAGCAAAGGTTCTTCATTGTATGTGTCTTGTTTTCTGTTCTGTTTCAGTCTATAGGTTATAAAGACAGAAGCAACTAGACAAAACTAACAAAGATGAAGAGGGGGAGGTGAGTACAACAAGTTATGAAGGGGGTGAATGGGAGAAGACATTAGAAGGAGAACAGGTATGACAGTGCATGGGGGTAAGAAGATGAAGTGGATGAATTTTAGTCTTTATGGCTGAAGTAAGACTTTTCTGCTCTTTTTGCAAAAGATGGATGGGGTCCAGTAATGAACATTGCACAGTAGGCGACCAGTGGGTGTTAAACATGGGCAAAAGTAAATGTGATATTGTTTTATTTGTAATAATTATGTATGGCTATTAATATGAAAGAGAAAAAATTCCAAGCTCTATTGGAATATGGTCAATGGACATTACAAATATTATACACATAAATCTTTTGGATAGCTATTAATATAGAGAAGGAGGTGACCTCCATGCCCATTCAAATGTAATCATTGGACATCTATTTATGGATATTGTAAATATTAGTTAGTCTGTATCATTGGTGGTCCATGTTATATATTCTGAGTTAAGAATGTGGACTTGTGTGGGGGACAATGCAGACATTTAATTATTTTATGAATTTAGAACTGACTTTGAGTCAAGACTCATGAATTCTGTATATTTAATGTAAAATTCTGTTTTGGAAAGAAGGATAGAAAGGATTGTTGGTGACTGTAGGAGTATGATGGATGGTTATCAAGAAGAGAGGGGGAGTCTAGCTAAGATATGGCAAGATTTGGGGCTACTATCAAATACTTCATTAACAGGTAAAATGCAAACATTTGCAGGATAGTATGTGAGATATGATATTATTCAAAATTGTTAGTAATGCATAAGATATATATATATATATATATATATATATATATATATATATATCACAACCCACATGACATGGAAATTGTAGAGCACTGCAGGGTGGATAGGGACACACTACAGGAACTCTGCGACCACTGCCATCCTCAACTCAGAGCCAGGGCCAACCAAGGGGAACTCATCCCAGTGGAGACAAATGGTATGTCTAGCACATAGAATCTTAGCTACAGGTAACTTTCAGACACCAACAAGGAACATGCTAGGGGTGCCACAGGCATCAGCATCCAGGATCCTCCACCAATTCCCGAATGCTATGCTCCAACATGCCAGTGACCACATATATTTTCCCTGTAGTTCTGAGGAGAGGGCCAGAAATATCCAGGAGTTCTACCTTGTAGCACACTACACTGAAGTAGTGGGTGCCATAGATTGCATATATAGAAATTAAGGCACCACCAGGAGAACAGGGTAGGCTCTACATTAACAGAAAGAGCTACCACTCCATCAACTGCAAAATTGTGTGTAATGCCAGGGGAATCATCTTGAACATGTGCACCTGCAACCCTGACAGTTACCAAGACTCACATATATGGAACTTCTCCCAAATGTACCAGATGTTTGCTAGGGGGGATATTCCACAGGATCATTTCATGGGGGATACAGGTTATGCATTGGAACTGTGGCTGATGACACCCATCAGAAATTCACACACACCCACAAAAGAATGCCATAATGAGGCACACGGTCAAACCAGAAATATCATATATAGCACATGTTTGGGCTGCTGCAGTTACAGTTCCAGTGCCTAGATACATCTGGGGGAGCCCTGCAGTGCAATCCACAGACATGTACAGAAATATTTACAGTATGTGCCATGCTACAAAACATAAGCCTGAAAAATCAGCATCAGCAGGATCGGCAAAGGGAAGGGGCATACATTCCACCATCAATGTCACAGTCACCACAGATGCAGGCAGATGGGGAGTCATAGGTGGAACCACCAGCTTTTGTAGGTGTAGGCAGATGTAGGTGTGCTCAGTATGCCTTTGCACTGGCCAGGAGACAATGCATAGCACACTCACTAACTAGGGGCTAGAACCTTCTTCAGGGGCATCACACTATCAATAGTGTAACTTTCTAAGGTCAATACAAGTCAAAGGTAAAATTACCAGTTCAACACTACAAATGCAGATATACTAACCACTTTAAGTCAGCTATGCACCCTGATCATCAGACACAAATGTTATGTAACCCTGAATCCAAAAAATAGAAAACAGGGATATGGCACAGTTATCATCACTTTGACAGAGCATTGCATGGGGGAGCAGGAGGCCTAGGCTGACACAAAATGTTGTGAAGTAAGAAAGAGAGGTAGGGAGATATCCGGATATACCAGCAAATGGCCAGTGAGACAAAATGAGTTTTAAGTGACACAGCTGAGCCATGTAACTGTTTGTGTCTGTAGGGGTCATCCAAGTGAAAAAGGTGTGTGAAAGTCTGCATGGACACAGCCAGGCTCTGTACTGGCTCTACATCTTGGTATGTGCGACAGCTGTGAGAAGTGCATGTTAGAGGTGGCATTTCATCTTTTTGTCATCTCCAACCACAAGAACTCCTCTGGCAGGAGTTGCACTGGCACATCCACACCCATGGTCAAATGCACTGCTGCTTCCTGAACATGACCAATGTCTGCTGAATGACCTTCCTTCATGGGAATGCCCAGGAACATGACCCCATCCCTGCTACGTCACACCCACTAACAGTGCAGTGGAAGTACTGCCACTACGGAAACGTGATCGGGCATGGCCACATTGGCTGACAGCAGATGATGTGGTTGACCTATAACCATGATGATGCCAAACCCCTCCCAGCAGAAATTCCATCACAGACAATGCGTGTTCCTTTACCGACACCCCTCATTCCAATGTGTCATTCACCCCTTCCATGGAATCAGAAACACAATGGATGCAATCATGCATGTCAACCTGTGCCACATCTAGAACCCATAGTATTTGTCTGGAGCACCTATGGGAAATTGCCTGTGCCTCCATGATGGTCCTAAACATATGTTGAGTGGCACAGGAAGAGACACCTGCACCAGGTGGGGGAGGAACAGCAGGCCCCCTCTGAGCACCCCTATCAACCCTCCTGCATGACACCTCACCATCACTTAGGCTATGGCCAGACTCAACAGGCACTGAAGCTGCAGCAACCATACTTCCCTGATCAATGGCCTTGCTCTCTACCTGTTTAATATATGTGGTGTCAGTGGAATGGGTAGACGTAGGTATACTGGCTGTGTCCAATGGAATTGCAGGGAATGGTTGTATGTCAACCTTAGTGTCAGGTTCAACCTCTGCACCCCTGACTGTGCCTCAGTTTGGTCACCATCATTATCAGAGTCTGCTAATACACTGACATCATGTGGCAGAGGGCCCACACTTTCACTGTCATAATCATTATCATTATCATCATCATCATCATCATCATCATCATCATCAGCACCCTTTTTCCCATTTTTCTACATGGGGTTGGGGTATTGTTTTAACTCCCACCAACTTTCTTGATTCAGTGCCACACTCCTGCTTTCTTCAACACTCATGCCTGACTGTCGCAGATTTTCTTTCACACAATCCATCCACCTCTTTGCTGGATGTCCTCACTTCCTCTTACCTTCTTCCTGTCTGTCCCAAATCTTCCTCACCAGATTGTCTTCTGCTTTTCTACACATGTACCCAATCCACAGCAATCTGTTCTCTTTGATCTTTTCTGCAATTGGAGCTACTTTGGCTTCTGCTCTTATGTTCTCATTTCTTCATCTGTCCCACAGTGTGCATCCTGTCACCTTTCTCAGGCACTTCATTTCCATCACCTCTAGCTTCTTCAACTGTTCTGCCTTTACTGCCCAAGTTTCTGTACCATACAGTAGTACTGGTCACACCACTGTCTTGTACACTTTATGTTTCAGCTTCTTTGGCATTCGTCTATCATAGACTACACCTAATGCTCTATGCCAGTTAGTCGCAGCCCCTCACATTCTAGCTTTGACCTCTTCATTCAAACTACCCTTCTCCTCAACTATTCCTCCCAGATACTTAAAGCTGTTTACCTGTTCCACTATCTTCCCTTCTCAGCTTCTTCTGATTTCCCCAATTTGCTGTCATTAATACCATCTTATCTGTGCTTAGTTTCATCCCATGTGCCTTCAGATTTGTATTCCATTCTCCTAATCTTTGCTGAAGTTCTAGCTCAGAGTCTGCCTGTACTGCCACATCATCTGCATACAGCAGCTTTGTTGATCCATCCCCTCCAGCCTGTTTGTTATGTAATCCATCATCAGTATGAACAGCAGTGGGCTCAGAGCTGAACCCTGATGTACACCCACACCCACTGGGAACCCCTCTCTGAGGCTGAATACTGTCCGTACTTGAGTCATTGGGTCCTTGTACATAACCTGCACTAATTCTACCAATGTTTCTCGGACTTCAAACCACCGCAGTACTGCCCAGATCAGCTTTCTTGGGACCTTATCATATGCTTTCTCCAAGTCTAGGAATGCCCAGTTGAACTCTCGCCTCATCTCTAGCATCTTCTCAAGTATCTGTCTCAATGCAAACATCAGGTCAGTTGTGCTGCATTCTGATCTGAATCCAAACTGCTTGTCTCATGTCTTACATTCTACTACTCTGCGTATCTGTTTATCAATCACCCTGTCCAGAACTTTCATGCAATGTGATATGAGTTTGATGCCTCTGTACTGCCCACAGTTGTGGATGTCCTCTTTGTTCTTGTACACTGGCACAAGTATGCTTATTCTCCAGTCATCTGGGATACACCTTTCTCTCCACACAGCTATTAGTACCCTCAGGAGCCATTTCTCCTCTATCCCACCCAGCATCTTTATTGTATCTGCTGTGACCTCATCTGAGCCTGCTTCTTTCCCTGACTTCATCTTCCTTAGTGCTGATCTTACTTCTTCTAAGGTGGGCTCCTCTTCTTCTCTAATTGTAGGCTGTTTCTGTGGCAGTACAGCTTCTGTGGGGTTTTCTTCATTCAGAAGCTGCTGGAAATACTCCTTCTAGCTGCCTCTGATGTCCTCTGGGCTAGTGGCCAGGTAGTTGCTGGCATCCCTTATGAAGGGTGTCTGACTATCTTCTTTATCTTTCTGTTTTTGCCTTGCAACCTGATATAGTTTCTTTGTGCCCCTTACTGAGTCACTTTCCAGAAGTTGGTACAGATGCCCTATTCTTTGCTACTGCAACTTCTTTCTTAGCTCCTTTGTTAGCCAACAAGTAGTCCTTCTTAGCCTGGTCCATCTTTTCTATCTCATATTTCTTCCTGCACTCCTTCTTTTATTTAATGACTTCCTGGACTTGTGCATTCCACCACCAGCTTTCCTTATGTACCTTATTTCCATACCTGGCTCAGCCACATATCTTTTTTGTAGTCCTAACACATGTTGTTTTTAGGCACTGTAATTCTTCTTCAACTCCACATATTTCCTCTTCTTCTTTGGGTGTTAGAGGCCTGAGTAATTCCTTGAACTGTTGTACTTTTTCCTCCAGTCAACTTCCAGGTCTTCAGCCTGGTCTCTGTTGACCTTAGAGCCTTTTCTGACCACTGCTTGCAGCTGATTGTGGCAACTAGTGGCTTATGCTGTGGGCCAACTGTTTCACTGGGGATGACTTTGCAATCATGTATTCTGCCCCAATGCCTTTTTCTTACTAGGAGGAATTCTACCTGAGTTGCATGTTGACTACTCTTGCATGTGATCTTGTGACTGTCTCTCTTTTTGAACCATGTGTTGGCTACTATCAAACCATTTGCCAGACAGAAGTCTAGAATGGCTTCTCCTTCTTTATTCCTGTTGTCTCACCCATGTGGACCCAGACAGTCCTCATATCCTGTCCTGTCTGAACTGATATGTCCATTCAAGTCACCCATTATCAATACCAATTCATGTTGTCCTGCTTTATCTAGTAGGTCCTGCAAATGCTGTCTGAATGCATGCTTTTCCTCACTATCACAACCGTGCTGTGGGGTATAGGCTGAGATAATGAATACTGCCCTATCATTACAGTGGAGTCTGAATGCCATGAGTCTGTCATTAATTCTGATGATACCCCTTCCTGCCTTCTGAAGCCTCTCTCTCACCACAATTCCTACACCATTTCTAGCCTGCCCTCCACCTGTGTAGTAGACTCTGGATCCCAAGCCAAGTGGCTTTGCTGCACTACCCTTCCATCTCATCTCCTGGATACATAGGATGTCCAGCCTCCTCTGTATCATCATGTCATCCACTTCCAAGCTGCACCCTGTCAGTGAACCTACATTAAGCATAGCAATTCTCAGTTCGTGTTTGGCAGGTTGGTTGGTTTTACGTCCAGCTTTTGCTCAAAAAGAGCTATCCCAGGTAACCTAGGCTGGGCAACTAGACACCGGCCAGCCAGTAGCTTATTGACCCAGGGCTGCTGGGCTTTATGACAGGCGCACACTGGCCAATAGGGGCACATATACCCCTCTCACCATTAGCATGGGTCCCTGGCATGGGTCAGAGTAGGCCAGGTCCTCAACCCACTTTTCACTGGTAACTACCCATGCCCATTTTTGGCGACATTAGTCAACATGAACAAATCACCCAGAGCCATATTTTACACCGTTGAGTGGCTAGCCCTGTCACAGTGCACAGTTTGTAATCTGTGTTCTCCTAACTTGAGGATACTGCGCACCACAGTAGATGCCCAAGGCAGTTGGTCTGTACAACTCTTCCTCCTATAGGGCACCATGTAGAGTCTGTGCTGCTGCCCACAGCTCCATTCATTGGTGAGTTTGAGTTGGAAACACTTAGTATATTTTTCAGACATGGTAGAAACCCCACAGAGACACAGGGAGAACATGCAAACTCCAAACAGGCATTGGTTGGAGGTCAGGATTGAACCTTGTACGTTGTGCATGGGAGGCGAAGACATTAACCACTAAGACATCTGGTCTAATGGTCATTGTCATAATCACCTGTGATAAAAAATAAGAAACACAGGACAAGATTAATATGTACACTACTGTAGTTCAATATATGCTAAGAAACTAAGAGTGGTGCCATTATTCCGGACAGTACAACAATACATACAACACACCTGACATCAACAGCACACTCTAAAATATTTCTTTCAATTGCTCAGTAGTACTGACATAAAGATGTTTGACTTACCATCTGCAGATGAGAGTCTCCTCTGAAATTCAGATGGGCCTGGAAGAAGTTAAGGAAGAGGTAAGGGCAACATCATCACAATTAGAAGTAACACAGAAGGTAATACTTTTACCTCTTTATACGTCCATTAACAATACTTTCAACGGGTCTATATTGAAACATCGGACACTTAAAACAGTGAACAATGTTTCATCTACCCTTTTTCAATGAAAGCTGAAAACGTCGACACCTCAGAACAGCGATTTCTTTCCTAGGGAAAGAAATCGCTGTTCCAACCAAATAAAAAATAAAAAAGAGTAAACACTTCCAAACACATACACATTTACCTTAGCCCTAATTCTATCCCCCCAAAAAAAGTAAACAACTGAAAACACAACTAGCCTGTAGTGCCCATATTGTTGCATACCAGTATAGCAGGTTCCTCCTAATACCTCCATCAGATGTTACAGTGCCAGGATAGTGTGCGTGGTTACCCTTATAACAGTTGTTGAAGTGTGTGTGTGTGCAAACTCATCTTCTGTTACTGTAAATTACATATGTTATATCAGAGGCATGGGATTAGTGGTGTTATTATTTTGATATTGTCCATGATTGTGTCTGGTTCTTGTACCTGTGTCCACCTTGCTGGAGACCTCTGCTGAAAGTACACTCATATTCAGGTATATCAGTTTGCAGAGCTTCATAATATGCACCCTACCCCAGTTGTATTTCAAATCCCTGATAGATGTACTCTGCATTATTCATGTAAGGATGCTTATCTCACACAGATATCCTCCCCATTTTAAGTCACCTTGTGTGACAGTCACATAAAACACATTTTTAATGTATAGTCCCTACTGTACCATATAGATATGTTACTGGTATTGCTGCTACAACCATGTTCCACTGACATGCCCTTCTGTGTTTCATCTTCCCCTGTGTTCATTCCTGCAATTCACGTGTGTGTCCCTATTCAATACACACACTTCCCCTGAGTATTCATTTTACATGGCGGTACATGTCCCATTACAGATCATTTACATAGCTTCAGTACACAATGCCAGGAATGGGATATCACAATACTCTGCACTGTAGGTGCACAGTTCTGTACTGTGCTTGGACCATATCCTTCACATTCATACCGCTCTGCAGTCCAGATATTCCCAGGATGTCCAGATGTGTTTCTTATCAAATTTGTGGCTTTCTGCCATATCACTGGGATGATGTCAGGACTGATATGAGTCAGTATTACATACATTTGAGTTCATACCTCTCAACTGTCCTGATTTGTGCAGAATGTCCAGTTTTTGTCGCATATTTTTGATCTTTTCCTCATAACATTTTGGTTTCCTTGCAAATCATCACCATGTCATTGCAAATTGAAATCCAAAACTAATGACAGACATCTGAGTAGCAAACTTCATGCTCTTCAGAAATTGCAGGCTACTGTACAACCTATTACATTATCAACTATCTAAGCTTGGAAGAGCAATATTAACAATCTGTTTCTATTTTTGGGCCTTTGTCCCCCCATTATTCATCACTTTGTCCAGATTTCTTTCTCTAAGAGGTTAAGATTGTTACGGTCTTAACATATTTCTGTGTGATATCCATGTCAAATTTGTCCCTATTTCTAGTTATTTGTCCCCTCATTACATTGGCCTTTGTACAGATGTGTTGCACTAACAGATTGACAGCTATTTGTGAAGCTCTACTGATCATTGTGGCATTCCCTGCAAATCTATGGATCGTAGTTGCTCTACTTTACATGGAATTGATATCTGCATTCACTTACATGATTTTTTGGACAGCAGAGCTGTTGCCAGCCATGAAACCTAGTTTAGGCATGCTGCTCATATTTAATATTCATTGTGCACTACCGTTCACCACTCAGCATCGAGCTAGCATGTAATCTCCATGGAGGCTCTGAGCAAAGCCTGCACGGAGTTTATTGAATCCTGGAGGAAGTTAAAAATGCAAGCAAGGTCTATGCGAAACTATTGATAGCACTGTGAAAGTTAGACATGAGAGAAAGTTATGGATGGAGGTTGAAAGTTGGAAGCTGTTTTGAAATGTGAAAAAATAAACACAGTGAAACACCTGCCAAGTGTTATTTTTCTGGCTTGTCATAGACATTAAAATATGCTGGCCACCCTAAACTATGTTTCTTTTGTGAAATTTTTTCTCATTTAATTAGTAATTGTGACAAGGTACAGTGTAACCAGTGTGGGGAGAAAGGACTTACAGCAAGAAGGTGTGTGTGTCTGAATGCAGATTGTGTAAAAAAGGGACACATCTGAATGGATTGTCAAAAGGAAACAGTAAATAATAAAAACAAAGGGGGAAGGGAAGACAATATACATGCATAAGCAAAACAAATGGCTCGGGGAGAAGATAAACTTGGTGAAGAAGAAATTGTCGAAAAACAAAAGGAAATGGAGGGGGATACTAGGAAAGAGAGTGCATGCAGGAAGAAAGGTCAGGAGAAGGGACTGATACTAATACTTTTTTGAAATTCTAGCCCAGTGAACAATCTGATTCTGGAGAACAAGGATTATCTGTACATAAATCCTGGAAAAATATTCAGTTGTGGAAAGTGTAAAACTAAGAAAATTAAAATTTAAAAATATTTCCCCTAAACCTAAAAGGAAGGAAATGCAGCAATTTGAGTACTTTCATAAATATGAATAATATTATTAACACTGCAAGAAAGTGGGAATTATGAAATGATGAGCTAAATAGTATGTGGATGTTATTAGATGTTATAAGATTCATCACATCAATACAAAAAACATAAAATCAGTGGGACTATAAATACACTTGAAAAACCAATTACATTAATTAAAACCTTTAACCAATTAACATTTTCTAGCCTTTAAAATAGGTTTTAAAGGTATAAAACTGTTTAAGCCTATTATCCAGAGGGTTTCTTTAACTTCTGTGGCATTCTTTATATCACCACCATTAGGTGCAGGAGTGTAAATATCCAAAGTTATAAATTTAAAATCATGCTGTGGAAATTCATTAATGTATTGAAATACTGCACTTCTTTGCAGATTTCTCCGTATATCACCCATATGGTGTAAAATATGTTCCTTTAACATTCTATTGGTTTTACCAACATAAAAAGAAGTGCATTCTGAACAGGTTGCTATATAAATCACATTTTTAGTAGAACATCATACATAGTGTGAACACTTATATATCCTTTTAGTAACAGGATGCTCAAACACATTATCAGTCTAAATACACCTGCATGCCTTACATCTTTTAAATGGATATGTACCTGATTTGCCACTATATAATTTACCTAGGTTATTCTTATCACCAGGTTCTGGTTTATAACATAAAAGACTATTTAAATTACGATTTCTCTTGTAGCTGAAGTATGGCACATCACCTATTATATTTTTCATCCTGTCATCAGACAATAATATATTCCAGTTATTTTGTATTATATTCTTTAGTTGTTTAAAATCAGTGCTAAAAGTAAAGGGTATCCTAACCTTAGATATATTTTTCTGTCCCTTATTAATTGAATCTCCAGTATTGTTTGAATACCAAGGTCTACATTTCCCATCTCTCATGGATTTAACCCTTTCTGATGCTTCCCTAACTTCCCTACTTTTGTAACCATATTCTAACAAATTATTCTCTCTTACATTTATATGATGTAAAAAATTGCTTTCCTTACTACAAAGTTGGGAAGTTCTCAGTAGCTGATGTTCCACCAGGCTTAAATGGTTTTATACCTTTATAACTATCTTAAAGGCTAGAAAATGTTAATTGGTTAAAGGTTTTAATTAATGTAATTGTTTTTTAAGTGTATTTATATGCAGACATTTTATATTTTTTGTATTGATCTAATGAAGGAGGCATCTTCGAAAGCACTTACTGCTTATTGTTTATTAAATATATGTGCTTTGTCGTTGTTGTCCCATTGTTGTTTCTCAAGTATTTTAACTTTTTTTCTACATTGGGACTGATTTTCCCCTTGTTGCTGTTTGCCTGCTTTATAGACTTCTGTTTCTTCACAAGGAGTAACATGGCAGAAAGTGGTGAAGTGGAACTTGACTATTGCCCTAGACTGATATCCAAAGAAAACTCTGGCTATGTTAGGAAATTATCAACAGCAGGACTAAATCCTTTTTTGTCCTTGAACTTTAACCATGAGAAGCAAGATGTGACTGCTCATGTAATTAAAGAAGAATTTATACAATTTTTTAAAGAGTTGGAAGATGGGTTATATAAACTGAAATGTTTTCACTGGCAACATATGCATTTAGAAGCATGCCTGCATTTTAAAGTCATTCCAAGGGGGCTACATTTTTGTGCATGCCTACCTATGGCTCCAGATATCCAGATTTACTTGCAAAATGGCAGGCCATTAAAATAGAAAGTAGCTTTAAATATATGGAGCTACTTATTGATTATTTTAAACCTAAAGAGATCACTCTAATACAGCATTTGGAAGAGATACAAACTGCAATTTCCAGGGACTATCCTGAAATCAGGTATGCTGAAAAACTTGATGTACTGTTTTGCAATAGTTCTCTTTATGACTCTAAGTTACAATGCATAAAAACTAAAAAGTTGGAAAGAGATTATGCTGATTTTGTTAAAGGCCATATATTTATGTGGCCAAAAATGAATACAAATGCTGTTGACTCAGATTCTAATATTCAGGGTGCTAAAGCTGCACCTAAGACTTCTAATACAGTCCCTAAAGGTTCAAAATCTTCCAAGAACAGTAAGGATGGCATGTTTGAGGTTAGCAATGTGCCATCCATGTCAGTGATTGGTCAGAATGTATCAAGTGATGAATGTCTTAATATTATTACATCAGAATTTGAAATTGAGGCCACTGAAGTAATTCAGGAGTCAAAGAACAGGGCTACAACAAAAACTAATGACATTCTTTTTTTTTTCAATAATTTGTATTTTCATTTTACATTTGCAAAAATCATAACCATAGGTTCATAGGTTCATAGGTTCATACTAGGCTATCTGCCCTAGGGCATTTATAAGCCTAGCCAGAGTTGTGTGGCTTTCACCACCCCTTAGGTTGAAGAATACTATACCCATTAGTTTGCCGTGCCTCTGTCCAGCAGTGATACAGAGATGATCCCCAGGGTAAACCTATGATCTCCCATCCACTGGTCAAGATTCCTCTTGAACAGAGCCAGCGAGGTGCTCTGTCTCACATGGACCGGGATTCTGTTCCACAGCATAGGGAGTCTCTGGGTGATGAATCTGTCCCTCCAGCACATCCTATTTATATCCGTGTTGAGGTTTAAGTCTCTTGCTCTTGTGGCTCTGGTGGATTTGGATTTTTTGAGGTGGAGCATGTCCATTAATTGTACATGGCCTTGTATGTCAGGCACAGGTCACCTCTGAGCAGACGGTATGTGACTGAATAGAGCTGGAGTTTCTTCAGTCGGGCAGCATATGGCATATTTTTGAGCCCCTTTATCCTTTTGGTGAGGAACTTTTGGGGTCTTTACAATTGCTGCAGGTGTCGGGTAAGATACATTCCGAATGGGGCATTGTACTCAATCATTGGTCTGATAAGTGAAGAGTACAGGGGAACAATGACCTCCCTTGATCTGGATGTGAATCCCTTCATAATCAGGTGGGCAATGTAGAAGGTCCTCCTAACCACTTTGGCAATGTGAGTGTCAAAAGAAAGGTTACTGTCAACTTGGGTCCCCAGGTCCCTGATAACCTCTTCTGTGCTTAATGGATTGCCACCTATGTGGTAACTTGGGGTTACCTTGTTTTACCAAAGGGTATGACTATACATTTTTGGCGTTTAGCTTAAGGCCATGGCTCTGGCACCAGTTATCCATTTCTGTGGACCTCTCTGAAGGATATCTGTGTCTGATGGATTTTCAACTATGGCGCCCAGTTTGCAGTCATCTGCAAACTTTGTCAGCCACAATCCTCCTATGTTTGCCTGCACTTCTGAAAAGTAGATGCCGAACAAGAGGGGCCCAGGACTGAGCCCTGTGGGACACCGCTTGTGACCGCTTGGAGTCTGACATGGCACCAGCAACTCTAACCCTGTGGGTTCTGTCCTTGAGCCAGTTTGCAACCCATCTTGTGACATATGGGTTTACATTTAAGCTGGTGAGCTTTTCTATGATACCCGAGTGGGGTATTGTGTCGAAAGCTTTTGCAAGGTCAAGGTAGGCTGTGTAAACTGCCTTACCCTCATCAATGGCCTTGGTGACTGTTTCAAAAAAGTCGACCAAGTTCAAGAGGCATGATCTGCCCTTGACAAAGCCAAATTGGGTAGGATCCAATGTCTGTAGGTCCCCTATGTCTTTATTTATGAGTTCCATTATGATCCTCTCCATAGCTTTGCAGACCAGGCTTGTTAAGCTTATGGGGCGGTAATTTCCAGGGTCCGTAGAAGCACCGCCTTTGTGGAGTGGGACCACAGTTGCCGTACGCCACTCTTTGGGTACGTATCCTGTGGTAAGGCTAAGATTAAACAGCAGCCTTATGTGTGGGTTTAGTTCCTCATTGAGTTCGTGTAGCACACAGCCGGGGACACCATCCGGTCCCATTGATGCTGTGTTTTTAGCTTTAGAGAGAGCAGCTCTCACCTGGGCATTTGAGATGATTGGGAGGCTACACTCTGCTGGGATAGATATTTCTCCTTTTGGGGGGGGGGGGAATTTTCACTGAACCTGTCTGCCAGTATGTTTGCAATGTTTGTGGGTTCAGTGATTTTTGTATAATTTTTGACTAATTCTGAGCATATCTGGGAGTTTCCACCCAGATTTCTAACATAGCTAAAGAAGGCCTTATGATTGTCTTTTGAGTCCTTGGCAATTTTTCTCTCAAAGTTGGCCTTGAATGATTTTATGAGTGATCGTAGTTTTTTACTAGTATTGATCAGAGATGTCTTCCCTTTTAGGGATTTTGCTCTATCTTGTAGTAGCTTTCTCCTCTTGTTGTAAAGTTTGTTTATGGCTGGGGTCCACCAGATCAGGCGCTTGCCTTTGGTGGAGAGGGTCTTGATTTTATTTGGGATTGCTTGATTCATGCAATCCTGGAGGTGCTCGTAGAAAGCATTTGTAAGGGATTCAGCAGCGTGGGTTGTGGTTTCCAATGGCTCAGGGGCCTTGAAGGATACCACACCAGTCTTAAGAAGTGTGAAGTTGGCTTTTGAAAAGTTCTTCACTGTGGTGTTTTTTGTTGGGGTTGGGGGCGGGATGTGGATCTCCAGTAAGATTAGTTTATGGTCTGATCTCACCAATGAGGGATATACTTCCAGTGTGGAGCATTTTGTCCCCATGTTTGTGATGATCAGGTCTAGTATATTTTCACCTCTTGTGGGAATGGTGACAAGTTGTTCCATACCATTTGAGTTTATGAACTCCAGGAACCTTTGGGCTAGGGTATTGGGGCTTGAGTAATGTTCCCAGTCTATGTTTGGATAGTTGAAGTCACCCAATATGATGGTGTTTGGAGAGACATTTATACTCTCCAGTGTCTTCAGGAAGGCTGTGTGGGGTTCCTGAGTTTGAGAGGGTGGCCTGTAACATGCTACAAACTGTAGAGCAGTTTTGCCTATGGTTAATTGCACCTGAATGGTCTCTGATGCTTCATGAGTTGCCACCAGCCTGGAGGTGTGGGTATCCTTGATGAATATGGATACACCCCCTCCTTTTGTGGTACGGTCTGGGTTTTGGGGCCGGAACGCATGATATGAGGTAAAACCTGATAGTGCCGGGGTGCTCTCAGG
This sequence comes from Protopterus annectens, assembly GCF_019279795.1. Classification (NCBI taxonomy): domain Eukaryota; kingdom Metazoa; phylum Chordata; order Ceratodontiformes; family Protopteridae; genus Protopterus; species Protopterus annectens. The sequence goes on from NC_056727.1 coordinate 280,278,596, forward strand.
AGCCTTGAACCAGGTTTCAGTCACAGCACAGACATCAATGTTCTCCATACTGAGGAGGGCTTCGAGGGCGTGCATCTTGAGATTTAGACTTCTGGCATTGACCATTCAATATTTACAAAATGACCATATTTGCATGTTATATATTGTGAATAAAGTAGAAACATCCAGGTCATACAACATACCTAATTACAATATATACAAAGATGCTTTCCCAATTAATTTTGTTAGTCTAAAAACAGCACGTACAAAAATGATTCTACGTCCATAGTTAAGCTGTGTACTCATGGGAATACTTCCAGTTCATTTAAGATATGGTGTACCTGATGCTTTATGCTAATAAGATGTTATAGGACTGTTCCCAGATTGCTTAGGCTTTCATATGTTTGTTTCTTTTGTCCAATACTGTTTTATGTGCTAATAGATGTTTAATAGCAGATTTCATGAATTCCTCCTAAGAGATACTTACAGGATCTAACCATTTGTGAGCTATATATAGCTTCATTAATAAGAAAATTGTTATATGTGGGTTAGCTTGTTTTCCTGAGATGTGGAGGAGGGTGTGTAAAAGAGTACATTCCAATGTTAGTGTTGATGCTTGGTACCCCATTGTTTGCAGTTGTAACTTAAGGGAATTCCAAAGCTTGAAAACACATTTACAACTCCAGAATATATGTATTAGGTCTGCAATCTGGTCTTTACAATGTGGGCAGTATGGGGACTTAGTTGCATTGAATTTGTGAAGAATTGCTGGGGTGAAATAAGCATTATTATTAATCATGAGTTGCGTCTGTGAGAGTTTTTTAAGTGGGATAGTTTTCAATGTTAAGTTGATTGCCTTTTCTATTTGCTGGTCACCCATATCAGGTTTTAATTTTCTCCAGTAATTACAGAAGAGAAGGTCTTTCTGGAATTTGATTTCCGCTATCATTTTGTATGAGTTTGTTATTGTTTTCCTTGACATTAAAATAGTCTTCCAAAGTAGGGTGCAGTTTTCGATGTCACTTTCGAGTATGGTAAGGTTTTGAAGTTAACTGGAACACACATCTTTGATTTGTCTTAAAATTATTATATATGCTTTAGGTAAGTTTAGATTACTTCTTAATTCATGAATTGTGCTATTGAGGAATGGGTAAATACCTTGGATTCTCTTATGCTTTAACCAAGGGAAGGAGTCTAGGTTTAGCATCTTGTTATTTATTTTTAAGTTAGGATTTTTATGCCGGGGTTGTAGTATTAACATAGCTTGTCCAAGGTTTAAGGAGTGAAAAAGTTTTTGTGTTATATTTATGGAATGTTTTAGCAGCTCTATTATGTTATAGGCTTGTAAATCTTTTTTTATTTAAGAAGAGAAGCGCTTTGGGATTGATGTCTAGTGTTTTTATATACCTATAGTGTATTGTTACCCAGGCCGGTGAACCAATCTTTGCCGAGGGGTCATACTCTGCTAGTCTCAGTATTCTATTAGTGTTAATAATAGAGTAGTAGGTTTTGAAATCTGGCAAGTTCAGACCCCCTTTGTTCTTGGAAAGTGTTCATTTTTGATAGGAGATTCTGGTCTTTTTAGCTTCCCATACAAATTTTGCTAGAAAGGTATGAATTTGTTTGAAGAATTTATTATGTATAGTTATCTGAGATGTCATAAATAGATATATTAATCTAGGTAGTATGTTCATTTTAATTATTGATACTTTATACAAAAATGGTAGCTTAAGGTTATTCCATCTTGCACAATCTTGTGTTATGTTTTGCCATTTAAGAGTTACGTCATGTTGGCATAATTCCTTGTTATTCTGAAAGAAAGTAATCCCCAGGTATTTGATTTCTTCTTTTAGTTTTATTTTGTCTAAGAGAGGTATTAGGGACATAAGTCTAGGTGGCCTTAAGGGGAATATATTAGTTTCATTAAGGTTTAATTTGTAGTTGGACATGTATGAGAATTGCTCAATTTTGTTTATTATTTTGTTCATGTCTGAGCTTGGTGTAGTAAAGTATATGTTTAAATCGTCTGCAAATGTTGAAAGATAAACTTTGAACTTATGTATTGAGGGGGGATTATGATGTGTATTTTGTTTAATATATAGGAATAGGGGTTCTAGGTATAGGTTGAAAAGAAAGGGTGATAGCGGGCAGCCTTGTCTTGTTCAATTTTTTTATTGAAATTCTGTTTGACCATGTTTTGTTTATATATAGGGATGTATATGGATTACTATAGAGAATTTAAATGATCTGTATAAAATTTTTAGGTATGTCATAGTGAGGTAACGTTTGCAGCAAGAATTCAAGACTGACCCTATCAAAAGCTTTGTGGGCATCTACTACCATTGTGAAGATGTTGGTATTTCTTTGATTTGCAAAGGATATTAACGCTTCTAATGTTAGCGTGTTGTGTCACTGGTCTGTTTACGTGGTGTAAACACAGATTGTTCTGGAGAAATGATTTTCTCTATCAGATTTTTAACTTTATTTGCGAGTATTGAGGTCAGGATCTTGGTGTCTATATTTAGAAGAGAGAGGGGTCTATAGCTATCTGGATTTTTTGGGTCCGCTTGGTCTTTTAATATAAAAATAGTTTTAGAGGCGTTAAAGTGAATATCATGTATGTTATATATTATATAGTTCTGCACATGGTATAATAATTTGGCAACTAGTGGACTGAAGGATTTATAAAATTCTGAGGTAAGACCATCCCGTACTGGGGCCTTGCGTGGTTTTAGATGTTTAATTGTTGTGGTTATCTCATTAATGGAAATGATCTCCTTTAGTTTTTTGTTGATCTAAATCTAGTTTAGGGAGTTTTATTTTTTGAAGAAAAAGATCCCTATCCTCCTTCGAGGTTTGCAGAATTTGTTCCCCATATGTTTGAGTATATATTTGTTCAAATACTTTGATAATTTCCTCATTTCTTATATAGTTTTTCCCTCGGTAATTTACTTCTGCTATAACTGAAGTGAATTTTTGTTAAGTGATAATTCTGGCCAAAGCTCTGGAAGGAATATGGGCTTCTTCTGCGTAATTAGCCAACTGTCTTGTCTCATAAAAAGATAAATTTCTGTTCTCGAACATATATAGGTCTCTTTGTAGTGTTAGGAGGTCCATTTCCATGTGATTATTAGAGTTATTTATCAATTCTCTCACGTTGTTCTATTTTCTCCTTTATTTTATGTTCCTCTTTCAGTTGGATTTTTTAATATGCTGCTTTATTAATGAAAGTTTCTCTGATTTGTGAAAACTAATGAAATTCTACCTACCATGTTTAATTCTTCTGTACTAACCACTAAGAACACTGAGATGGGAGCCAGACCAAAGTCTAATGCAACTTTTTTACCCCTGCTCACTTGTCTACCTTTACAAGTGAGGACACCAGAGAACTACAGAAGAAGGCTGTTCAGCAACAACTACAAGAAAAGGAAGCGCTCTATGGACAGTCCAATATAGAGACATTTAAACTGGTATTTAATCATTCTCATAAATGTTTAACTGATGTGCAAATTGATGTTTTAAACAAGGGCTTGCCTTTTGTACCAGCTGTTACTAGCAAGTTACATGATGTGATATTAGATTTAAGGCAGTTTGCTAGGAATGTAAATTCGCATTATATGTTTGCTAACACTGCTGCTGATGCTGAATATAATAGGTATAAAAAACCTAGTACATTTATGCCTGTTTCTCAACCAGTGATGGATGCATTTATGAAAGTTTGAGAGAAGGAAATTGATACACTTCTTATGCCCAGGCGTAGACCGGGACATTTTAATCTAAATTTGCAAGAAAAGCAAGCATTGGATGATCTCATTGCTGACAGAAGTATTGTTATAAAATCTGCAGACAAAGGAGGTGCAGTAGTGGTGCTAGATTATTCTACATATGTGGAAACTATAAAATGTTGTTAGATGAAACTATTTATACTCTTGCGAACATGAAAAAAGTGAGAGCGATTGTTACTAATGTGAAGAATGATTTGTTTCATCTATTACAGACTAGCATTATTTCTAAGGATTTATATGATTACTTTATGGTAGATTTCCCTAAAATTCCTAATATATCAGGTCTACCTAAGATACATAAATTTATTTATTTATTTATTTAAATCTTTGGACAAACCTCCTCTAAGGCCAATAGTAAATGGCTCAGGATGGGTTACAGAAACAATTTCTAAAGGGGTAGAAGGACAACTTAGACCTATGGCTAATAAGGCTGTTTCTGTTTTGAGACTCTTCACATTTTTTACAACAATTACGTGAATATATGGAGAGCTTAAATTCAAGATTTATTCTTGTGACCTTAGATATAAAGAATCTCTTTACAGTCATTCCTAATGATATAGGGCTAAGGTACATATATTGCTTTAATAAAAGAGTAGCATATATGGACAAAAAATATGTTGAACGTATATGCAGATTGTTGAGTATTGTACTGGAGAACAATGCGTTTGCCTTTGAACAGAAGTTTTATTTACAGCGTTGGGGTGTTGCCATGGGCACACCCTGCGCTAACAGCTATGCAAACCTGGTTCTAACTGAATGGGAGATGAGACACATTTTGACTGAAGAAAATCCGTGGCTAGCACATATTGGTTTAAATCGTAGATTTGTGGATGATGTCTTTTTTTTTTTTTGTGGAAAGGGGATACACAACAATTGGATGCTTTTGTTAACTATGTAGAGACAACCACTACATCCATCAATAGATTTTATAGAATTTTTGGATATTTTATTAAAAGTGGATGAGGGGGTAAAGTAAGCACTTTGTTATACCATAAGTCATGCTGGAAAATGCTCTATTGGATAGGGGTAGCATGCACTGCCACCATATTTTTAAGAATGTCATGGATAATCGGGTCTATACTAAATCTTCGAACACGGGAAATGTCGAACATCATATGGTCAAGACCTTATGATCGATATTTCAAGTGTTCGAAGATTGACTTTTAATGGCACTGCACAGTGCAGAATGGGAGAAATTCCCTTTTCTACACTGAAGCGCGGTCTCAGAGTTGGTATATTTAAGTAGGGGGGTGTGGGGGGTGCATGGGGGCTTGCCCCCCTGCTCACACTGTTAAGGTGTGTTTTTCTTTTTCTTTTTTTTATTCTATACTCAAACTTCCAAATGTGAACCATATGGTCTCAAACATATGGTATTCAACATTTTGGACATTTGAATATATGACATAGACCCCGATAATCAGCTTCTGAGAACTTCCTGACTTTGTAGTAAGGAAAGTGATTTTTTACATCATATAAATGTAACAGAGAATAATTTATTAGAACGTGGTTACAAAAGTAGGGAAGTTAAGGAAGCATCAGAAAGGGTTAAATCCATGGGAGATGGGAAATGTAGACCTTGGTATCCAAAGAATATTGAAGATTCAATTAATAAGGGACAGAGAAATATATGTAAGTTTGGGATACCCTTTACTTTTAGTACTGATTTTAAATATATAAAGAATATAATACAAAATAACTGGAAGATATTATTGTCTGATGACAGGATGAAAAATATAGTAGGTGATGTGCCATACTTCAACTATAAGAGAAATCGTAATTTAAAGAGTCTGCTATGTTATAGACCAGGACCTGGAGATAAGAATAACCTAGGTAAATTATATAGTGGCAAATCAGGTACATATCCATTTAAAAGATGTAAGGCATGCAGGTATATTAAGACTGATAATGTGTTTGAGCATCTTGTTACTAAAAAGATATATAAGTGTTCACACTATGTATGCTGTTCTACTAAAAATGTGATTTATATAGAAACCTGTTCAGAATGCGCTTCTTTTTTTGTTGGTAAAACCAATAGATTTTTAAAGGAACATATTTTACAGCATATGGGTGATATACGAAGAATTGTGCAGAGAAGTGCAGTAGCTCAACACATTAATGAATTCCCACAGCATGATTTTAAATTTATGGCTTTGGATATTTACACTCCTGCACCTAGAGATGGTGATATAAAGAATGCCACAGAAGTTAAAGAAACCCACTGGATAGCTGGTTTGAAAGCTGATGTTCCACCAGGTTTAAATGGTTTTATACCTTTAAAACCTATGTTAAAGGCTAGAAAATGTTAATTCGTTAAAGGTTTTAATTAATGTAATTGGTTTTTCATGTGTATTTATATGACAGTGATTTTATGTTTTTTGTAGTGATCTGATGAAGGAGGCATCTCCGGAAGCACTTATCTGTTTACTGCTTATTGTTTATTAAATATATATGCTTTGCCGTGGTTGTCCCATTGTTGTTTCTCAAGTATGTTTATAGAATTATACCATTATATGCATATGTAACTAGCAAGAAAAGAGAATTGGTTTCATCAAATATTAGACCATTTGGTGGTTTACAAAAAAATTATAATTGCAGGGGACAGGAAATTATAGAATATGCTAAATTAGCTGTGTGGAGCAAGTCAATGGACTTACAGAAGGGGCACTAGGATTTGAAATAGATTATTTTGAATAATTAGAAGTTTTAAGGCTCATACAGTTGTGCCAGTTTTTTTCAGACCATTTAGCAATGGGTCTATATCATAAGATCAACATTTGAAAATGTCAAAGTACCTTTTGTTGACACAAAATGTCAAACTCCAAGTTTGTTGAATGGCCAAATCACTGATTTCTTTCCAAGGGAAAGAAATTGGAAGGCCAACAAACAACACCACACCCCCACACTCCCCTAACTAAATATTCTAGCTCTGAGACTGCACTACAGTCGGGGAAAGGGCAGGTGTAACAGTACAGTCAACTAATTTCTTTCCCTTGGAAAGAAATCAGTGATTTGCCCATTCAAAAACTTGGAGTTCGATATTTTCGTGTTGAAGAAAGGTGCTTCGACATTTTCAAATGTCAATGTTATGATATAGACCCTTAGCAATATGGATGGAGGTGATAAAAAAATGGAATATATTAAAATAGGAAGGTAAATAAAAAGAATAAACAAAAAATCATGGGATGAATTTGGAGAGTGGGAAGTATTGCAGTTAGTGAAGGATCATATCAGGACTTCTAGAAAAAGTGGTCTAAATGGCGGATTAAATTTAAAAAGAAGTATAAAAAGTGTTTTTCCCCATTGGAAGGATGATGCAGAAAAGGAAGATAATGTGAAGTATGGGAAAATGCAGAGGAATGTATTAAACAATTTATAAAATAGTACAAAAGAGTATTATGATATGGAAAAATAAATATATAAAAGAAATTGAGGAAAAAATAAGGCATTGCTGTTTAAGCAGATATATTATTTACAATGGAGAAAGAAGGGGGTATCTGCATATTTGGGTAAACTAGTAAACCAGAATATTACTATAATAAGGGAAATGAAAATTGTAAAAGGGGAAGTAAAAGGAATACAAGAGCAGTTGTAAATTTTGTAGTACAGCACATGGAAATATGTATAAGAGTAAAAAGAAAATAAGAAAAAATGGAAAGTAAAAATAAATCCAGAATGAGTTAAGGAATGCTTGAAAAAGCAATTACTATTAGTGACTTAGATGAAGTACTTGGGAAAGTAAATGTTGTTTCAGTATCAGGAACAGATGGCATAGGGTATGGAATGTACAAGAAATTAATGGATTGGCAAAGACAGTATTTTGCAAATGTACTGAATGAACGGTTGAAGAAGGGAAGGGTTTTTATGAAGAGTTATATACTGGGATATTAACATTTATATGGAGGAAAGATGAAAACAATGAAATAAAAAATGGATATGAATCACACTAAATAGCACAGATTATAATTTTTATGAGAATAACACAGAGGAGTATGAAAGGAATGATGAGAGATATTATGCAAGAAAGTATAAATGGCATAAAAGGAAGGAATATCAAGATATTGGTTGTAAGAGAAATTGTGGATGATATTATAAGTAAAAGGGATGTGAAACTCATGGTAGGTAATATTAACAAGACATTTAATAAAGTAAAACATGATGCTTTGTGGGATGTTATGAAGAAGTATGGAATGGGTAATAGAATTCGTAGAGTGTGTATGTCACATATCAAAATAAGGGGAAGTATTAGTGAATGGTAGCTGAGTAACTAAATATGCATGAAATGTGGTATAAGACAAGGATGTTGCATGAGTTGAAAATTGTTTTCATGGATAATGAATGCATTAGTGAGGGAAGTAGCTTATAAAATAAAAGATGCTAGATATGTGATGTAAAAGGGAGGTGGTGATTCCAGTAGGTTTGACATACGCAGACAATATAGTTGCAGTTGCTAAGAACAAAATATGAATGAGGGAAGTGTTGCTTAATCTGAATGTTTAAAGGAAATGTGACTTGGGTAAGGCCAACCTCTAGGAATAGGTTAATTTGAGCACAGAAATGGAAACTGGCTAGGCTTAAATTACCTAGCCTAGTACTTACTAACAAACCTATGCAAAAGACTTGAATAAAAATAAAAGTAAGAGTTTGGATGATTTAGTGAAAACTGCAGGTGTGTATTGTTCAATGAATGAAGTATCTTTGCTAGGGATAAAATTTGGGAAAATTATGTAGTTATGACTCAATGAGAGGGTTTGATAAAAGAAATGAATGTTTTCTGTGGATGACATATAGATTAGCATTCAGGAAAAAAGGTTTATCTGGTGAATTCTGTATTAATGGGAAATAGTTTATATGTCAAATGTTTATCTGATCCCAGGAAAATATGAAAAGGAAATTGAGCAATTGGTGTTTTCTTTCATATAGGCTTCAAGGTTAAACCCAGTTTAAAGAGATGTGTCATATATGAGTGAACATAAAGGAGGATGGTTGTTACTAAATCCAGTCACTTATTCTGTTTCTTCAAACTTGTATAGAGTATTAACGTGGGTAAGCAAAGAAAATGAGGAAGTAATAATGAAAATGTTTAGATATAAGTACACAAGGTTCAGGGAGATGAGAATATAAAAAAAAAGAAAAAGAATAGACAAATGAAATGAAAAATTATCAATGCAAAATACTAACATGGAAAATAAAAATGCATAATATGGAGAAAGATTAAAGGATGTGGTATGATAATATGATGAAACAATATTATTATGAAAATCCATGAGAAAAGTTACCCGAAGAAGGGATCAAAGCCAATAAAGTAATGAAAAAGTGGTGTACCAAGACAGTAGAGTGTCAGGATTTCCTATCGAGACTAGTAATAAATAAGTTACCATTTAAGGGGAATATGCCACATAAAAAGAGAGTTGAAAGGGTGTGTATATTGTGGGGAGGAAGAAACAAGAGAGAACATTTGTTTTTGAAACGTTAAAGAGTAGTGAAATTCTGTAAAAAGTTGTGTGACAAAACATTTTTGAGAGTATTAATGAGCTAAAAAGTATAGATATAATCTATGTCAGAACATTGACTTTTTAGAAAGTCAAATGTCACACGGTTGAGACAAAATGACACAAAAAAAAATCTAAATTTTTTGCAGGTGGACAAACCCCTTTGTACCCCACATGTAAGGGTCTGCACCTCCACACTGCCTGCATATTATACATACCAACTCTGAGATCACACTACAATGCGGAAAAGGGTAAATTCTCCGATCCCCACTGTACCGCAATCTTCATAAAAAAGATTCATCTTTTCAAAGTTTCAATCATATGGTCTCGACCATATAAAGTTTGACTTTCTGAAAAGTGGATCTTCTGAACAGTACCCAGATATAAGTATGATTATGTATGGATGTTATAAGAACAAGAAGAAAGAATATGCGAGAAGTGTAGATAAGAATTTATTTTATGTAATATAGGTTATTTGGAATGAAAGACTGAATGAAATTTTGTTTAATGGGAAATGGATTTTGCCAGTTATATTGCAAAATAATTAGATTATGATTGTGGAAGAAACAGTGGGGGGTCAGTTTTAGAAAAATGACAGTAAACATCAGAAATATGTACATGTGTGACTGTAAATATGAACATTTTGTAAATATGTAAATTTGTAAATAACTAACATTTTTAAGTTGTTTTAAATAAAGGGCCCCTCCACTTTTTTCAAAGGTGGCATGTGATCTTTTACATCCACCTGAGCTACCACCAATTCAGGCAAATAGGGCCTTGGTTTAAAGTCTCATCTGAAGGAGGGTGATGTTAGTGACTACATTGAATTATCCCTGAATGTTATCCATACAGTTAGCTTTATGACTTGGGATATAGATGGCAAAGATCTAAATATATTAGTGCACTTACTCACTTTAATATATACATAGTTAAGTTAAATAAATAAGAATAAACTTTCATAAATATTCATAATTGGGGTGGTATGTAAATAATGTTATTTCTAAGGAGAGAAGAGAGATTATTACTAATATAATTCCTGAGCATTCTGAGGAAGTTTAACGGGTTTTTGGACTTTGTAGATATACCTAGACTGTAACAAGGCATAAGAGTTACACTGATTAAGGAGCTCCAACCATTTAAAGCAAGTGCAGGAAATGAATGGAAGCTAATGAAGGAAGAAAGGGGTAACATGAGATCAGAATGTATAATGGAGGTCAGAAAGTGTTCATTCTGTTTTGGGGATCCCAGTTTTCTCTCAGTGATTAAGTGCAGTTCTTCTGACTTATTTGTCTATTACTTTCTGCCATCCAAGAGCACTGGGCTTGGAAGTTGAGAAATGGGGACTGGGATGAGTCAAATGATTTTACCATGTTACAGGTTTCAAAATGAGTCTGCTTCTTAATAGCATGGGCTGCTTGGTGTTGTCTGCAGCACCTCCCAAAGATGGTGATGTGTGCAGTGTACTTAACTTACAGAGGTAGTCATATATGTGTATGTATTTATTTGTTCATTTACTCTTATTAACCATGATCTACTTAGACCATTTTCAGCACAGCAGAAAACAATAATAAACTTTAATCAATATCAGTTTAACAGTGGTAATGTAAGAGATATAAGTCAAGATAATATGCAGCAAAAATGAAAAAATGATAAGAAGACATCATATTATAATTCAGTCAGTAAAATCAGTAAGAAGAGCATCTGTTTTCTGTGTAGCTACCAACTATTTAGGCTAAGGAACTCAGTTGACAGAACTATCGATTTTGGGGATGTGTTTACTGGTAAACCTGCATGTACCCACCCAAAGAAGCACCAGGTAGACACAGGAACTCAGTTGTTCATTAAACAGGGCCCTTACAAAGTGCCTGAGTGAGTTAAGCAAACCCTGAGAAAGGAACAGGGCCTACAGAGGAAATGTTGGATCTGGGGGTAATCCAGGAGTCCAGTGGTGTACTTCTGTTTTAACATATCTTATGACAAAATATAAGCTAATAAATAAACATATTGTTTTATTTTTAATAGCTAATAAATAAACATATTGTTTTATTTTTAATACACAGTAATCGTATACATTGCTGATACCTAATCTATAATACTCTTACATTCAGGAAGCCAACAAGTAGAAGGAGGGGTGAAGTGCTAGATGGAGGTTAGGCTAAGAGGCCCCACTAAAATTAAAATGATCTAAACTGGGTCTTACAATTGCAAATGATGGCCTTGTGTGTGAGTTATTGGAGAAATGGTTATTGAGGGTACTCACTGAGTATGAAAAGAAAGGCCCATCTCTGATGAAAGGTTCTACTGACCTACCCACCTTCGTCCCCGCTTCTGCATTTGTTTTTTATATCTGAGAGCTACACCCATTTATGGACCATGCTTCCACACAGGGAACACTTAGACAAATGTCCTCCCACCCAGAATGAGCACATCCATCCCTCCCTGCTAGCACCTCAGATGCCTGGGCCATTAACATAACCCAGATTACATTGGACAAAGTTAATAGGTTCATAGGTTCATAGGTTTATACTAGGCTATCTGCCCTAAGGCATTTATAAGCCTAGCCCAAAGTTATGTGGCTTACGCCACCCCTTATGTTAGAAATAATGTGCCCATTAGTTTGTTGTGCCTCTGTCCAGCAGTGACACAGAGATGATTCCCGGGGTAAACCTATGATCTCCCATCCACCGGTCAAGATTTCTCTTGAACAGAGCCAGCAAGGTGCTCTGCCTCACATGGACCGGGATTTTATTCCACAGCATGGGGAGTCTCTGGGTGATAAATCTATCCCTCCAGCACATCCTATTTATATCCGTGCTAAGGTTTAAGTCACTTGCTCTAGTGGTTCTGAGTCACTTGCTCTAGTGGTTCTGCTCTAGTGGTAATGTCTTTATCTCTCTATGACATGGCACTGGCCCTCCTAATTTGTGGAAGTAGTGTTGGTGAAAACCAGGGAGCTATTTTGCCTTTTAGTTTGGAAAGGGAAATGTTTATCTTGGATTGTAGACACAATGATTTGAAAGGTATTAAGAGTTGTGTTAGGCCATTTGGAACAGTAAACTGAGGCGCAGTCTGTCAACATCAGTTCAGTTACTAAGAATGTCTTCAGAAGCTTCAGTTATATTTCTTATATATATATGTATACATGTGGGAGAGAAGTAGTTTTGTAAGTCCAGGTAGAGTGAAGGGGATTGTGGTTTGTTAGGGCATTAGGAAGGACATTAAAACCTCTAGCTACCAGGTCTATGCCTGGCCTAACCCATTTCAAAGCCTCTTTAAAACATCATCTCAAAAATACATGGCTCTGCTCCTGCATAAAGCCTGCCTAAAGCTCAGGTCTTCCTCTTCTCTCACATTTCAATCCCTTACAGACTGCAAGGTCCTGAAGCTCTTCTAGCTCCTTCTCTGCTTCTATACCATATCCTTAAACTGCTGCTCAGGCTTTATTGCTTCTATTCTTCTTAACTCTCTCTCTCTCACTATCTATCTGCATCACTATCTTTCTGGCTGCCATTTTCCTAACTGAAAGTAACATTCTATTTTGCATATACTATTACAGTCAATGTCACACATTGCACTACCTATGTACTACTTTTTTGGATACTGTCTGCATCATGTATGGTGAGTTGTATAGTATTTTTAATGTAATTTTTATTGTATTGGATTATACTGTATTTGTATTGTACTGTATGTTGAGCTTTTCTCCCCGGGCCTCTGCTGAAAATGGGTTCTGCAGACCCAGTTATTCCATCCAGTAAACAAACGTCAAATAAATAAATAAAAAGACTTGTTGTGCTTAGGTATATTTGTTATTATTAAGTCCTGGATGGAGTTATTCAATCTATCATTTTGCTGCCTGGTTCCTACACTCAGTAGTTGTAACAAAGGTTAAATATTAAACATTTTGGTAAATTTTGATTGTAACGGCGTGTTCCATTCAAGATTGAAGTGTCCCAACATAATCATTTTATGATATTTTGTACAGGTCAATACTGAAGGTACTAACTGTTCTAAAATCTGAATTGAAGTTGGTGATGCTTTACAGATGTACAAAATCATTATTTTGTTCTTGAGACAAAGGGTGTTTTCAAGTAACATCCAGCTAATATGACTGTTAATCCAATCTGGCAAAGAGTTTTAAGGGAAACACTGGCTTATTTATTGACTAATACAGTAGTGTCCAACCCGTGGCCCACGGGCCGCATGCGGCCCTGAGAGCTCTTCCATGTGGCCCGCGACCCTTAAGTTCAAATTTAACTTTTTTTCTGTTTTTTTTCGTGCCCGCGACCTTTAACTGGTGTGCACATGTGCCAAAAGCACATTTCAATTAGTTTTTCACGTTAATATAGGATTCTGTGTATTTGCACCAAAGAATAGCTGAAGAAGGAAGATTTGTCAATTGTGCCGAAGAAGAGTTGATGAATAGGGATTTCTCATTTAATACATGTACAAAACAGCATCTCCTGACTGCATTAACAGGTAAGCTAGTATAGATAGAGACTGCTGGAAAAAGTAAAAGAGTCATGTGCATAGGTGTGTAGGGATTAACCAAAAAAAAAAACACTAAAGGGGGATTTCTGTTTGCAGAGGGGTGGTCTTGCATTAAATAGCATATCAGTTTTTGTTCTTTTGACTCTTGGCTAGTGCACATAGCATAGTTTATTTTTTCCAGACCGAATTGCATGAAATCTGGAATTTGTTTCCTGAATGTGACAAAAAAATGGAATGATAAAAATATATGCAAAGACAAGTATATACTTATGCAAATATCACCGATTATGTGTTCTTATTTCCATAGGTTCATAGGTTCATAGATTAGTAGGTTCATAGATTAGTACTAGGCTAACTGCCCTTGTGGGCCATTTTAAGCCTAGCCAATTACACCATGTAAGAATCAAACCCTGCACCTTGTGTCTATAAGGTAAGAACCTTAACCATTATACCAACCTCCCACCCCCATGGCATAATGTCACTATTTCCATAGCTTTCACTGGTTTTAATCTGTCATAACTGTTATTGATATGTGTACTTAGAACAGAAGCAGGGGTTTGTGCACACAGTTTGAGTTGCCTAATGGACCCTTGTGTGTTACTGCATATGGGCTTATGGAAAGCTGCAGCCAGCTCTGAAAGAGAACTGTCTTTGATGAATGGAGGATCACTACTTTGCTGTTGAGTTTATATTACTGACATAATAGTTCAATCATACATTGCATTTATTTCAAAGTTTCAAGCATAACATACCATATGATGCATGAATTATGAAGTAAGGAAAGTGCTTCACAAAATTTTAAATTTTCACAAGCAGTTAATATTGGCTTATATTGATATAGCTGACTAATTGGATTAATGCTTTCATAAGTGATTATTATGTTATCAACCCAGACAAAAAGTTGTTTTGAACCCTGCACCCTTCATGCAGAAAATAGCATTTAACCCATTATACTAACTGACCAGTTTTGAGGTTCCTAGTGGCAAATTTTTATTAAGCATAGGCACATAATAGATCTAGTGTTAAGAAATTTTAAGAGAAAGCAAAGTATAGTTTGCTAATTGTGTTTCCTTTTTATTATTTAACAGAGAGCACAGTCCCTTGTTGGTATCAGAAGTCTAGAGTTTGTGAGACCATACTGATGTAGAAGGGCAGGCAGAGTGCATTAAGTATTCTCAATCTCATTGTTACGTGAAGGAAAACTTCCCTTTTTCTGGTGGCTCCACAAAGAGTAAAGCTGATGTTTGCTCTGTGAAGTCCATATTTCATTACATATAAACACACACAAACACACACACACACACACACACACACACACACACACACACACACACACACACACACACACACACACACAGACACACACACACACACACACACACACACACACACACACACACACACACACACACACACACACACACACTATGTGGCTCTATTAATGGATACTTGAAAGACAGTAGTACTTCTACTTGCTGTCCCCTTTGATGAACAAGTGGTCATGATTATGGTGAGATTTCTAATGGTCTGCAGGTGATTGGGGGAAAAGAAGAAAAGAAACGCTGCTTTTGCTTAGTTTAAGAGAATGCATTGTTGTTTAAGTGGGCATAAGTCCTGTTTAGTCAGAATTATTGGCAGCTCTGTTTGGGTGCTATTATCACTAATGAAGTTAAGATTTGGTATCAATAGACCAGCTGTGTGTCACAGAGGGATGAAGCCTTGACTATGATTCAGGCAGCCTAAGCTTGAGTAGCAGCTCATGTAGTAGAATCTACCAGGTATGGTAGATGAAACAAGTGAGAGTGGGGAATAGCTTACCCATTCTTTTTTTTTTGGGGGGGGGTGGCTGCAGCCAACCTGTTTCTGCCTTGCAAGTGAATGTTTGCTTGGCCTCAACATATCAAGGGTCAAAGAATGTGAATTTGTTGCTTCCACTGTGGTAATCATAGCCCTCAGTAGCAGGCAAGTAGGAACATTGGTCTACTTTTATGTTTTTAATTTAAATTATGATGTGCCTTTTTAAAAATGTTTACTTTTAACATATTTATGTTACTGCAAAGTTCTACAAATGTTCTGCAGAGATGAGTCTTGTTTTTCAAGGATTTTGCCCTTTCATATTTGCTATGTGACCATGTATGTAGTATGTTATGGGGAAGGTTAAAACAAACATTGTGATGTACAGGTGTGCCGTGCCCTCTCATAGAAATATTTTTTTGCTAAAGCTTTCAATGTTTGTGGCTTTCTTTGTTTTGGATTCAGTGCTTGTAGTTTTTCTAGTAGTGGATTTTGCCAAATTATATGAATGCATTTATTAGATCTATAAAAATATTACCCATTGCTTTTGACTTACCAAACTGAATTCAACAGTAAAAGTGTACCTCTTTATATCGGATAGGGAGGATATGATTATATCACTGTTGGGATGCTTTGATGTTAGCAAGGCCTGTGGACATAGTAACATTTCTATTACTGAAATAAAAACCCTAGCCTTAACATGTGCTAGCACTGGCAGAATCAATTACCTGGTGTATTCTTCTTTGTGGTTATTTCAGACTTCTACAGAATGTCAGCTTGGGAGAAGCTTTATGCTAAGACAGCTAAGCATTCCTCTCAATTTCCAGCATTACATTAGTAGTCAAATGCCGCGGTGGTAAGGCAATAGCGTTGTTACCTCACAGCAAGAGGTTCTTCCGTTCGATTCTTGACTGGGCTTGGGAGTGCCTTTTGTGTGGAGTTTGCATGTCCTCCCCGCAGTTGAGTAGCATTTGAAAGACATGTGTGCTTAAATGGGTGTGCCTTAATTGAAGGTTGAGCGTCGAGCTTGCACCTCGGTGTTTCGTAAAAATCTACTGCCAATCATTAGTGGACCGGAGTTCCGCTGTGGCGACCCCTTACCGGGAAAAGCCGAAAGACAAACAAGAACAACATTAGTAGTCAAAGTTGTATTTCTTATGGATCACTCTTTCCTCATCACAACAAATTGTCCAAGTACACCTGCTACGAGACCTAACAATTAGAATGCAAAGTGACTAGCAGTGCGGTTTAAAAGTTAAAGCAGTGAGATATGAATGAGTTAATACTGCAGAGTTTGATTCTTATACCCATTTTTAGCATGCTCTTAACTGAATTCTGCTTTTATCTGGACTATTTTGATGACTAAGCTAGCAGACTGACTCATAAAAATCCATTTAATTGACAACCCAGAGACTAAAGAAGCTAGGTCACAGCTTCAGGCTTACATTGTGGGCAAGGGAGCCCGCAGGATTTTTTGCAGGGGGGTGCAAACCCAGAGCCCCACCCACAGAGCCAGAGCCCCGCCCACAGAGCCCCACCCCTCCAGTCACAGAGCCCCACCCCCTCCACCCACAGAGCCCCACCCCCACACAGCCATTACAGGGTCCCATTACTTCGCTATTTCTCTCCAGTTGCCATAAACACTGTTCAAAATTCTCAGTGTGCATACTGTCTTATGCTTTACTTCTACAACGATTACAGGTATCTAGATTTAATTAGGAATCCATGATAATTTTCTTTTACATACCCCATGTACATTGCAACTAACTCAAGGAACTTTCAGCTGGCAGTCCTTTTGAATTCTTATCAAGAAGGCTTGGCTGTTTAGTTTTCTATACTGGAATAATTTCTCATTCATTGCTAATAATTTTATTTACTTGGGTACTAACAGAGTTTTACTTTTTACCTACCATAAAGACAAGATATTTGCTTTACCTCAAAATACTTCCTTGTTTTATTTATTTATTTGTAAGTGACTTAGAAACTACTGGGGAATAGTGTTCATTAGCTCAGTATTTTTCATGTAGGACACTAAACTGAGGCTCATGAGCCTGTTCAGATTATACAGATTTAAACAGACTAGTTTATAACACTAGTGTTCTTTGGCTTCCAAGATTAGCTCTCAGTAACACAAATTGCTATTTAAATAAAAGCTGGCATTCTGTGCTCTGAATGCATGACACATTATAGCTGTATTTAACTTAAACTGTGTGCATTCACTAAATTATGTATATCTTTTAATTAATGCTTAATCAAGCATATCTTCATAATCCCAACATTGACATAGTTGCAAATCATCACTTCATCTTTTATAGATAATTCCAATAGCCCTAATATATGCACATTATTAATTATTTTTCAAGATTAGTTTTACTGAGTGGGCAAGGGAAATTCTGGGGTTTTCTGATTTTGTGTGGTTGACCCTTAAACTGGGTCTGCATTATCACTGATGTGAACAACTTCATTATATGCTTAACTAAAAGCTTTAGACCTTTTTTCTTGACACAGCCATTACAGTATCCTTCCTGTTACTGTGCTAAGCAAGAGTAGCCATGCATAAGTGTACATATTTATACATATGATTATGCATGATCATACAGATTGAATTATAATATAAAATAATTTAATTATATCCCTTCTATAATACAGCACCACTTGTTAGACTGTTTTAAATTTCTAGTTTTAAATGTTTTTCCAGCAAGCAATGAAACAAAACATATGAGCCAATAATGACAAACTGCCCAATTCAAAACATTTCAACCATAAAAGGCCAATTAAACTTTTGTCATTACAATCCATCAATGTCAGTCAGTATGCACAATCTCTGCAGAAGTAAAAGTCATCTGAATAATTCTACATTTTAGACATCTTAAACTAATGAAGAGGTTGTTGCTAGAAAATAACTTTATACTTCAGCATTTCATCAACAAATTCAGTGCCTGCTGCCCTTGAAGAATACATTGTCTATGTTACATTAAAAATGGTAAGCTGGTATATTTGCAATACAGAATGGGTGGTAAGCTGAAAAACAAGTTCATAGTTATTAGGCATCTCATCCAAAGGAGGACATAGCCAGGACTGCAGCACTCCACCCCCTTAAAATACACATCTACATGCTGTGGGAGTAGAACCTATAGCCCTCTGCATCAAGATGCAAGTATGTGACCTGCTGTACTACTAACAATGCTTTAAAATTCTATACCACAATAATGATACCATTTGCTAAACAAAACAGTTGCACATTTTAAGAAGACTTAGCATGAACAGCAGTAAACTTCGCTTCCCTTGAAGCTCACAATTCCTTGAAAATAAATTCCACCTGCTAACTCTAAATAGAGCATTTCACTTGCTCTCACACACCTCAACCTTTGCAAGAAATCTGGGCAAAGCCCAACATAAATAGGGACAGATTATAAATATTGCTCTCATGAACTTAGAACATTGCTAGAATAACAGGATTTATGTTACTATGCATTTTATATGATGGACAGAAGGAAGGTTGGTATATTGTGTGTGCAAGAGACCAGATGGAAGGAGAGTAAGGCTAGGTGCATCGGAGGTGGGTTCAAATTGTTTTATCATAGTGTGGATGGGGGGAGAAATGGCATAGGAGTTATCCTGAAGGAACAGTATGCTAAGAGTGTTTTGGAATTGAAAAGAGTGTCGGATAGAGTGATGTTTATGAAGCTGGAAATTGATGGTGCAGTGATGAATGTTGTTAGTGCATATGCTCCACAAATTGGGTGTGCGATGGATGAGAAAGAAAAATTTTGGAGTGAGCTGGATGAAGTGGTGATGACTGTACCCAAGGGTGAGAGAGTGGTGATTGGAGTAGATTTCAATGGCCATGTTGATGAAGGGAACAGAGGAGTGGATGACGAAGTGATGGGTAGGTATGGTGTTAAACAAAGGAATGCAGAAGGTCAGATGTTAGTGGATTTTGAAAAGGATGGACATAGCTGTGGTGAATATGTAGTTTAACAAGAGGGAGGAGCATAGGGTGACATACAAGAGTGGAGGAAGATGCACACAGGTGGATTATATCTAATGTAGGAGGGCCAGTTTGAATGAGATTGGAGACTGTAAAGTGGTGACTGGGGAAAGTGTAGTTAGGCAGCATAGAATGGTGGTTTTTAGGATGATGTTGGTGATCAAGAAGAGGAGGAGGAGTGTGAGGGCAGCACCAAGGATCAAATGGTGGAAACTGAAAAAGGGTAATTGTGAGGTGGAATTCAGGGATGAGTTAAGACAGGCACTGGCTGGCAGTGAAGAGTTACTAAATAGTTGGGTAACTACAGCAGAGCTAGTAAGGGAGATGGCTAGAAAGGTGCTTGGTATGATATCTGGACAGAGGAAGGATAAGGAGACATGGTGGTGGAATGAGGAAGTACAGGAGAGTATAGAGAGAAAGAGGTTTGCAAAGAAGAAGTGGGATTGTCAGACAGATGAAGAAAGTAGACAGGAGTATACGGAGATGAGGTGCATGGCAAAGAGAGATGGCGAAGGCTGAGGATAAGGCGTATGAAAAGTTATACGAAAGGTTGGACACTAAGGAGGGAGTAAAGGAACTTTACCGATTGGCTAGACAGAGGGACCGAGCTAGGAAAGATGTGCAGCAGGTAAAGATGATAAAGGATAATGAGGGAAACATACTCACAAGCAAGGAGAGTGTGTTGAGGAGATGGAAAGAGTACTTTGAGGGGTTGATAAAGAGAATAAGAGTGAGAGAAGGTTGGATGATGTGGGGATAATGACTCAAAGTACAATGGATTAGCAAGGAGGAAGTAAGGATAGTTATGTAGAGGATGAAGAATGGAAAGGCTGTTGGTCCAGATGACATACCTTTGGATGCACGGAGGTGTTTTAGGTGAAATGGCAGTGGAGTTTTTAACTAGATTGTTTAATGAAATCTTGGAAAGTGAGGGGATGCCTGAGGAATGGAGAAAGTGTTTTTGTACCGATTTTTAAGAATAAGGGTGATTGGCAGATCTGTAGTAACTACAAGGGATTAAATTGATCATTCACAGCATGAAGTTATGGGAAAGAGTAGTGGAAGCTAGGTTAAGAAGGGACATGATGATTAGTGATCAGCAGTATGGTTTCATGCCAGGAAAGAGCACTACAGATGCGATGTTTGCACTGAGAGAGTGTTGATGGAGAAGTACAGAGAAGGTCAGAAGAAGTTGCCTTGTGTTTTTGTAGACTTAGAAAAAGCATATGACAGGGTGCCTAGATCGGAGTTGTGGTACTGTATGAGGAAGTCAGGAGTGTCAGAGAAGTATGTAAGAGTGGTACAGGATATGTAGGAGGGTAGTATGACATCTAAAACTCAAATGTCTGTCATTTAGCAACTTCAATCCTTTTTAGGATTGAATATGGGGCAAAAAATCTGGACATTCTGCAAAAACCTGGACAGCTGAGGGGTATGCTACCTCCTTCTTATACAGACAATATTTGTTTCTTATCCAAAAAAGACCTGCTGCCTGACACAACTATCTACTTGGTTCATGGGGAAGACATGATCAAAGTAAAAAATCAACAGCAAGCAAGAAACAAGCTCAAGATAAATTGCTTAAAGGAATCCTGCACAAGTTATGGACCACACATGATAGATTGGCATTCTGTTTAGTTTACGGGTAAGCCTGCAAAGATGACTGCAAGTCTCCAACAAAAGATGACTGCAAGTCTCCAACAAATTTAATGAGATTCTGAAAATATTGTAATCCTGTCCTTTTATTACAAATACTGCCATATGCATTTCAATACCCAAGGCTTATACATTATCTAGTTATGTAAATATTCTCGGCATGGCAACAACGAAAAGGCTTTCAATGCTGGTAATTCTTTAACAGTATGCTTATTAAAGCTTACTTGCATCTTACAATCTCAGACAAGCTTACCTGATGTCATTAAATCATTGCTACTTAAACAGAGCAACAGGGCACCGTGACAGCATGCATCTCCTAAATAATAAGAAGCATAAATCAACAGTATAAAAATGACAGAAAACCAGAACATTCTGCAAAATCAAGGACAGATGAAAAGCCATGGTCGTACTTGTGGTCTACCTTGGATGGGGGATGCAGAGTGCACACTTACAGTGCATAACTCCTTGCCTTGCTTGGACGCATCCAGAGCCACTACAATGGGGAGTGGGGTGCAATAAGTACGTCACAATTTGAAATGTCTCTGGCTGACAGTGATGGCTCTGACACTCATACCTTTCAACTTCAGACCAAGAAATCTGGACAAAGCCATACATAAAACTAGAAGTGGGACACAGGCCCAAAAATAAGGACAGTTTTTAAATATTGCTCTTATTAACTTAGATAATAGAACAATAGAAAGTCTTGCATTAGTACGAATTTTCTGAAGGGTATGAAATATGAAACTCAGATGTCTGCCATTATTTTCTAACTTCAATCTTTAATGACTTGCCACTAATTTGCCATAAAACCACAATTTTATGAAAAACAGACCAAAAATGTGATGCAAAAATATAAAGTTGCCACACAATACAGCTGGGAACCTGTCAAAAAAGGGACACCTTTTTAATATTAACACTGTAACTTGAGCAGCTAACTCATAGCAAGACATTGTCCCGTTCGATTCTCAGCTAGAGCATCTTGTGTGAAGGCATACGTGAATGGGGCATGCCTTCATTGAAGTTTGTGCGTCAGGGCTGGTAACCCCGCAAAAAAATCCACCAGTCATTAGCGGACCGGAGTTCTGCTGCGATTTCTAACCGGAAAAGCCGAAAGACACAAACAAACTTGAGCAGCTAACAATTTTGAGTATCTACATGCATTTCTGAAATAAAAGTAATAACTCTCATCATTACAGTTATATATAATTGTAAACCCTCCACATTTTCTTCCAAAATTGCCATTTTGAGGAGGGATTATTAGGGGAGAGCAACATTTTGAGCCAAAATTGGGGACAATGGAGAGGTTTGGATATTCCGAATTCTACAAAGTGATTTGCACATACCTCTTAATGCAGGAAATCTGGACAAGGCCAAATATATTTGGGGAACATACATACACTACTGAAAATTGCTCTTGTATAAACTTAAGACAGTCGATAGAACAGGTCTTGCATTAGCATGCATTTTTCTGAAGGTTATGACGTCTGAAACTCAATGTCTGTCATTTAGTGACTTCATTCCTAAATGATTTGCTAGAAAACCACAAATTTTATGAGGAACAAACCAAAAATAAGAAGCAAATATCTAATCATTCTGCACAAATATGGACAACTGAGAGGTATAGTTCAACCGGGGCTGTCTGAGTTTGCTACCCACCCCCCCTCACAAAATCATGGTCGAATGGAGCCTCCCCCTGCAGCCATTCCAATGTCCTATTCCTTGCTTATTTTGCCCCATTTACCATAAACACTGTAATGTGCATACTGCTTTACTTCTGAGATGATTTAGATTTCATTTGAAAGTTTTATTTTGCATTTTACAGCACAAACCCTAATAGATATCTGTTAAACAAAGCAATGCAGTCTCACAATGAAAACTTCTCTGCCCTTGAAACTTACATGCATTGAAACCCACATTCAAAGAAAATACATTTTTCCAGTGGCAGATTAACTCTGGGCTCTTTTCAAAATCATAGGCCCCTTAAACATGAAACATGCACATGCTCTTTGATACACCTTCCTGACTGTATTACATTATATTCCTTGTACAATACAGTACAGTTGTTAGAGGTCATTTTAAATTTATTGTTTTGAACATTTTTCCAGTAAACAATGAAACAAAATGCATACACCAATGACAAAACTGCCCAATTCAGAACATTTCCATCATAAAAAGTCTATTCAACCTTCTATAGTCCACCAGTATCAGTAAATATGCACAATCTCTGAAGTAGTAAAATCCACATTAAAGAAATCTGTAACTAAGAGGTTGCTGCTAGCAAACAACTTTATATGTCATTGTTTCATCTACAAATAAAGTGCCTGTTGCCTTGAAGAATAAATTGCCTATGTTGCATGCATTAAAAAAAATGATAAGCTAGTAATACCGTAATAGGGAATGAATAGCAAACTGATAGGTTCATAGTTACTAGGCATCTTTGCCAAAGAGGACTGCAGCATCCACCCCCTTTACAATACAGTACAGTATCAGCAATGCATCTACCTACTGTGGGAGTAGAACCCACAGCCTTCAGCATCAAAAGCAAGTACACTACCTGTTGTATTATTAACAATGCAAGCAGACTAAGCTTAAGCAGCACTAAACTTTTGCTCCCCTGCAGCTCTCAGCTCCTTGAAAAATCTACTCGACACTCAGCTGTATCTCTGAACTTTGCAGCACAAGAAATCTGGAAAAAGCCAACATTTATTGGGGGGGGGGAGACAAAAGGCCAAAAACCAGGGACACATTATAAACATTGCTTGTATAATGTTGGAAAGTTGCTAGAATAAAATGCTGCGTTACCACCATACATTTCACTGCCACGTCTTGAACCCAGGGGACCCTGTGCAAAACAGTCAGAGCAACATACCACTATGTCAAATCAGCTGTTTTGTGAAAGAGGAAGACCGAAACTTAAATGGCTACCATTTAGTGAATTCAGTTCTCACCATAGCACAGCTGTCAACCTCTTAGCACAAAACACCTGAACAAAGCCAATAATGGGTGAATACAGCCCCTAAACATTCAGTGAATTCAGTTCTCACCACAGCTCTCAACCTCTTAGCAAAAAACACCCGGACAAAGCCAGTAATGGGGGAATAAAGCCCCCAAACATATTCAGTGAATTCAGTTCTTACCATAGCTCTCAACCTTAGCACAAAACCTGGATGAAGCCAATAATGGGGGGAATACAGTCCCAAAGATAGGGATAAATTCCAAAATATCCATTGTATACACTTAGAAAATTGCTAGAATAAAAGCTTTTGTGTTACCATGCACTTTCTGAAGAATATGAAGTCTGATATTCAAATTGAGTGCCATTTTTTTTAACATTTGTTAACCAGGAAAGTCTGACTTGGAACAAAAGCTAATTTTTAGCAGAGGCCCAGGGAGAAACATTCCAGACAGACATGTTTTTGTAAGATGGAAAGAAACAAAAGCAGGGAGGGCATACCGATTCCACACAGAAGGTAAGGCACCCCAGCCAAGAATCAAACCAGAGAACATGTAGCTGTCAGGCAACAATGCTACCACTGCACCAATGCACTATTGGCTTTTCAAGGACACAAATACAGAAACCACAGATTTTATGAGGAACAAAACAAGTATGAGGGAAAAACCTACAACATTTTTACAAATGGTGGTGGGTAGGGAATTCAGGCTCTTGCCACTTGGGCCTAAGGTATAGGGTTCAAGCCTTATTCTCTACCCACCACCATGTAGCACCTGGGGCATTACACACACACACACACACACACACACACACACACACACACACACACACACACACACCTCTGAAGGTGTCCCATCTTCCGTTCACACTACTCACTGCTCACACACCTGCTCTGAATGTGTCTCCATTCATTTCAGTTCCCTTTTGAAAGTGTCCCGGCCGTCTTCCATCCGTTTCAGTTCCTGCTCACTCGCGGAGTCGCGTCCTGTCTTCAGTGAAGTCCTCTAAACCGTCCCTCTCACTCGCAAATGTCCCATCTTCAGTGAAGTCCTCTAAACCGTCCGTTCCCGCTTGCAAATATGATGTCAGCATTCTCTGTACGTTCCCGCACTGCGCATGATGATGTCAGCACGACTGGACTTCTTTCTTCTTAAAGAAGAACACCCTAAAAAAAAAAAAAAAACTTTTTTTTTTAAATTAAAATATTAATTAGTCAGCGGATTCCAGGGGGGTGCAAGTGCACCCCTTTGCACCTGCCTGCGGGCGCCCTTGATTGTGGGCTTCTAGGGGCATTTTCAAGAACATATGTATTTTAATATATCAATAGAGGCTTGCAGTCCTTTGTTATGAAGTCATGACACTAAATGCATGCAATGCAAATACACCAAATGCTTCTGTGCCAATCACAGCCATTTTTCTGTTTGATTTTCAGCAGTATCTAAACTAGAAAAAAGTGCATTGATTGGGAATACAGCCCTAATTTATACTGTTGACTTTAGATTTGTATAACCACACAGATGGCTACAACAAGCAATTGTTAAAGTCAATGCACCTTCTTTCATCTTCAGACCAGCCTCAGCAAACAGCAGTGCAAAAGCAAAAAATCTTGCCAGTGCCAGATGTAGTCATGTCTTGAATAATTTCTGGGACAGATTCCAGAGCTAGAAATGTGCCTTTCCAAAGGGGTGCTCAGTTTGAGAATACCACTGATAAACCTTCTTTCATCTTCAGACCAGCCTCAGCAGACAGCAGTGCAAAAGCAAAAAATATTGCCAGTGCCAGATGTAGTCATGTCTTGAATAATTTCAGGGACAGATTCCAAAGCTAGAAATGTGGTGACATACATACTGCAATGGAATTGGAAACAGCAGAATACATGAGCACTTTGGACAACATATGGACATTAAGAACATGATGGAAAACATGGATATCTTTAAGAAACCAGTGAAATCAGTGGTATGATCTCATACAAATTGAGGGGTTGTACCTGTTAATTTTCTTTTTTTTTTTTTTTTTTTTTTACAAATAAACTAAGATGTTAGAGTTAACTGTTATTTTTTAAATTAGAATTAGAATTTGAATTTTAGGGCAAATATTAGGCATTTATTACATTTAGTCATTGGTCAAATTCACCTACAATACAGCCAAGAGGTCGACTTTGCTCGCCCGTGACAGCGAAACAGCTAACTATATGATATATTTTATATGCGTCCTCAAGACAATTTCTGTTGACTCAATGCAGCCCCTGCAAGCGAAAAGGTTGGACACCCCTGGACTAATATATGAGGTACATGTAGAACCCAGAGGTCATCTTTTAAACAAGTTTCAGAAACTGGCAGGACTTTTTACTTGTTATGAATTAACCAAGCCTCCAATTTAATATATTAGTCAAGCTGTGTGCATTTAGGCATCTTATCGCGGTTGGGTAGCATTCGAAAGACATGCGTGCATAAATGGCCGCCCCTTCATTGAAGGTTGGGCGTCGAGCTGGCACCTCAGTGTTTCACAAAAATCTACTGCCAATCATTAGCGGACCGGAGTTCCGCTGTGGCGGGAAAAAGCCGAAAGACAAAACAAACTGACAAAAGTTTCCTACAGGGCATAAACACTGGGTTAGGATAATTTCTTGTTGAAACTGTATGAAACAGTACTCCAATATTGAAATGAATGCCTCATGACAAGATTGCAGTTGTTCATGCAGTGACTATGAAGATTGTGGGGCATTCAGCAGAGAAAGTAAAGTGGAGTGCCTCGGAACTAAGGGGGTAGTTATTAAATGTGGAGTGCCTTGGAACTAAGGGGGTAGTTATTAAATGTGGAGTGCCTTGGAACTAAGGGGGTAGTTATTAAATGTGGAGTGCCTTGGAACTAAGAGGGTAGTTATTAAATGTGGAGTGCCTTGGAACTAAGGGGGTAGTTATTAAATGTGGAGTGCCTTGGAACTAAGGAGTAGTTATTAAATGTGGAGTGCCTTGGAACTAAGGGGGTAGTTATTAAATGTGGAGTGCCTTGGAACTAAGGGGGTAGTTATTAAATTTTGATTTTTGTTATCAGGATTTAACACAGTCTGCAGTTAGTCCACAGATTTTAATTAAGCTAGCTGAGACATATTACAATGAATGCTTAGGAAATGTAAGCAGAAAGTTAAGATTAGTGTTTATGGAATATGAATGCTTAGATAGAAGTGATAGTATTAGAAGAGAGAGTTTAAAAAAAAGTGTTTATCTCTGACATTGTATTAGTGAGTAAGTGTATTACTGAGTTTGATGTGAGCTGTCAGAAGAGGTAAAGAAACTGAATGAAGACATTGGAGTATTATATGCAGGGAGTAAAAATGGAGAAGGGTCAAGCTATTTGCATTCAGCAGAAAGAAAGTTAGGCAAAGAAGCAGGTTGGATAGGACCTTGATGAACAAGAAAACTCTATGTAAGATAGAGACAACTAAGATATATGAGAGAGGAATGTTGTATCCATTACTAGTTATCATGGTATTGAAAGAGGGTAGGGAAGGAGTTGAGAGATGTAGAAGAACCCATGTAAGTGGAATGGAGTGGGTTAACTGGAGTGGTTACAAAATATACCAAGAAAGGTAGTGAGGTGAATAAATCAGAAAGGGGAGAGGAAGGAATAAAGGAGTGGGAAGGCATCAAGGCTGCTTCCAGGATAGAAATAATGGTTTCTAGAGCATGTCAAAATACACGTGGAGCAGAAGGAGTAGCTGAGACAATGAAGAAGATGAGAAACAAACAGAGAGTTATATGGCAGGAAGCTTGGGTAGGATTAGTGAATGGCAGGAAGAGTTACAAGAGTCTAAAGAAGTGCAAACATATATAGGCAGAAGTGCAAAGGAGATGATGTAAAGTTATATATAAATGGGTGGTAGATGTAAAGTTATTAGTTTCCAGGCTTAAAGAGTCAAATAAAATAGCATGGACAGCTGGAGTATACAAAGAATGAAGGAGAAAGGTTACCAGTAGTAAATATATAAGAGAGGAATTCAGAAATTCTAAAAGAATTTTCATGAAAAAAGAAAATTAGGGAGGAGGAAATTGGAGAAATTGAAAGAAGCAGAATTAGGGGAGGAAAACAGGAAAGCAACAAACAAATGCATAAAGAAGTGAGTGTGGGAGAGGTGATAGTGGAAATCAGGTGTATGAAAATGGCTGAAGCAGGGGTATCAGATGGGTTCCCAGTTGATTATAATAATTTGATGGGGTTGCAGGTAGAGGAATATTTAATAAATTTGTTCAGTCATTTAGGTGAAGAAAAGGAGCTGGTAGAATAAATATGGCAGGGAGAAATAACACTGTTGTATAGACAGAGTGGAAAAAAACACAATGAACGATAGACCAATTTTTTGTATGTAATAATGATATGTAAATCCTGGCTAGACTATATGCAGTTAACTAGATATGTTGTTAGCAAAGCTAATGGGTGAGACACATGTTGAATTTATGAAGGGTAGATCATCCACAGATCACAAGAGGAAATTTTTATGAGAAAGGAAATATAAAAGGGGCAGCGGTAGTGCCTATGGACTTTCAGAAGATGTTTAACTTAGCAAGTTAAGATTTTACGGTGAAGATTTTAGAACAAGTAATGGGAGTAAAAAAGTCTGTATGCGATATTATGGCATTGTGTAAGAAGCTGAATTTTCAAGTCAGGGTTAATGGAAGCTTGTGAGATAAGGTATGATTAGAAAGGGGGAACAAGACAGCGATGTCCTCTGTCCCTTGAAATTTTTGTTTTGATCATGGAGAAGTCAGCACATGTAACAAACAATCCAATAGAAAGTTTGGGAAAAATAGGCTGGAAGAATATATAAACTTTGTTGTAGATAAATACATGTTATTACTGGAGGATGTGGAGAGGATGTTGTCTAAAGTGCTGCAAGGTTTAGAGAATTATCCCAGGAAATTGTTGGCAATAGGGACAGGGGAGAGAAAGAACCTTTGGTAGGACTGCCATAGCCACAGCGGGAGAAAATTCTGGGTCTATATCGCAACATCAAAGTGTCAAAACTTCGAATGTTATAAAATTGAACCCAAAACCATGAAAGTTGAAAACCTCGAATACTGAGAACAGCGATTTTTTTTCCCTGGGAAGAAAAATCACTGTTCCAGTACAAAACGCGAAACACACAAACACTACAAACTATTTATAATGTGGAGGGCTTCGCCTACCACAACCCCCAACATGGGAGGCTGTGCCCCCTACCCCCTCTACTTAAATATACCAGCTCCGAGATCGCACCACAGTGAAGGAAATAATGAAACCACGGAAATGGCCCACCAAATTCTTTCCCTGGGAAAGAATTCAATGTTCCGCGGCTTCAATATTTTCAGTCTTTGAACTTTCAAGTTCGAGGTTTTGGTATTCAAACTTTTCAGTGTTCGAACTTTTGATATACACCCAAAAATTGTTATAAATATCTATCTGACAGTGCTTCTGACTGGGAAGAAAAAACTGGGAGCATCTATGGGATATAATAACAGGAATGTTAGACAAATGGAGCAATGCCACTACATCTGGTAATGTATATACTGAGCAATGTGCAGATGTATTTATTTATTTATTTATTTATTTATTTAATGGTTTATTTATTTATAGTATTCATTTATATTTGTTTACCAGGGTACTGCACTAATCAATATTGACCCAGCTCATTTCAGCCTGAGTGAAATACAAACCATTTAAGAAATAGAAAATATAGAAATGTAAGCAATAACAGAATAGTTCTATATACATTCTTAAACTAATGGCAGTGTGTCTGTGGGGAAATACAGAAAGCATGTGTTGCATACATATATTGATGAAGGAGAAAGAAAAATTGGAAAGAAAGAGAGAGAGAGAGATCAAAACTTGTTGGGATACTGGGGCATATCTGAATTTAACAGGTATGCTGCAGCAGTAAATGTCACACTGAGATTAAGTAGAACTGGGAAACAGTGAAGTCAGCTGAAAGATTTGGAGGACCATGATAGTATACTGAAAGGGACATTTTTAAACAAATTAAGAAAGTGATACATACATACATACATATATAAAAATGTTTCAAGCACGGGCATTAAAGCCCTTGTAGCTTGCCAATATGCCAAAACACTTGTTCTCATAATAAATGTCCAGGCTGTTCTTAAAAGTATCTAAACTAGTACTTGCTTTAATGTAATTTTGTAGTCTGTTCCAAGCATCAGCTACTCTGTCAGAGAACCAATTAGTACACTTTACATTCCTATAGAATCTCCTACATAGGTTATCTGATGATTCTCTAGTACTTTTTGATAACCCCAAACATTCCCAGAGGTAGTTGTCCCTAAATGCCCTACATACCTGAATAAGATCTCCACTTAAATATCTGTAAGAGACACTGTACAAGTTCAGATATTTTAGTCTTTCATAATAACTTAGATTTTTACATCCATGGATGCCCTTAGTATAGTTCCGCTGTACTCTTTCCAGTTTATTCATGCTTGTTTTCCTATAGGGTTTCCATATTGTTATTCCATACTCAAGTTTGGGTCTAATGTAACTGACAAACAATCACTTCATTATGTTTGATTTCCTAGACTTTATCAATCTTTTTATACAACCTATAGTTCTATAACTATCATTAGCCAATTGGTTGATATGATTAGAAAAACGCATAGCTGAATCTACCCATATACCCAGGTCCTTAAATGAGTCTACAGTTTCAATCACTGTGTGCTGTATTAAATATTCACCTTTCAGGTTATGTCTCCCAAATCTCATATGCTTAGTTTTTGATGTACTTATATTATTCTCCTGTACCCAAATGGTCAATTTAGTCAAATTATTTTAAAGACATGCCTTATCTGTAACACTTGTAATCAGTTTACCCAATTTCAGGTCATCAGCATATAGACTGTAGAACACCTCAGATGAAAAAGTAAGGTCTGAAAGATATAATCTAAACAAGTAAGGGCCTAGTACAGAACCCTGTGGGACATCTTGACTGTAACCAAGGATTTCACCTGTCCAGATGGTGTGTGATACTTGCCATGTCCTATTTGTAAACCATGCAGCTATCCATCTTATCAACAGTACATCAATACCTAGTTGCACTAATTTATTGATCAATGTTTTGTGCATGACCCTGTCAAATCTATATAAATCACATCACAGCACAATTTTTCATTCATAGCTGTTATTATATTGTTATAGAACATCATGTTACAATTGGTAATAGATCTATTTTCAACATATGCATGGTGATATATGGTTTCAAGTCCCAACCTATCCAGTTCTGACAATAACGTATCCAGTATTACCTTCTCCATTATTTTTCCACAACATGAAAGTAAACTTAAGGGTCTGTATGGTTCTGGGTTTGTCCTACTCCCCTTTCCCTTAAAGACAGGTTTAATAAGTGCATGTGTCCAATCTTGAGGAATCTCCCCATATTTATATGACCTAGTGAATAATAGATGCAATGGCAGTGTAAGTTCTTGCTTAAGTTTTCTCAGGTCCTTGTTACTTATTCCGTCTCCTCCCTGTGCTTTGTTTGGATCCGGTTTGCACAGTTCTTTTTCAATATAATCTAATTTGATTCCAGTATCTGGGGTTACCCGGATGTCACTAGGACAACTTACCAACCCTTTTGTTGAGCCAAACTGTTTTGCATAAGATTTTGTAAATATATCTATAATCTGTTGTGTCAGAAAATAAATTCTAGAATCTGCACACAGTTTATCAGTTTGTGTATCTTTACTCCTTCCACATCTTATGTATCTATAAAAAGGTTTCCTATTATGCTTAATATCTTTATATACATTTTCTTCAAAATTTTCTTGATCTTGTCTAACACTATGCTTAATCTGTTTGTCCAGCTCATTTATTTCAGTTTTCAAAGTTGTAGTTCAACCTCTCTTCCATTTCTTATATTTTTTGTCTCCCACCTTAATCAGGTATCTTGTTCTTAAGGAAATATACCCTCCTGATGTTGCGTGCCTAGATCCTGATGTTAAAGATTTTTTTTTGCCTTTTTGCACTCAAACAATTTCTCTTTCAAAACTTTCCACATTCCAGCTGCAGTTTTTCCACTGAACACCTCACTCCAGTTAGTTTTATATAGTAACTGTTTTGCTTCCCTCTAATCTGTAATTAACCTTCTGTGCATTGGCTTAGATTTCAGTTTGGCAGAATTATCTAGCAACAAATTAACCTTTATGACCCCATAATCACTGCATATCAATGGTGGTAAAACTTGACTTGAAGTTACAGTCATTTCTTTGGGAACACAAACAATATCTAGTGTATTCCGTCCCCTGGTAGTTTTTTTTTACAATCTGAAGCACTTGCTGTTCCTGAATATACTCTGTGAATAATTTCTTTACTAACACTGTTGAATCATTATTATTCCAGTCTGCTTCTGGTAAATTTAAGTCCCCAGCTAATATTATCCTTCCCTCCTGTGTTTCATGTAAGAAATGTATGAATTCCTCTAGGTCATCTGCACTTGACTTTGGTGGTCTGTACACTCCAACAATTGTTATATGTTCCAGGGTTGTCTTTATTGTCACAGTTACACAGTCTATAGCATTGGTGTTATCATTGAACATGTAATAATCACAAGTCTCATAGGTTCATAGGTTGGTACTAGGCTATCGGCCCTAGGGCCTATGCAAGCCTAGCCATAACAATTCTCTGGATATTTTTTCCCACAGTATTTACTTCTCTGGACCCCTGTCTAGCAGGGCGACTGACATGATCCCCAGGGTGAATTTCCTATCTCCCATCCAATCATCAAGGTTCCTTTTGAAGAGGGCCAATGAGGCGCTCTGCTTGACATTTATGGGCAGTCTATTCCAGAGTATGGGGAGTCTCTGGGTCAGGAACCTATCCCTCCAGCATGTTTTGTTCATTGTGATGACAAGGTTTAGATCCGCAGAGCATGTGGCTCTGAGGGATTGGTATTTCTTTAAGTGGAGCATGTCCAACAGCTCAGGGTTTGACATGGCCTTGTATGTTAAGCAGATATCGCCTATGAGTAGACGATATGCCACAGAGTATAGCTGGAGTTTTTTTAGATGGTCAGCATATGGCATCTGCTTTAGGCCTGTGATTCTTTTAGTTGTCTTTATAGTTATCTTTAATCCCTATCATAACACCTCCACTTGATTTTTTGTTAGAATGTCTGTTACAGTAAAAACATTTGTATCCTGACAGAACTGGTTTCCAATCACTGCTTTTTAACCATGTTTCACAAACTATAACAACATCAATCTTGTGGGAATGTAGCAAATTTTCTAATAAAAAAAACCTTTATTATTAATGCTCCTAGCATTATCAACCATCAGAAATGCATCAAATTTTGTTATCTGTGAACTGTTACATTTTTGACCTGGCAAAAATCCTGGCTAGTGTTTGTCAAATATTTCAAAATATCTGCTGCAAAAATTCTCTTCCCTGATCTAGACAAATGCACATCATCCTGTCCGAACACATGTGCCCAAAATAAGGCTTGGATGCTCTACACATTTCCATTTTTTAAAACAGGACATTTTTTCCATGTAGGTGTTTATCCAAAAAATATTTTCATTCTAAGTGACCTGACTATCCTTTCTATAGGTGATTTGTGAAAAATATGTCCTAACACCAGTACAAGATATACTACCTAAGAGGGCTGTCAGTTCCCGACTAACAATCAGAGAATCTTTGCTGGTGACATCATGTGTACCAACATGAATAAAAACAGATCCATACTTCCTTACATTAAGGCATTCCAAGGCTTGTTTAACATCTTCTATTTTTGCTCCTGGCAAGCATAACACTATTCGATGTTCATTATCATCTCTGCAAATATAAGTATCAGTTCCTCTAATAACTGAATCTCCAATTACAAGAATATCTTTGCTGACCATCTCTGAAGAATCTTCAGCTTCTAATACAGGCATTTCTGCTCTATCAATTGTTATGAAGGATAAATTTATTTATATATATACAGATCTACCCTAGTAGACCAAATTACCAAATAACCAAAACTTATATGAGCAAGATGAGAACATTGTAATGTTAAAACAGGGAAAATGTACACTGCGGAAACGAAACTACAAACAAAGAAACACAAATGTGCATGTCAGACACCAGCTGGCCCATTTGAATATAGATTGCAAAAACAGACAAAAATCAGCAACAACAATAAAATACATAATTTAACAAAGAAATATACATTTTTCAATATTTTTGCAGGGGGGCAAGCTCCCCTGCACCCCCACCCCCTGCACATTTTATATATATATATAAAGGGAAATCTCCCATATTGCGCTGTATGCGGAAGTGCAAAACGGGAGATTTCCCACTTCCTGTCAACACTGCAAAAAAAGATTAAAACATTATGTACACACAGACCATACAAGAAGCCTTGCCTCTGTGTGCACGTAATGTTTTAAGGTAAGTAAAGTGTTATTTTTTAAAACTTTACATATTCGATTTACTGAAATGTCGATCATATGGTCTCGACCATATGACATTCGAGATTTCAGTAATTCGATTATGTAAAGTGCTTCCATATATATATATATATATATATATATATATATATATTTATATTGATATTGATCTACTTTGAAAGGTCGAACCTCATATAATCGAAATCCATTTTCATGAAACAAAAGCAACAAAAGCTTAAATACCCGAACAGCAAATTTTTCCCAGGGTAAGTAAACACTTGCCCAAACTTAAATGAAACACACACCAAATTAAGTGAAACCCACTTAGGTGGGGAGCTGCACCACCCCCAATCCCCCCCCCAACTATATATACCAACTCTGGGATTGCACTACAGTGGAGAAAAGGGCATGTTGGGCAAGTGTTTATTTACCCTGGGAAAAATTCACCATTCTGATATTTAATCTTTTGCAATTTTCATCTTGCCAAAATGGATTTCAATTCTACCTTTCAAAGTAGATCTATATATATATATATATGTGTGTGTGTGTGTGTGTGTGTTCATATATTCAGAAATATTGCAGTGTCTACTAACCCATTGCAATTTCTACAAAGGTGCTACAATGTTTTAACAAATGTTCCTGATGTATTTTATTTTGTCAAGAATTATTAGATATATTTCTTCATTTGTGAAATATACCTTCAAGTATGTTATAAATCACTTGCTACCCACTGGTGAGCAGCCTTATGTTAATAAACTGACTGCAACAAATATCTTTCATCAGTATCAGAATAGAAGTTTGTCTTTTTTTCCTTTAAGTCTTACGTTTTTATTTCTATTACACTAAAAGTAAGTAAATCTATCTCTCTCTTTCTCTCTATAGATAAAGTGAGAGAGATACTGCACACCCACACACACCCACACACACACACACACACACACACACACACACACACACACACACACACACACACACACACACACGTACACTGTGAATAAGGATAAGTGTCAAGAACAGAGTTTTTAAATGTTTGGCCAATGAAAAAATGCAGTGATACTAAATATTATTTCTGCTGGCAAGTGAATTTGTTTCCACAAGTAGGCATGCTTATTTTAATGGACTCTCTTGCTCTTTATTAATGTAACTTTTTAGAACTTTTGAGTGACCCATAGAGCTTTTTTTTGGCTAAGTCCATTTTTAACCAGAAATAATCAAATTAGCCTTTTGTTTCCAGTAATTTGACTGGTACTTACGATTTCCATGACCCACCAACAGCAAATATACACTATTAATGGTGCTTCATCAATATGGGCACTCTGATGTAGCAATGCATTTGTAAGCCTCTATACTCATTATGCAGGTGTTCTTATGAGACATTGTAATACATAATAGAAGAGCTGTATTGACAGATTAAGTATTGGCAAGGTGATACTGGGAACCTAATTTCATGTATAAGACTGCAGGTGTACAAGTGAAGAGATTAAATCCTTGGTTCCTAGTACATTAGCCTCTGTAGCTAAAGCACGACTGAAAGGCTTTCTTCTCTTGTGCGTTTCTATTCCCAGTTCATCTAAGCCTAACTTCTTATTGCCTCCAGCCTAAAGTGAGCTATAACTTTATGTTTTCTTTCCCCAACATCCATGTCAGCAATGTTCTCTAAAGGGACAACTTGGGATATTCATTTTCACAGTTGCTTTTGCCCTATCACCAAATTAGGTGGAAAGACATACTGCAGAAATAATTTTAATACAGCTCTCATTTGTTTTTGTCTTGACAGTTTCGCTCGGAGCTCAGGCTGTCAAAATATGCCTACAGAAATGTCAGTTTTGATGACAAGTACTTGAGAGCAGGTGCATACAATTCAAACTTTTGAATGAGACTGAATAACCAGGACTCCTCTCTTGCATGAACTGTGCAACTGACAAAGAAGTGGTAAATTTGGAATTTATGTTAATGGAAACAAGTCATATTTTTAACAAGTAAAATGATGATCTCATTATCCTAGCAATATGGCATATATTTTTCTGTGTCATTGTGTACATGCATGTAAATGTGCACATGTGATTTCTTAATCTATGAAAAAAATCCATCTGCACACTTTGGAATACTAATGTTTTGATATCATAAAAAAAAACACAAAACTGATGACTTATGAAACTGCTCATCTGTTGCTCTGCATTTGAACATGGTTAAAATAAATGAATTTAGAATGATTCTCACCAATACAGAATTATACTATTTTGACTACAAATTACATGGCTGAACAAAGACTACTTCACTTTTGTGTTACATTTATCACTTTTCACCAAGCTGCTGGACACCATAGTTATCCAGTTTATATAAAACAAAATACTTGGCTCCAATATTTATAAAGATTTCTTTTTTTCTTGAATTTATTTCAAGTTGCTTCATTTATGTAGTAGTAAATGCAAATTATTTATTTTTTCTCCATATTTTAAGTTAATAACTGCATAAACATATACAGAGTGACGACATAGCATAATAGAATGCAAATATTGGTCTGCTAATGTATAAGACAAAAATTATAAATCAGGGTCTTTATTAATGAAGTTGAAAAGATTTGTTCTTTGAAAACATGTAGGACATGAAAAAGTACAAGGCCGGTATTCATAGTTACTTGCACCAATGCAATAGGGCTATTCCTGATGCTTACGAATGAGTTCAGGAAAGGTGAGATTTACAGAAGCCATTTACGCTCATGCAAAAGGCCTTAAAAATAATGAGATGTAAATGAGAAATGTTGTAAAGTGAAGTATGATAATGAAGCAGTTTTGTAATTCATAGTCCATCATCAGTGTGATACGCACATTTGTTGGTAAAAGCAATGCTTCGGCTTTGATACTGGAATTGCAATCCATGAACTTGCCCCCAGCCATCTCTTCAGTAATTTGTCCAGGTGTGCACGACTACTTCCATGACACTTAAATGAATTATTTCCCCCAGCAACCCATTCATTAATTTGTCTTAAGTATGCACAAGCACTAAAATGACACAAAATAAATTATTCTGCCCAGTGATCACTTCAGCAGTTTGACATGAAATGAACAAGTATTTTCCAAGCACACAAATTATTTCCTCAAGTGACCCCTTCAGGAGTATGTCCAGGTATGCACAACCACCAAAATGAAACATTTCCCTAAGCAACGCCTTCAGCAATATGTCCTTACATGCATAAACACCAAAATTAAACATTTCCCCAAGCAACCCCTTCATTAACATGTCATAAAATGTACAAGCACCAATATAAAACAATCAGCCAAGTGATCCCTTCAGTAATATGTCTGGGTGCACACAAGAACCAACCAATCTCCCCTCACATTGTTGTATTCTCCTGGAAAACTGCTGTTTACTGGCATACGTTCAGTGCTATTTATATATCCTTATTATGCAAATAAGTTAATTACAGATACATATCCATGAAGAGTACTATACATCCCCATAACAATATAGTAGCTGTCTCCCTATCACTTATATGTTAAACATGTTACGCTTTTACAATGGGGGGCATGCTTACAACAACTCTTTCACATGTACATATTCATGCTGAAAGTCTGGGATTTGCATATCCATGTTGCACCACTCTTTGTGGATCACTGCTATGAAAATGCAAATCCCCGGACCATGACTACTACTCTAAGGTTTTATTGTGGAATTTTACGCAGCATTTCCAGGGACATCTTTAGCTGTCATAGGTTCATAGGTTCATAGGTTCATACTAGGCTATCTGCCCAAGGGCATTTATAAGCCTAGCCAGAATGTGTTTGGCTTTCGCCACCCATTTTAAATTTATTTTGCTATGCCCTTTTTCGAGGTTAGTATACTGTGCCTCTATCTAACAGTGACACAGAAGTGATACCCGGGGTAAACCTACGATCTCCCATCCACTCATCAAGATTCCTCTTGAAGAGAGTCAATGAGGGACTCTGCCTAACCTGGACTGGGATTTTATTCCAGAGTGAAGGGAGCCTCTGGGTTATGAATCTGTCCCTCCAGCATGTCCTATTTATTTCAGTGCTGAGGTTCAAGTCTCTCGAGCGTGGCTCGATGGGATTTGGATTTTCTGAGGTGCAGCATGTCCATTAAATCCGGGTTGGACATGGCTTTATACGTCAGGCACAGATCGCCTCTGAACAGGCAGTATGCCACTGAGTAGAGCTGGAGTTTCTTTAACCGGGCAGCATATGGCATCTGTTTGAGCCCTTTGATCCTCTTGGTGAGGTACTTTTGGGGTCTTTCCAGTTGCTGCAGGTGTCTGGTAAGGTACATCCCAAAAGGGGCATTGTACTCAATTATGGGCCTGATGAGGGATGAGTAAAGAGGCACGATGACCTCCCCTGATCTAGATGTGAATCCCTTCATGATTAGGTGGGCTATATAAAATGTTTTCTAACCACTTTGGCCACGTTGTTGTCAAATGAGAGATTGCTATCAACTTGGGTCCCCAGGTCCCTAATTACTTCTTCTGTACTTAATGGATTTCCACCTATGTGGTAATTTGTGGGCACTTTGTTTTTGCCAAAGGGGATGACTATACACTTTTTGGCATTTAGCTTGAGGCCATGGCTCTGACACCAGTTGTCTGTTTCTATGAGGCCCTTTTGGAGGATGCTTGTGTCGGCTGGAGAGTCGATTATGGTGCCCAGTTTGCAGTCATCTGCAAACTTGGTCAGCCACAGTCCTTCCTTGTTGGCCTGTACCTCCGAGAAATATATACCGAACAAGAGAGGTCCCAGGACTGAGCCTTGTGGAACACCACTTGTAACTGGTTTGGAGTCTGACATGGCTCCAGCAATTCTAACCATGTGGGTTCTGTCCTTGAGCCAGTTTGCAATCCATCTAGTGACATAGGGGTTTATATTTAAGCTGGTGAGCTTATCTATAATGCCCGAGTAGGGTATTGTATCGAAGGCTTTTGCAAGGTCCAGCTAGGCTGTGTGGACCACCTTCCCCTCGTCAATGGCCTTGGTGACTGTTTCAAAGAAATCAACCAGGTTTAAGAGGCAGGATCTGCCCTTAACAAAGCCGAACTGGGTAGGATCCAGTGTTTGTAGGTCCCCAATATCTTTATTTATGAGGTCCATGATGATCCTTTCCATAGCTTTGCAGACCAAGCTAGTCAGGCTTATGGGGCGATAGTTTCCAGGATCCGTTGAGGCACCACCTTTATGGAGAGGAACCACTGTTGCTGTACGCCACTCTTTGGGCACATATCCTGTAGTAAGGCTGAGATTGAACAGTAGTTTTATGTTTGGGTTTAGCTCTTCTTTGAGTTCATGTAGGACGCAGCCCGGGACACCATCTGGTCCCACTGATGCTGTGTTTTTTGCTTTGGAGAGGGTGGCTCTTACCTGAGCATCTGAGATGTCAGGGGGGGCAGCACTCTGCTGGGATAGATATTTGCCCTTTTGGTGGGGGGTGAGAAGTTTGCGCTGAACCTGTCAGCTAGGATGTTGGCAATGTCTGTGGGTTCGGTGTATTTTTTGTCATTTTGGACTAATTCTGAGCATATCTGGGAATTACCACCCAGGTTCCTAACATAACTAAAGAAAGCCTTGTTATTATCCTTAGTGTCCTGTACAATTTTCCTCTCGAAGCTGGCCTTAGACAATTTTATGTGTGCCCATAGTTTTTTGCTTATACTGATCAGTGATGCCTTCCCTTTTTGGGATTTTGCTTTATCATTTAGTAGCTTCCTCCTTCTATTGTATAGTTTGTTTATGGCTGGGGTCCACCAGACAGGACGTCTGCGTTTGGAGGATTGGGTCCTGAAGGTGTTCATAGAATGCGTTTATAAAGGATTCTGCGGTCTGGGCCATATTTTCCACAGGCCCGGGGGCTTTGAAGGATTCCACCTCAGTTTTGAGGAGTATAAAATTTGCTTTAGAGAAGTTTTTCACTGTGGTTTTCTGGGCAGGGTGTGGGGTCGGGATGTGAATATCCAGTGAGATTAGTTTATGGTCTGATCTTACCAGTGAGGGATACACTTCTGGTCTGGAGCATAGAGTCCCCATGTTGGTGATGATCAGGTCCAGTATGTTTTCCCCTCTTGTGGGAGTGGTAACAAGTTGTTCCATAGCATTTGAGTTTATAAATTCTAGGAACCTTTGGGCTAGGGTGTTGGAACTAGAGTAATGCTCCCAGTCTATGTTTGGGTAGTTGAAGTCACCCAATATAATGGTGTTTGGAGAGACCTTCATATTTTCCAGTGTTCTCAGGAAGGCCGAGTGGGGTTCCTGGGTTTGGGAGGGTGGTCTGTAGCAGGCTATAAACTGGAAGGCAGTTTTACCCACTGTTAGTTGCACATGGATAGTCTCTGATGCTTCGTGCTTTGCCACCAACCTGGAGGTGTGGGTATCTTTGATGAATATCGATACTCCCCTCCTTTTTGGTTCGGTCCAAGTTTTGGCGAAAAGCATGGTATGAGGTATAACCTGGTAGTGCTGGGGTGCTCTCGGGAGCCCTGAACCAGGTTTCTGTTACTGCACAGATATCGATGTTCTCCATGCTAAGGAGAGTTTTGAGTGCGTGCATCTTGAGGTTTAGACTTCTGGCGTTGAGTAGCATTACTCTTAGTTTCTTATCCCTTGTGATACCTATGGAGGTGGGTTTGTCTTTTGAGCCTTGCCTAAAAAAGGCACTATGGGGGTAGCAAGAGCCTTTGCCAATATCCAAAAGCCCAGGGGTGACAGGTGCAAGCCGTCCCTAGCGAAGCATCATGGCTTGTCGAGCATATCATCCCAAGCTGACAGGCATTGGATCCCCTTTGAATGACACCAGTACTTAAGCCAATTGTTGAAATTGATCATCTTGTCTTCATATTGTGGCATCATTCTTGGTGAGGGTAAGATGCTACTCAAGGTCAGGGTCATACCGGCCTGGGCTACATGCTCAGAGAGCTCCTTTATTTCTCTTTTCATGTAGTCCAGGGAGGTATGTCTCAGGTCATTCACACCAGCATGGACAATGACTGAGTCATATTTGTACTTGCCTTGGAATGACCTGAATGCTTGTGTTATGTGGCGGATCCTAGCACCCGACAGGCTGCTCACCGTGACCCTCTTCTTGTTCAGCCTGGTGAGCGGGACGTCAGTGTGCCTGACGATAGAGTCACCTATTACAAGTGTATCAGGTGTGTTGTTTAGTCTTAAGGGCTGTGACTGTTTGGCACACTGGCTTTGTGAGATATGTGTTGCACGTGTTTTGTTTTGGGGTAGCGGCTGCTTGAGTGTCTGCTTTGGAGGTCTCTGCTGCTTCGGCAGATCTTTATTTAGAGCCTCCAAGTATGTTTTTGTGTGATTATGTGTTTGGTTTG
Organism: Protopterus annectens; assembly: GCF_019279795.1. Classification (NCBI taxonomy): domain Eukaryota; kingdom Metazoa; phylum Chordata; order Ceratodontiformes; family Protopteridae; genus Protopterus; species Protopterus annectens. The sequence goes on from NC_056727.1 coordinate 280,320,473, forward strand.
CTGTCGTGGTAGGTCTATGTGAGACTGGAATTGTAGTGAGTGTGGTTTCCTTCTCCTCCTGACTGGTTATGCCAGTACTGAGTTGAGAGAGCTTAGCCTCCAGTTTGGCTATATGGTTGCATCTCTCACATGTGTTGGAATTTGTTGGGAGGAGGAGAGGGTTGTCTGTGTACATGAGGCAGTTGTAACATTGCCTCAAGATTCCCAGATTCACCAGCTGGACCGGAGAGGAGATTGACATATGACCTTTGGACATGCTAGAATAATATTGGGAATTCCTTAATAATTGAAAACCAGGGCCAGTGGGGAGTGAGGGTGTAGTGCTTTTAATTTTTAGTGCTGACTTATATAATTGCTTTAGTGAGCAAGTGCCAGGTAACTTAAGTGCAATGTGTTACAGGTAACTTAAATGCAAAAACGACAAACAGTAACTTTCTTTCAAGTGAAACAAGGAAATAAGTACAGTAAGCAATGCAGATATCACTAGTGATCCACAGAAGCGCTGAGAAGCCACGTATTAGGTGGAATTAGTGTTCCAGGGAAATAACAAGCAAACAAACAACAAGCATATAAACAAAGCCATATTCAGCAGGCCTGGATCTAGTCTATGCTACAGCAAACAAGGTGTACCAATTTCAGTAAGATACAGTTCAAATATTCAGGCACTATAAACCTTTAACCAGAAATTCCCAGCTCAGAAGGGCAGAGTCCAGCCTCTTCTCCCACAAGAGTGCAGACCACAAACCTTCTTAATGTAAAATAACTGGCCTGAAGCCCAAGTGCTTAAACCAGAACTAATACACTTTAAGAATAACAGACACTGGGCTCTCAATCAGCAGTTCCCAACTTAGAAGGATGAAAGCTACCTGTCCTGCCACCACAGTGCATGCCACAAACCTTCCTAATGTAAAACAACTGGTCTGAAGCCCAAGTGCTTAATCCAAAAGACTTAGAATGACAGCTAAACTTTAATCAAGTTACTACCAAGCAGTAATAAATACAATTGAATACTTTAGAGAATGCCTGGATTAGTGCTCAAGTTACACAAACAAAGCTAGATCCAGCAGGCCCGAAACCAGTCTATGCCACAGCAAACTAGGCGCACCAACTTCAGTAAGAAGCAGTTCAGATATGCATGCTCTATAAGCCTTCAATCAGAAATTCCCAGCTCAGAAGGGCAGAGTCCAGCCTCTCCTCCCACAAGAGTGCAGACCACAAACCGTCTTAATGTAAAATAACTGGCCTGAAAGCCCAAGTGCTTAAACCAGAATTAATACACTTTTAGAATAACAGACACTCATTCAGCAGTTCCCAACCTAGAAGGATGTAAGCTACCTGTTCTGCCACTACAGTGCAGACCACAAACCCTCTCAGTGCAAAACAACTGGTCCGAAGCCCAAGTGTTTAAACCAGAAGGCTTCGAATGAGTTACACCAAGCAGTAATAAATACAAGTGAGTACTTTTAAGATGATGCAAAAGTAAAAAAAGTAGGTAGAAACACAAGTACAGTAGAAGCAGATGAAAATTTTTTTTTTTTGTCCAGTGGCTTGTGTGCTATTTGAGATGATTAGAACCTGGTGGAGACATATGAATGATAAAACATTAAACAGAGTATGCAGTATATTTCATTTATAAATAGCTTATGATTTCAAAAATCAAGTGTCATGGCAAGAAGGCAAAGCAATCTATAAGGCCTTTTAAAAAATACTTTGAGTATCTTTAACATGAGATAAAATAATAAGTCTATGTATAGCACTACTGTTCCTGGGATTAGAAATGGGCGTGCAAGGTAAGTAATGCAGGCTTGAAAAAGTGGAAATACTCAAGCAGTTTTTCCTCATATATATCAAGAAAATAGTTGGGAGAAAAAAAAAATGATGGAATTAGCCTGTAGAATAATGACAACTGGAATAACTATTCTGAGTTTACTCAGAAAGATGTCAAAGGAGAAGTCAAAAATCATCACTGTGTATTAATTTCTGTGCAGTTGAAGGAAAACCTGCTACAGTGAAGATTATTTATAGTAGGTTACAATGGTATGGTAACACATCAGCAGCAATGAGGGAGCAATACAGATTTGAGAATCTCATCCATATGCTGAAAAATCTTTAGGGAAGGGGAGATTATTTAATGACCATAGTTTGTAACAACGTAGCTGGACAGATGGAGACTGGATAACCTCAGGCAAAACAGACTATTCCCAAATCTCTTGTATAGTTTGATTGTGTTGTGTATTTGCAAGCTGTATTTTGGAATAGCCAAGTAAGAATTATTAGATAACTAACAAAAGGTGACAATAACGAATACTAGAGGCTAAATATCGGATAGATTTTAGGTTGTGGTGAAAGAAATGTTAAAAGTTTAACTGGGAAATCAATCTGTTTTAGTGAGTAATTGCATAGGAAAAGTCCACATTCTCCTGCAGTTTAACTGAATCCTTATGTTTATTTTCTCCATACAATATGGTTCCAGTATTGTGCAGGTACCAGAACACTTGTACTTTTTAAAACCCCCATTTCCTTGTTTTTGAATCAAAGGAAGGGAAAAACCAACAACTATTTTTTAAAGCTTAACTTCTCGCATACTTTGCAAAGGAATTCATGTCTGCCTGCATGACATACCATAAGCACTGATCAATCTATGGTTTACCCTGTCAGGTACTGCTGTAAGTCTTAGATGGGCAATTAATCCTGCTAATGTCAGGAACACAGCAGCTGCTATAAAAAAACCCAGAAATCTGAGGAACTATTTTCCACTGCTTTTATTGCTGAGAGGATGAGACCTTAACACTCCCCTTTCATAGCAAAACAAAGCAATTAGATCAGTAAGGGGTTTAAAGGCAGTTGTCACCTTTTCTGACAAATTTACATAAGCAGTAACACAGTATTGAAATGCTAAGCTTTAAATGTTGGTTATTTATAATAGTTTATATGCTAGGATACCTTAAATGTAGTACCAAAGATTTCTGTGACATTTAGAGAAAAGTCAGAAATATTTTTTCTTGTAAACACATTTATCATTTTGAAGCCCCCTCCCAATACACAGGATAGAACTGCAGAAAGAAAGACAAGTGACAACCCTATCAACTAGGTGCATTAATACTGTCCATAAAAAAATGTTTGTTATGCTTTTTTGTGACATCCTTCCAGAGGGGGCTGCATATCTGGTGCATGCAGATCCATGGTAAGAGATTCCCACTGACTTTGAATCAATCCTTATACTAGTAGAGTGCATGAGCATTTTGTAGTCCACAAAGGAAATGTGACCATTGATCACCATAATATACAGCTGAATTTACTTTAACATATATTTACTATGTTCCCTTGCATTAAAAACATTAAGAAAAGGAAATTAAAAGTATTTAACTGTGTTTAAATAAACACACACACACACACACACACACACACACACACACACACACACACACACACACACACACACAGTCAGGCGTATTTAAACACATAACTGCATCCCACATATAGTTTTCTACATGTTACATACGTTTTTATGCACACACACACACACACACACACACACACACACACACACACACACACACACACACACACACACACACACACACACACACATACACGCACACACACACATGCACACACACACACAGTCAGGCGTATTTAAACACATAACTGCATCCCACATATAGTATTCTACATGTTACATACGTTTTTATGCACACACACACACACACACACACACACACACACACACACACACACACACACACACACACAAATATATGTATCTGAGTGTGTGTTTATGTGTAGAAATGGGTCGACTTCAGTAGACAAACTACTCCCTTACCTGACACCCAGTTGCCAAAGAAGACAAGACAGACATCTTCAGAAGACCGACATCTGGTAGACCAATGTTTCACGTGAGGTAAGTAACCGCTTGGCTATCCTGTTGAAATTTGACCCTTACCCCCACGGTAGTGCGTTCTTGGAGTTGGTGTATTTAGTTAGGGGAGAGTCGGGGGGGTGAAGCCCCTTATAGGGGTGTGTGTGGGGTGAAGCCCCCCAGATCAGTGGGCTTAGTTTTACTTAGTTTAATTAATTTTATCAGGATGGCCAAGCAGTTACTAACCTCGTGTGAAACATCAGTCTTCCAGATATCTGTCTTCTGAAGGTGTCGGTCTTGCCTTCTCAGGCAACTGGGTGTCGGGTAAGTGAGCAGTTGGTCTACTGAAGTAGAGCCGTAGAAACGGTTTCACTTCAGTATCTTGAAATACTGAAACACCGAAGCTTTAATGGCAGACACCATAACGCCGAAGTTTGAGTATTCCGAAATACTGAAGCGGCATAAAAAAAAAATCAAAAAACAAATAAAACTACTCCCCTGCACTCCCCTCACTTAAATATACCATCCCTGTGATTACATTTGGTGCAGAATGGGAGATTTCCCTTTCCTCCACTGTAGCATGATCTCAGAGTTGGTATATTTAATTAGGGGGGTGTGGAGCTTGCCCCTCTACAGAAACTTTAGTTTTATTTGTTTTTTTTTGTTTTGTTTTTTTACGCCACTTCCGTATTTCGTAATAGTGAAACTTTGGCATTATGGTGTCGGCCATTAGAGCTTCGGTGTTTCAGTTTTTTGAGATACTGAAGTGAAACCGTAGAAACATATATACAGTTACACATTGTTTCCATTTTGATTTGTTTTTATTTAAAGGATATGAAGTACATACACAAGCATATAATCTAGTTCTCCATTTTATACGCGCAGACACACACACACACACACACACACACACACACACACACACACACACACACACACACACACACACATTGGGGGTGTGTGTAGCCCCCCCCCCCCACCTAGCTTGGTTTTATATTGTCCAGTTTCTGTTAAGAGGGTAAGTAAGTAACACATTGGCTATGTGTTGCACATGCAATCTTTGTCAATGTGTTTATGTCAGTATTTCTTTCTTTGTATCACTAAGTGCATTTATTACTTGTTATTATCTTTGCCAGTGTAGCCCAAGTCATGGCTGAAAAGGGTCTTTGGACCAGTTAACTTTCTTGGTTACCAAAGTATAAAAATATATGAAATAGAAAAAGAAAGGGGGGGTGAAAGTGACAGAAATAATTAAGAAACTAGTAAAGCACATTTTAGTTCTACATCATTCATGAAAGAGAAAAAAAACTTCCCAATAAAGGCATTGGGAAGTAGAAGACAGACTTACTTTGGAGTCCTACTACTTATCACCTGTACATTATACTGCAAGGATCATTAACTGCAGTGAGAGTTTTCACACCTCAGCTTAAGAGTATGGGGGAAGGTCTGTCAATTATTTTAGAACTGCAAAAGAATCAAAAGAATCCCTTTACAAAAGCTTGCTATTTACCTATTTGCTTTTGCTGGAAGTAGCTAACAGTTATTTATAGCATAGAACAAGCTCTATCAGATGCATAAATGAGGCTCAGTCAGAGTAACACAGAAGTAGCTCTGTTACATAATGTGTGTTAGATGACAGTGCTTCACAGTCTTGCCATTCTATCTTAATGGCATGAAAAAACTTCCTTATGTCTAGCATGACTCATATAAAGAGGACTGGAAATGTATTCTGGGAAGAAGGAATGAAAGCTAGAAAATAAGATCACGTTACCAAGGCAGGCCCCATCATCTACCATTTTCTGGGAAACACATTAAAATTGTAAAAGAAGCACTTGGAGTGATTTTAATGCATTAAAATAGCCCAGAAACCAAAGATCCATGAAAAAAGCATGTTTCTAGGTTTTAAGGTGGAATTTTCCTTCAAGGAAAACATTGTAAATGCATTATTTCATTTGTTTTTGCAGATTTTTGGAAATATGTTGCCAACGTTGGCTAAACTTTTCATCCAGAAAAAAGGAGGTCATTGTCCCACTGTACTTATCCCTCATTAGACCCATTATAGAATACAACATCCTGTTTGGTATGCACCTCTCAAGACATCTGCAACAACTGGAAAGGCCACAGAAATACCCCACTAAAAGAATCACAGGCCTAAAGCAGATGCCCTATGCTGTCTGTCTAAACAAACTCCAGCTATACTCTGTTGCATATCGTCTACTCAGAGGCGATCTCTGCTTAACATACAAGGCCATGTCAAACCCAGAACTGTTGGACATGCTACATTTAAAAAAATCCCAATCCCTCAGAGCGACACGCTCCAGGGATCTAAACCTTGTCATCACAATGAACAAAACATGCTGGAGAGATAGGTTCCTGAGACTCCCCAGACTCTGGAATAGACTGCCCATACATGTCAAGCAGAGCACCTCTTTGGCCCTCATCAAAAGGAACTTTGACGATTGGATGGGAGATAGGAAATTCACCCCAGGGATCACGTCAGTCACCCTGCTAGACAGGGGTCCAGGGAAGTAAATACTGTGGGAAGAAATAGCCAGGGAATTGTGAGTCTATATTATATTAGCAAAAATCCTGTTAAGCGAATACAAAAACACCAACACGTATTGCGCGAACAGCGAATATGCCGAACGCACTAAACTACGAAATTCAAAAAGTCGAATCCCCATAGTCGGCCAACTCCACCTCCCACTACATACTGCCTACCCAAACAAAATAAATAAACCACATACATACTCTAACCAAAACCCTACTTTTAACCCTAAAGTAAAGCACCAAAACCCTACATCTAACCCTACACTAAACCTTACATACATTACTATCTATGCACTTACCTTAACCTGCACCCTAACCCTAAGATCTGTAACTATCGCACACTTACCCTGCAGAGATATACCAAAACAAAATAAATAATGCACACACATACATTTAACAAAACCCTAATTCTAACCCTACACTAAACCTTACATACATTACCTATCTATGCACTTACCTTAACCTGCACCCTAACCCTAAGGTCCGTAACTATCGCACACTTACCTTATGGAGCTATACCGCAGACGGGCCAACCATGATAAGTCGACATTTCCAATTTTGTGGTTTTGGGCATTTGGCGTTTCCGTGGTTCACGCAATACGTACTGCTCTTTTTGCATTCGCGTAAAAGGACTTTCGAGCATCTAAATTGAACCTGGGAATTGTTATGGTTAGGCTTGTATAGGCCCTAGGGCCGATAGCCTAGTACCAACCTATGAACCTTTAAGTGTTCACCAAAAGTTGATAAGAAACTGGAAAATGTGGTATGTTTATATTAGCATTTGTGTCATTAATAAAGTGTTAGTCGGATATGCCATTCTGTTTGCATAACAGTAACATCAGGCTCCAGCAACTAAGCAAAGAATTATTCTTTCAGGTTTTGTTGTGCTTTTTAAAGGCTTAACTGACACCACAGCCAAGGTATTTGTGGTAACCATGGGAATTTCTTTAAGCCTTATAGGAAAAATAGACATGTCAAAGTAATGACTACCAGGCTAGATGTTGGTAGGTAAACTGCACTGTAAAGCAGGAAGGACTGCAGACGTCTGATGGCAGGGATCCAGAATAATAGTAACAAGCATTAGGTCTATTACATGCAGAGGTGTAGCTAGGGTAAGGAAAAGAGGTCAGCTGTCTGGGCACATCAAGAAAGGGCTTAAGCTCATTGCTAAAATTCAGAAATAAATGCTGATAATTAATTTTTCAGTCAGGGCTGAAGCACTCAGAGCTGTCTGTTCACTATCGCAAGCTTGTTACATTTGTAGGAAGAGGCTTGCGGCAGCTAAAAGAAGAGAAGGGAACTTTTTGTTTGTTTCTTTTTGGTCTTCAAATAAGAGAGATTTCTTTGTTTGGTTGGGGAATGGCCTAGGGCATCAGAAGAGCTAAGGAGCTAGCTACACCTCTGATAACATGAGATGTGAGGAGACTACGTTGCTTGGTGTCCTAGCATTCCAAATGTACTTTAGATCATTTCTAAGAGAAGAATTTTAAATATATGAGGGTAAGTTATCCTTTTCTCATATATTAATGTGGATGTTTAATCCCTGTGCCATGACAGTCATGGAAACATCTAATACTAGAAAAAGAGAGCTCATGGGATTGTTTGCATAGGCCCAGAAGGATAATTCTAAATGGATAGGAAAACAAATACAGAAATAACAAAGAAGACTCCAGTACACCACCTTGGCTTTGGCTTTGTTTTTAGACTCCTTTTTTGGTCACTATTTCTTTTCTTTTGTGTTTGTAGGAAAAAGAATACCTCGCACTATAAAATAAAAGAGCGCTACATGGTGAAAATGGAATGATGATGATGTACTCTCTGTCAGAATCCATTTAAATCTATAAGAATTCAATGTAAAAAAAAATGTTTTAAATTAGAAATATCCCCTGTCAGAGTTCTTCATTACAGAAATATTTCCAATCCAGTCAGTAGGTACATAATCACTATTAGTTCAAGAGAAGAAGGCTATGTTTAAATATGCATAGGGTAGCACAGTGGCACAGCCGATAGTGTTGTCACCTCACAGCAAGAGGTTTCCTGGTTCAATTCTCAGCTGGGGTGCCTTCTGTGAAGACTTTGCATGTCTTTCCCTTATTCGTATGAGTTTTCTCTGGGTGCTCTGGTTTCCTCCTACGTCCAAACACATGTAGTAGGTGGATTGGACATTCTAAATTGGCCATAGGTATGAGTGTGTGTGTTTATGTGTGGGGTGGAAGAACTACTGCAGTGGGGCAAGTCACCTAGCAGTGTAAACCTTGGCTCTAGGTGTATGTCTCTGTTGAAATGACACCCCAACCCCATGTGCAAAAATTGGAAACTGGTCCCCTTCATATAAACGAAATCCCACTTATCCAACTTTCATAACTTTCATGATATTGAAAACAGAACAGAGAAACCAGCAAACAAATGCACAAAAAGGCTTCCAAGGAAAACAGACTGCAATAAAGCTTGAAAAACAGCTTAATATAATGTAAAAGCACCAGGCAGCAGTTCACAGACCTGATGACGTTCTTACTATTAAGAACAAAAGTGCCTATCTAATAAATCAATATATCTGTGGTTGCCTTTGTCTTTTGGATTGAGTTCATTCTTTACAAACTGTTGCCTGGTGCTTTTACATTATATTAAACTGGTTTTCAAGCTTTATTGCAGTCGATTTTCCTCGGTAGCCTTTTTCTGTAGTTCATAACATCGAGCTAAGAACACTGAAAGTCCACAACACTGACCACTTGGAACACCGATGTGTAACTAAAGGTAAGTAACTGCTTGGCCAGCATGTTGACCTTTGCCCCCGACCTCCACAGTAGTGCAATCTCGGAGTTAGTTTATTTAGTTGGGGGGTGGGGGGTGCTTCCATTTCAGCTTGTCAGGTTGGCCAACGGGTTACTTATCTTTAGTCAAATGTCTGTGTTCCGAGCAGTCGCTGTTGTGAACTTTTTGTGCTCTTGGTTATGTGTTATGAAAGTCAGGTAAGTGGGATTTCATTTATATGAAGTAGACCTATATATATATATATATATATATATATATATATAAAAAAAAAATATATATATATATATATATATATATGTATGTATATGTATATATGTATGTGTATATATATATATATATATATATAAATATATATATATATATATGTGTGTATATATATATATATATATATATATATATATATATATATATATATATATATATATATATATATATATAGGGTCTACTTCTAAAGACCGAACCAACGCTTTCCCGACACAGAAATCACCGATGCCAGAAAACCGACAACACACAAACCCGACAACGCTAAACACCGAACACCATAACACCGACACACGGAACGTAAACAACACACTACACTACATAGCATACACACTAGCCCTGACCCAAACCCTAACCCTAAGGTCCGACACTATCGCACACTTCACCTACCTGCACCCTAACCCTAACTCACTTACCCACCCCTAGCCCAAGCTCCGACACTAACGCACACTTCACCTACCTGCACCCTAACCCTAACTCACTTACCCACCCCTAGCCCAAGCTCCGACACTAACACACACTTCACCTACCTGCACCCTAACCCTAACTCACTTACCTGACCACTCCTACCTCCGTCACTGTCGCACACTTACCGGGTCGCGATCACACATTACCCTTGTCAGTCTTTCCGCTGTCGGCGAATCACCCTGTCGATATACATACCTGTCGGTTATCTGGCGTCTGTGATTTCTGTGTCGGGGGATCGGCGGTTCGGTCTTTAGAAGGGGACCCATATATAGATAGATAGATATAGATAGACGTATCAATCTTCTTTTTCTTTTGGCTGTTCCCATTAGGAGTCACCATAGTGGGTCATCTGTTTCCATTTCTTCCTGACCTCTGCATCTTGCTCTGGCACACCAACCACCTGCATGTCCTCTCTCACCACATCCATAAACCTTATCTTAGGCCTTCTGCTTTTCCTCTTATCTGGCAGCTCCATCCTGAGCATCCTTCTCCCAATATACCTAGCATCCATCCTCAGCATGTGTCTAAACCAATGCAATCTCACCTCTCTGGCTTTGTCTCCAAACGGTCCAACCTAAGCTGACCCTTTAATATACTCATTTCTAATCCTGTCCATCCTCATCACACCCAATTCAAATCTTAACCTCTTTAACTCTGCCCCCTCTAGCTCTGACTCCTGTATTTTTGTCAGTGCCACTGTCTCACTACTATCTTGTAGACCTTCCCTTTCATTCTTACTGGTACCCGTCTGTCACAAATCACTCCTGACACTCTTCTCCACCCACTCCATGCTGCCTGCACTCTCTTTTTCACCTCTCTTTCACACTCACCATTACTCTGAACTGTTGATCCCAAGAATTTAACCTCATCCACCTCCACTAACTCTACTCCCTGTATCATCACCATTCCTCTGTCTTCCCTCTCATTCACACACATATGTTCTAAGTCCTACTGACCTTCATTCCTCTCCTCTGTAGAGCATATCTGCAACTCTCCATGGTCTCCTCAACCTGTTCCCTATGTTCATTACAAATCACAATGTCATCCGCAAATATCATAGTCCACAGGGACTCCCATCTGATCTCTTTTATCAACCTGTCCATCACCATTGCAAATAAGAAAGGGCTCAGAGCTCATCCTTGATGTAATCCTGCCTCCACCTTGAATGCATTCATCACTCCTACTGCAGATCTCAACACTGTCACCTGCACTCATGCATATCCTTTACCACTCTTACATACTTCTCGGCCACTCCTGACTTCCTCATGCAATACCACAACTTCTGTCTAGGCATCCTGTCATATGCTTTCTCTAAGTCCACAAAGACACAATGCAACTCTTACTGATCTCCTCTATATTTCTCTATCAACACCCTCTGAGCAAACATCACATCTGTAGTGCTCTTTCTTGGTATGAAACCATAATGCTGCTCACTAATCATCACCTCCCTTCCTAACCTAGCTTCCACTATTCTTTCCCATAACTTCATGCCATGGCTGATCAATGTTATCCCTCTGTAGTTACTACAGCTCTGCCCATCACCCTTATTCTTAAAAAACGATACCAATACACTTCTGCATTCCACAGGCATCCTCTCACTTTCCAAGATTTCATTAAACAATCTGATTAAAAACCCCACTGCCATTTCTCCTAAGCACCTCCATGCTTCCAAAGGTAAGTCATCTGGACCAACAACTTCCCATTCTTCATCCTCTTCATAGCTGTCCTTACTTCCTCCTTGCTAATCCTTTGCACTTCCTGATTCACTATCTCCACATCATCCAACCTTCTCTCTCTCTCTCTTATCCTCTTCATTAATCAGCCTTCAAAGTACGCTTTACATCTACTCAATACATTCTCTTCAATTGTGAGTACATTTCCCTCATTATCCTTTATCACCCTAACCTGATGCACATCTTTCCCAGCTCAGTCCCTCTGTCTAGCCAATCGGTACAGGTCGTTTTCTCCCCCCTATATCAAGAAGGGCATCTGGTGTAAAATTTTTGCCAGATCAAATATGCAGATAACAATACAGATAGATAAATAGATATAGATATGGGTGTACTGAAGTTGGTTGACTCTACCTTTGGTCGACATCAGTTTAGCTGACAAAATTTGATTGACTAAACAGATGATCAACAGATGTGTGAGATCACACAATTCTCAGGGTAGGAAAATCTGCTGTTTCTCGAAGATTGTGGGACCTCAGAGTTAGTTTATATAATTAGCAGGGGGTGGGGGTAGAGTACAGGAGGGCCCCCCCCTACAAAAATCAACATTTTAAATTATTCATGTTATATTAAGTTTTTGAATACTCTGATATTGTCAACCATTGTATCAGAAGTACTGTATCAGTGCTTGCTTGCAAAGTCAAATCTTTCAGTTTCGACTTTGTAAACATTGAGATTTGGGTATTTTGATTAATATCAGTAGAGTTTATATATATATATATATATATATATATATATATGTGTGTGTGTGTGTGTGTGCGTGCGCGCACGCGTGTGTGTGTGTGTGTGTGTGTGTGTGTGCACGTGTGTATATGTGTGTGTCATTTTTGATTTTCAATTAGCAAATAAATATGAAACAAATAGCTAAGTAATGGATTAAGCTGAAGCAACAAGATATATTCTGAGAAACAAATATTGAATGTCTAGCAATATGGTCATGTGAGTTCTGAGAAAACAAAACATCTGCAATAATGTGGCCTTACATACTGACAATGAGGTTGTTGTAACTATACAGGGCTGTATTAAATGAAGAATTAATTTGTTAGGTACATATCAGGCCTTAATCATAAGTTCAGGACAACCAACTGGCATACAAAATGTGGCAGTTAAATGATGGATGTGACAAAAGGAGGGACTGTAGCAAGCCATACAAACTCCCAATAAGAACCCAACTAACCTGTCAATGAATGGAAGTTAGACTCTATGGTGAACAGTCAAATGGCACTAGATATTCCATTCCTTAAGCTACTGTTGCTGTTATTTAGTCATTTAGTTCAGTTCAGCTTTACAGGACCTCAAGTATGTTTGCATGCAAGGCCTGTCAGTCAAAAACTGTTTCTGCGAGGTCTTGCAAGTTCACATTCATTAGTTCAGTATACCTGCCTTTCCAACATCATTGTCTACTTCACTGAATCCTGTCTTATCATGTGACCAGCACAATCACTGCCTCCACTTTATCGCTATCTGTTGGCAAAGAATTGACAGGGCTAGATGGCTTCATTTTAGTTTTATTGATGTTGAGCAGCAAGTCAGCTTTTGTCCTTCTACATTCTCCTTCATCACTTCCAGTCATCAGAATAGTGTCATCAGCATATCTGAGGATGAAATGTTTAACGAGGCAATTTTGATTCCAGAATTTAATTCCTCTTGTCCAGTCATTTAAAGTCATAAAAAACAAGTTAAGCTTAAGTTTGCAGAGAACATGTGGGCTGCTGATATAATTTTCTTCTTGTTCTATGCAAGCATTCATTTTTTTCCAGTGCAGAGAACTCTCTTACCCTTGCTAAAATCTCTTATATTTGCCAAAACCAAGTAATCTGAAAAAAATGAGATGCTACATTTGACTTAGTTGACTTGCAAAGGATATTATAAGCAGGAAACAATTGCTCTGTTTACTCCTGTTAGCTAATAAGAAATGTATCACTAAAAAGGAAAATCTTTTTTTAAACTTTGTATTGCATTTTAAATCAATATATAACTATGATACAAATTTACAATATATAACAATCAACTAAGAAACAAATGAAACAATGTATAGAGTCCACAACACAAATTAAATTGAATAAAATCATTTAAACTTTTCCAATAAGTCTCTAATTGTTTGCCACCATAAATGTTTATGTGTAATAACTGATGTTCTGTTATACAAAGTTTGTAATTCTTTATCACATTTTTGCTAAGCAGATAAATTCAGTAAAAGGGAGGATATTTTTCCTTTTCAAATTCAGTGTGATGATTTTTCTGGCAATAGCCAGGATGGACCAAAGAAGAGGCACTTGTGTCCTTGGTACAGAATCTGGAATTGGGACATTAAATAAAATTAGAGAATTTGTAACAGTACAACTGTCTGACAATAATGCTTTAGTAAAGTTTCTGAATTCTATTCAAAAATGAAAAATCATTTTACACTCTATAATCATGTGGAGCCAATTTTCAACTAGGCCAATGTTATGAGGTGTTAAAAAGACAGACTTTAAAAATCATGTTTTATTAGATTCTGAAAAAAGTTTTGTTATTAATTTTTGTTAAATCATCCCAATAAGATGGATCAAAGACTATAGATTCAGCTCTTAAGATCCTGGTCAATTTTGCACTTGTGTGGTATTACAGTGCAGGTTTTTATTTCTTTCAGAGAATGTACTACCATCTCAGAAATGATGTCACTCAGAATTACTGTCAGCAGGATGGGCTAATGCTGTTTTGTTTTGAGGCTTATTGGAATTTCTGTTTGAAGCATGACCTACCATGAGGCCATTTTTGTTTTATGGGATTAGCGCCTAAGATCCATATAGTTGTCTATCCTCTTGAGATCAGGTATTTAAAGGAAGGGAAGATGACTTAGTTTCAAGAGAGGGGAAAGAATGACAAAAGGCAGTTGTACCCATTTTGTAGACCTCTCTGACCACTTGTGGAGGTAACCCTTGGATTAAAGATATCGGAATAGGTGTACATTTGGGAGACTGAGCAGAGATTTATGGTGTGGATTGGTGAGGTGGAATAGAATATTTGTTTCTTGTGTCCAATACTTTAGACGGTGGAGGTTTGTAGGTCTTGCTGTCAGTAAATTTATGTAGCATCTAAAGAATGTTAAGTAGGATTATAAGTAAGAGGTCCCTATTACTTATGTTTATTGATGTAACTTTGCTGCGCAGTGTGATGATCTAGCCCTACAAGTACATTGATAACACATGTATTCCCCATTCTCTGATTTGTAGCCTCAAATTTAGGACATGGTAGGATATTTCCTTGTTATAGTGGTGAATATTGCACTTTTGATGACTGCATGTGCAAACTTAGGATTTAATCACCAGACCACATTCATCCATAGCTGGTTTGGATTTTTCCATTATTCATTTGCTTGAGCTCTCCAGACTGCTCCTGCATGCAGTACATGTAGAGCATACAAGAACCAACACTAGAACAGAGATCTGACTAGAGAATAATATCTGTACTGATTTAATGGCTGCAACATCCATGAATTATTATTCAGAATCCTGGATGGGGAAGATGGTGCTAAAATGCGTATGGGTGGTAAATCAGTAATAATTTGTTTAGCAAGTCAGGGATAGCACATGAATTGGGAAGGTCTAATTCCTTAACAGATATAGTAATAATAATAATAATAATAATAATAATAATAATACAAATAATAATAATAACAATACAATAATAAATATATAAATGGAAAATTTGCTGCATTCAAGAAAATTACGGAAAAAGCAACACTGGCTGAAAATGAAGACTGAGATAGAGGTGAGTGATATGCTCTGCATGTATGTCAGGAGTGTGTCTTAGGGAACTCTGGGGTTAGTAGATGCGGATGCTCAGAAAACTACAAAAATTTATTGAAAAAAATGGGAGCTACAAAGGTAAGATGGTAGTGTACTGTAGAAAAGAATTTAGTGACAATAGGACATAAGAGGCACAAAGAAGTTAGTAGAAATAATGGAATAGAAAATGTAGGGGGAAAAGGGAAAAGTGAAGATAGTATGTCCAGGTCATGGCAGGGAAGTATAACTGAGTAATGTGGCATGCAATAAGATGAAGGTTTGAAAGTGTGCGATGCAAGGAAAAGGAAGAAAGATGGTATGACAGGTACAGTCAGCAATGAAAAGTGGCAAAGAGAGATGTGAATGTCTCAACAGCACAAGGAGAGCAGGGAGAAGTAATCAATGTGAGGAGGATCAGCCAGATTAGCCAGTCAGTATGTGAGGAAGTCAGAGTTATTGAGATAGCTAGTGGAAAGAATACAGGAAGGACTGGAAAGGAGGCAAATGCATCAGAAGGTGGAAGGCAATTAGCACAGGCAATGAAAAGGCTTGAGTTAGTAAAAGTGGGGGAGCAATAATTGCATGTAGGAAATGCTAGTAGCAGTAGACAGGAAATTAAATAGGATACATAACTGTGTGTGGACTGTGAAGAGGATTTTTGTAACTGGAGACTTAGTGAGAAAAGTAATTAGGAGCCTTGGCAAACATAACATGAGTGACCATATTACACTAAAATCAGTATCAGGGCTTAGACTTTGTAAGATATGAGTGGAAGCAACCACTGCGGTTCATATCAATAAACAAAATGACCTGTTAAAGGAGAAAATAGAGGTGGCAGGATGCAGAGCCAGAGAGGTGCTAGAGAGATGGCAGAATACAAGGTTTAGGGAATCATTTTCAAAAGTAATGCCTCTGCCAGCAGCCAACACACTACTAAATGAGAGGATAAGTGAGTGATGTATCTGTCTGTGGGCAAGGCAGAAGGTCCTGAAATTAGTTGAAGGAAGAGGGCAACCTGTCTGAGAGACCTGCTTAGTACCAGGACAGATTCTATTGTAGCCTAGAAGGAACAGCAGTGTTCAGAAATTCCACTGAATGGTACAGTTCAATTTTAATATGTTAAGCAAAAGATAAAAGATAACTCAGGAGGTAGAAAAAGGGAGCTTATTAGGGGAGCAGAAATAGTGACATAGATTATGGCTGAGTAGTATTGCTGTATAATTGGAGTCTTGCAGGAAGATTTGGGAGTTGCATGCAGTGATGCAGTAAGCGTGAGTGGATATTGCTAGTGTTACAGACATATAGACCATAGGTAGTAAAGGAAGGGACATTAAGGTCTCTGGTTATTGGTTATTTTGGAATGTCACATAAGGGAGTGATGAAAATCGATCATTGATTCTTGTAAAGAATATCATCAAATGTGATGCGAAGTGGAGAAACACAACCATTAGAAATGAGTGAGGGAGCCAGAAGGGATAGAAACTACCGTGAGCTGTTCCACAATTAAGGTAAAGAAAGAAGGCAATAGTTGTAGATTGATAAATTAGTTTTGTCCTCAGACATATCAGTGAAGGAATGACAAACAGGAAGGGAGAATAAAAGAGTGGATAAGAGGAAGAAAATAATAGTCATGCGAGATTCTGAATTTGGTTATTTATGTACTAGTAATTATTCTGTCCTTTTTGCCCATGGTCATCATGTAGTATTGGCCAATTTGTTCTTCCCATCTTCAGGCATACTTGATCACTGGGACAGAGACCAACAACTACCAGGGATTGCAGAGCTCATCCACCAATTTATGAGAGATATTTCCATGCTCCTAACAAGCATTTCTTGCTTGCTGGAAAGCATGATACAATGGCTGCCACTCAAGATTCCTGTGTAAGTGTGCTGTCTATGCACACATTCCTGTAGCTACAATGTATATGTATTTGCTGGTGGCTAAAATTCCACACAGTTCCTAATAGCAAGTGCTAATATCAGGAGTTTTCCCCCATGTGGAACTTTTAAAGTAGGAATACAACAGCCCCCTCTTCCATGCATAGTAAGCCAGCAATGGGCACTTACCAACATTCCAAACTAGACTTAAAAAGGCCACCGGTGCTGTTAGTCTAGTAACCACTTATGAACCAATTAACCTATCCTTCCTTACCTGGCAACATTAGTCAGGGACATAGTTCTGTCAGCTCTACAGAGCCAATTGCATGTAAAATCCAAACCTCTCAAAAGCAGACAGAGAAGTTTAAAAACTCAAAGGTAGCTGTCTGAGCTGCTAGAGGGTCTTGTCCAGGAATTGTTCAACAAGATTTTGTGGGATTGTTCAGAAAACAAATAGGATTGTGGATGTGTTCATAAGCAAGGTGGAGGGATCAGAAATGTCCGAATGCATATGCAATTAGAACAGTAATTGGGCAACTGTGAAGTGTTGAATTGGGGGGGGGGATTAAGACTACAAGGACATGGTATGATATTTTAGTTATGCAAAGAGGAAAGGTGACGATCAAAGCTAAGCTAGGGTAGTGGGGACTAAATGAGAGAGTAAGTAAAGAAATTGGAAAGGGTCAGCGATGTCGCACTCCTGACTATGGACCAGAACATGAAGAATAAGGAAAAGGCAAAGTGGGGGGAAGAGCAAAGAGATTATTCAGAAAACTAGGACAGAGATGCTCATAAAAGATAGAGCATACAAGAGGTGAATGAAAAATAAACAACTTTTGTAGCTATAGTGAAGGAAATAAACAGACCATTTGAAATGATTTTGTTAGCTGGTATAAAATGACTTGCACTATTTCTTATCCCAGTCCCCTACTGCATCCTAGAATAGAAAGAAACACAGACTTTCTGCTTTTCCAAGAAAATGTACCAGAAAAGTGTGAATTTGGACTGAGTATCAAGAAAAAGACGGTATTTTCACAAAATTTTGCATATTAAGCCAAAACACTTATTCACCACAGCCTAAATACCTTCTTATATTTATTACTAATTAAACTGCCAGTTTGATTGATTGAGTGCTTGCTACCTAGAGCCTATTTTATTTTTTCATATGTATAGTCAGTCCAAAATTTATAAGCAAATTATGGCAAGTACTCTGCTTTACATGGAGAGAGAGTCTATTCCTCAAAAGGGGGAGTCTCTGGGACACAAATCTGCCCCGCCAATGAGTCCTATTGATGTCACAGACCAGGTTGAGGTCGCATGTGTGGGTTACTCGAATAGAGTTTGACTTGCAGATATGCAGCAGTCCCATCAGGGTGAGGTCTGAGATTGCTTTGTATGTGAGACAGAGGTCACCTCTAAAGAGTCTGTAGGAGATTGATTAAAGGGACAGAGCTTTTACCCTATATGTGTAGGGTAGATGTTTGAGGCCCTGGATTCTCTGGGTTAGGAACCTCTGTGGTCTCTCCAGCTGCTACATGCTCTTTGTGAAGTACATGCCAAAAGGGGCATTGTACTCAATAATGTGTATTTAAGGGAAGAATACAGGAATGTTATGGCCACCTTGTCCCTGGATGAAATACCCTTAGTAATGAGGTGAGCCAGTTAAATAGCTTTCCATACAATGGAGGCAATATGGTGGTCAAATGTCAGTTTGCTATCAACCTGGGTGCCTAAGTCCCTCATGAATGAATGCATGCTTAGTACCTTATTATCAATGTGATAATTTTTGGGGACATCACTCTCCCCAAAAAGGATGATGATGCTTTTTTTGGCATTCCTTTTGAGGCCATGTTTCTGGCACCAGTCATTTGTCTGAGTGAGACCCTCTTGGAGGATGCCCACATCACAAGGGGAATTGATAACAGCACCCATCTTGCAGTCATCTGCAAACATGGTCAGCCATAGCTCACTAGATTTGGCCTGCACCTCTGAGAAGTATATCCCAAACAAAGGAGGCCCCATGACCGATCCTTGGGGTACACTACTTGTTAATGGGTCTACTACTTCAGCTTCCCCTATTTTGACTAGGTGGGTTCTATCAGTGAGCCAGTTTGCTACCCATCTGGTAACATATGGATTAATGCCTAGTTGAGAGGGTTTATCTATTATATCTGAGTGGGGAATAGAATTGAAGCCTTTGGCAAGGTCAAGGTAGATGGTGTGCACCATCTTCCCCTCGGCTATGGCTTGGTGACTGTCTCAAAGAAGTCAACCAAATTTAACAGGCATGATTTCCCCTTGGCAAAACCAATCTGTGTGGGATCAAGTTTCTGGAGGTTGCCAATGTCCTTGTTAATGAGGTCCACCATAATCCACTCCATGGCCTTGCAGATCAGACTAGTTAGGCTGATGGGTCTATAATTTCCTGGATCAGTGGACACTCCACTTTTGTGCAAAGAGATAACAGTAGTTGTCCTCCACTCATCTGGGATGAAGCCAGCATTCAGGCTTTGGTTTAATAGGGTGCCTAATGGTGCTGCAAGTTCCTGCCTGAGTTCATGTAGGATGCAGCCTGGGATGTTACTGGGTCCTATGAAGGCTGTATTTTTTGCCTTTGAGAGGGCACTGATGACTTGCTCACTAGAGATAAGGGGAGGGGAGCAGGTACTGCGGATGTCCTGTTTTACTGCTGGGGGGCAGAGGAGTGAACTTTTCACTGAACCTGTCTGCCATCAGGTGGTCTATATTATAACATTGAAGTTCGTAAACATCGAATGTTATAACATCGAACCCTAAACACCGAAATCTGAAAACATTGAACAGTCAGAATAGCGATTTTTTTCCCAGGGAAACAAATTGCTATTCCGAGAAGCATACAAACAACACAAACACACACAAAAAACAGCAATCCATACACATACTCTTAAAATCCTATGCCTAAACCTAAACTAAACTTTACATACACTACTAGCTATCCACTTACCTTAACCCAACCCTAAGCTGAAGGTCCATCACTATCGCACACTCACCTCACCCCCGCCCTAACCCTAACTCACCTAACCCGCCCCCTAACCTACACACAACCACACACTTACCTGACCCATGCCCTAACCCTAACTCACCTAACCCACCCCCTAACCCTAACCTACACACAATCGCACACTTACCTGACCCGCGCCCTAACCCTAACATCCACACAACCGCACACTTACCTGACCCGCTCCCGAACCCTAACTCACCTAACCCGCCCCCTAACCCTAACCTACACACAATCGCACACTTACCTGAACCCTACCCATAACGTTCCAACATATTGAACGCTGAAAACAGCGAAGCCACAGCAACGGCCCACCAAATTCTTTCCCTGGGAAAGAATTTGGTGTCCTGCACCTTCGCTGTTTTCAGCGTTCAACATTACTGGTTCGATATTATAACATTCAAACTTTTTAAAATTCGATGTTATAATATAGACCCGCCATCAGGTTGGCTATACAGTATCTACAGTGTTTGTGATGTCCTTGACCACCACTTCTGAGTAGATCTGTGTGCTTCTCTTGAGATTGCAGAGATATGTGAAGAAGGTCTTATGATTGTCTTTAGTAGATGTGGCCAGTTTGGACTCAAAGATTGCTTTGGAGGATTTCACTAGATATAAAGATATAAACAGCATTCTGAGGATATATAAGGAGACAGTGCATATTGAAACTAATGCCAGTAAGGCAAATAAAACATTGCCTAGGCTTAAAGTAAACTTCTTTTTAAATGAAACTTTTATTTGCTTTGAGGGAATGTGGGAATCTACCAGTACTTAACATATACAGCTGACCAGATAAGAGAATTTGTTATGATCTAGCTGTGGGGGCTTAATATGTGTTACAATTTATTTTGGGAGAAAAGGAAGATCAGTGTTAATTCCTTAACCCTTAACTGTTTAAGCTAAATGATACTAAAAAGAGTGACAAATTGCCAGCATTATGAATGTTGTAGACTAGGAGACATATGGGATTCAAATGCTTTAACAAAGTTTGTCATAGGGTTTTAGTGAAGGCACATTCAAATGTTGTAGGTCAACACTCCAAACTTTCCATTATGCTTTAGGGACTTTTTATACCTGTCTTAACACTTTAAACATTAAATTATTCCTTAGTGACCTTTCATTCCCAGCTCAACACTCTAAATGTGCCATTATTCCCTAGGGATCTTTTGTATGCAGCCCTAAATTCCATGCTTTCCATCTTTTCAATATACTGCTGCCACTGTGTCTTTTTAAGTGTCTTTGTAAATATCTGATGCATCTATGTTTTCAGAAATAATAGCTTTTGGTGTTTGTTATGTTTTTTATTTTTTACTGCACATAAAAGCAAGTGCTAAGTGTTTGAATTATGTGTAAGGTTTCCCAATTATAAATGACTCTTCTTATTTAGTGATATCTCAAAAAGTCGTTTGTGATATGTCATGATGGGTTTGGACAAGAGTGAAAGAATGGAGAGTGGAATGATTTTTTTTAAGTCTCTAAAGATGTTTATTTCCAATTTTTTTCCTGGCTGGAAGGAATATTTTTTCCTTGTTTATGAACTGACCTAGATGATGCAAAAGCAAACCATGTGATTCAAGGAGGTAAGTGAATCATATCTTTGCCTTAGATGAGTATGTGAACTGAATGCAGGTGATGTGTGGTTACTTTCAATTGGCAGAGGCAGGAGAATGCAATAAAAAAAATGAATAAAATCTTCCTAAAGGGTTTTGAGGTTCATGTCTGATATTTATGTGTTCTATCTTATAGCTTGACCCCTCAAATACTTTATGTGACCTAAGGGCTACACAAATGTTTCCATGATTTGGTGATAGCACCATTCCTTAGGGGTTAGCATAATGGCTAAGTTGTTTATCTCTGAGACACAAAGTGCAGGGTTTGGTTCTCATCTTTGAGGAAAACTGGCTATGCATAAAATGGCTCACAAGGGCAGCTAGCCTAATTCTTACTGATGAACTACTTTATGATTTGTATGAAGCATAGCTGTCTTAGTGTAATTAGAGATGTCTTGACAAATTAGCAGACTATTGCAAGATACTGCTTATATTGGATATGAAGTCAGTTTGATGGACACTGGTATATACTGATTCGGTATTTCTGCAAATTAATGCTACAGCAGGACTTTTATATCACATTGTATAAAGGCTAGAGTTTTCTCACTTTTTAGAATTAAGAGCATCTGTCCTCCATAATGGTCATCTAGTGTTCTTCGTAGACAGTTAATTTCTAAGCTTAGCACAAAGATCTGATATTGGCGAGGCAATATATTGACAGATATAGTTGAAGGCTATGTAAAATAGTACATCTGGATGGCTTTAAAAGACTTAGGAGTGAAAGAAGTATATCCAAAAACACTGAAGTGCATGACTCTAAAGGCATCTATTCATTCCTGAACTCCTTAAGAAGTTAAGCCTACTTTAATGTCTTTAAGCTATGACTCTAGACCTACTTAGCCAGCCCACATCATCTTATGCATTTGGGGTCCATGTCTGGCTACTGAATGAACTATGAAATAATGAAAGTAAAACAGTGAAAGGGACAATTATTATTATCAAACAATGGCAACTTCGCAAAAAAATACATTGAGTTGCCATAGTTGGCCAACAACCAGGAAGTAACATGATCCAAAAAGTAAGTGAAGAGAAACTTTTACATTTGCCCTATATTCCTCATTGTAGTGTGATCTCGGAGTTGGTATATATCTATCTATCTATCTATATATATATATATATATATAGTTGGGGGGGTGGGCACAGCTCCCCACCTTGGGAGGTTGTGTGTGTGATACTGGCTGACTATGATCATTCAATGTATTTTTTTCAAAGTTGCTGTTGTTCGATAATTGTCCCTTTTGCTGTTTTACTGTTGATGTTTCACTGTGCGAGTTTTCTAGTACTCAGTAGCCGAACATAGACCCACTCATTTGTGTTATCCCTAACGCTAACCCTGCCCCTGCCCTAACCCCAATTCTATATATTATCTTAAGAAAAACCCTTTTCCTAACTCTAACACTAATCAGGGCAGTCAGCTATAAAACACATACACATTCAGACACACACTCTGATCCACATACACAACAACAACAATGAAAATATCTCCTTACCTAAACCTAACTGTAACACTAACCCACAAGCATGTGGACATACAGACACACACACACACACACACACACACACACACACACACACACACACACACACACACACACACACACACGTGCACTCAAAACAGAAATGTATACCCACTTACCTTTTCGGTAAGACAGGCATTTGGCAAAATGGATGATCTCAAAAAATAAACAAAATTGCAGTTGACTTTATTATACAAATAATCAGTTTATAAAAGAACTGATAATGTATATTTCTAATATATATATATATATATATATATATATATAGATAGAGATATTTATACACACACACACACACACACACACACATATATATATATATATATATATATATATATATATATATATATATATATAAAGAGAGAGATGCAGATATCAGTGAAATTGTCACTTTATTGACAGAGTTACTCCCACTAGGCTAGGGAAAATTTAGCCAGGACATCAGGAAACTTCCTCTACTGTTTTTGATAGATACCATGAGATCTTTTACATCCACCAGTGCTATGATCAACTTAAGCAGACAAATCCTCAGTTTTTCATCTACTCTGAAGGACAACATATTCAGGAGTACAGCACCCCCTAATGCTACATTACAGTTTTAGCTGTCCAATCACTTGGAGTGGGACTAGCACCAAAGACAGGTATGCTACCTATTGTGCCACTGACACTGGCTTTGCAGTTAGCAATACTATGCAGCCTGCCACATTAAGAACCATAAGAGTGTCTTTTCTGAATAAATAATATACTTTCCACTACAAATGCAGTCACTGTCTGATTTCCACTTCTGTTACATTTGTCTACATACCATGACTTTTCAGCACAATTTACAAGGGGTGGGAGGTTGGCATAATGGTTAAGGTGTTTGCCTTACATCCACAAGGCGCAGGGTTTGATTCTCACATGGGGTAATTGGCTAGGCTTAAAAAAAAAAATAATGGGTATAGTTCCCCATACTAAAGGGGTGGCCTAAGCCACAAAACGATGGGCTAGGCTTGTAAATGCCCTCGGGCAGATAGCCTAGTATGAACCTATGAACCTATGAACCTATGAATATACTATATTATGAATGGGTTGTATTTACACTGAATGTCCTAGAATCATTTCTATCGGTTAATTGCAATTATATTTAATAATATAGTGATTAATATTGATGTCCAAAAGCTGGTTCTGAGACTCAACAGAGTGTGGATCATTTCTTAACCAAACATCAATGTGATACACCAATGTATGGAATGAGTTTGTCATCCTTGACAGTACATCAACATGTTACATTAATCATAGCACTGTCATTGTATATCCTACCTTACTCTGAAGGGCAGGTAATTTCTATGTTCTCTTCTGATGCTTGGGTACCTCCTGTATGTCCATTTTGAGCAAAGAGAAGACATGACAGTACTGTATGACAAGCTAGTAATAAGTCTGTCTGAGCTGCAGAAGAGCTGTTTTCACTTTCTAAATGCAAGGGAGGACCTAACCACTGCCCTCTGCTGGTGAACAGGTATAGTGTACAGGAGGATCCTAAAGTGCACTGGCCTGCATTCTTTAAATAATGTGTGTCTGCTTAGAGTAATATCTGTAATAAAAATATTGATACAAAAAGAGTATAAAGATGGAACCATACATACTATGAAATTACTGACACTTTATAGATGGCTGCATTTGGAAAATATAATTATGCAAGTCTGCATATCACATGTACACTGTATGGTCAGTCACAATATTTTGAAAATCTAGTAATGTGGCTTTCATGTTAAGCAATGCTGCTATAAACAAATATCCACAGTGTATTCGCAAATCATGCTATAGCAGCTAAATGTTCCCAAACATCTGATTTTTCCAAAATCTTCTACATTTTTGATAGCATTAGCCCTTTTACAGATTAGGCTTTGTCATTTGACAAACATGTCCAAAAGGGGAGTTCAATCCACATTTTTTATATAACGTAAGGTGCTTGTGTGCAATAGGGATAGGTGTGGTTGTGGGGGGAGGTATTTGTTGGTTCTTTTTCAATAAAATGCCCTAATAACTAGTCTGTATAGTAACATACTGAACTTATCTTGAAGGTTTTTATTATGTATATGATTTGTTATGGTGGGTGATCTCATTTGCAGTGCATGCTCCATTTATTTTACTGTCTCTCTTTCTTTATGATCAGAAAGGAAAGCTATATTAGGAATGTGTTCTCTACAGTATCTGTCTTCCTGAGTCTATACTAAATATGCTTCTGAAAACCTGATGTTGGGTATATTTGCACATCCATAAAGCAACACAAAAACATAATATGAACTAATTGGTCACTGAACATGTGACACGTATAGTAGACCTATGGTTATTTGTTCATTAAAATATAATGTTTGCTGCATTCAAAGTCTTAATACATTTACTACATCTGACTATTGTAATGGAAACTGAATGTTGCACGATGTAAATCAACCATGGTATCATTAGCCTAATCATGTCATCACAGTGTAACACAGGTAAGATAAGTGAGTACCTAATAAAAGTATGAACATTGTAAGGTTACTTTTAAAAATGCTGATCCCAAAATAGCAGATCCTCAGAATGATAAAAACCCATTTTAAAGATTATGAACTAATGAAACATAATTCTTTTTATAGCCATCTGTACTCATTTAACTAAATTCTAGTACCGCACTAAACATTCTAATGCATTTAAATAAAAAAAATTTTGATTGAACTATATAGTTTGGCTTTCTGAAAAACAATCATCATTTTTACAATAAATGCTAATCCAGTTACATCACTGTATATAGACAAAAACTATTACAAGTTTTTCTACCTGATATAAATGAAAGGTAGACAGTGCTATACAGGAATAAGAAAGTTTGCCTTAGCAACAAGTTCATCACAAGATCCAACATTAAACCATGTATATTCTTAGCTTTCAACAGTACAAAAATGGTACATAGAAGCACATTTCTTCACACTTTTATCTGGAAATATTAGGTTTTTACTTTTGTATAAATGAAGTACATAAAAAATTTTCTTCCAAAATGCTTTTATTCATTTTATAACACAATAACTTAACAGTATAGTAACAAGAAAAAAACTATATACAATGTCCATAACAATTAAAAAAGAAATAGGCGATATTGTACTTGAGGGCCTTACCAGATGCGCAGTAGCAAGCCCTGCCCAAAACCCACCCTCATGATATATCATTTATGAATATGCATTCCCTCCGAATGTACAACAAAATGTAAAAAGAAAACAATAGCTTCACAAGAAGTCCTTACTAATTAATAGTGGAGTCCTTTATTTCATTCAGAGTTTGCTTTTTTATTTAAAACAAGCTGTGGGAACCATTCTGGTAACCATTTCCATTCCTGCATTCAGACCACAGCGCTAAAATTCGCACTTAAAAACTTAGTATAAGTAAACAAATAAATAAATAAATGGGACAAAAACGCACATATCATGGGAATGTTCATCATTTGTAAAATTTATTTGACAAATAGTTATTAAACTAAAGCTGCATTGATGCATTTTAAAGACATAAACGAATGCAAGTTATTTGTTGATTGCAGCTCTATTTCTTCTGCTGTAAAAAGGAACAGGGCAGCACAGGTACTGAATACTCTTTAAACATAGATAAAATAGTATTTGCCAATGATTCATTTAAAATACTAATAATAAATCCAAATAAAAAAGTCAGTAATTATGCAATTCTCATTTCATAGAGCTTTACAAAGATATTTAAAATCTAACCAAAATAGGGAAATTATTTAAGCAATAATAATAATTATTATTTAAGCAATAATTGACAACATGGTGTGGTATATTGAAGATTTACCCATGGTTGGCATGGTTTAATCATGAGGTTGAAGCCCAAGTGATTAAATAAAGCTGACCATGGGTAAATTTCAATATACCACAACCACAGAGTCGGTTATTGCTATTATACAATGACATTATTTATGAAAAAAAATACTTACTTTTCTTAAATAATGTCTTTGTATAATGGTACATTACTGGTCTTCCACGGCTGGTGGTTTACTAATGAGAGTATGAGAGTACAAGTTTAGTATGTATAAAATCATTTCAAGTTTGGATGTCCAGCCAATTACAATTTTGCAAACTATATCTGCTGATCAAATAGTCTGCAGTACTTATTTTATTAGCTGAGAGAAATTGATTCCAATAAATTCTAACATTTTCTAAATATCAATAGATATCACTCATTTGTGTGGGCAATAGGAAACATAATTCCTAATCAATTGATTAGAAAACATAAGCTTTTTGAACAACATCAATATTTGATTTGTAAGAGGTGTAAGAACAAGTTTTGACATTTCACTTTGAATGTATATTTTTAAAATCCATATCAAGATGTTTGTATATATTTGAGAATATGATTTAAGCAAAATGTGGTTTCCTCTGTTGATTTCCAATATACTGCATAAAAAGTATTCTTCCAAAGCAACACTATGCTAATAAATGCAGAGTTTAAATAAAAATCAATATTTGACAACTCTATACCTCCTTCATCACAGCTTGTGGTGTGCCAGAGAAGAGAAATTCTTGTTTATGTGGGATACCAACAGAAGATGAGTAATAAATTATTAATTTTCTGTTTAATTTTGACAAGTGGGGGAATTATTAGAGCTTAGCCAATGAATAAGATTTCAGGTAATAGTATAATTTTGATTAAAGTTAGTCTGCTTTCAAATGTGAAGAAGAGTCTGTTCCAACTGTCAGTTAGACTTGTAATTGATTTTATAAGTTGCCGGTAATTAGATGTGAGTGATTTTTTTTATAATTAGATTCAGTAATGATGCCTAGATATTTAATATTCACACCCTCCCTATTTATATCTCTTTTTGATCCAAGTTTCATAGTAACATTTTTATTCACTAGAAATGCCTGAGGTTTGTTGCGATTGAATTTTAGATCAAATTGGATGGGACAGTGGTGCAGTGGTAGCATTGTTGCCTCACAGCAAGATGTTCTTTGGTTCAATTCTCAGCTGGAGTGCCTTCTGTGCAGAGTCTGCATGTCCTCCCTTCATTCAAGTGGGTTTTCTCCTGGTGCTATGTTTCCCTCCCACATTTCAAAGACTTGCATCTGGAGTTTTTCTCCCTGGGCCTCCACCGAAAATTTGTTTTGTTCCAAGTTGGACTTTCCAGGTAAACAAATGTTAAATAAATAAAAATGCTTGTAAAGTTTAGATTATGTAACAGATGATCTATTGAATTTTCAATATCATTAGAACTTATTAGTAGGTCATCAACAAACAGTTGTATCTTGGGGGATAATTTGTCTGACATGTTATATCCTTTAACACTGTGATTATTTCTAACATAATTTGCAAGAGGCTCAATAGCCAGGGCAAAGGTTAATGGGGAGAGGGGCACCCCTGTTTTGTACCTCTTAATATTTCAAATGGGCTAGATAGATAAGTTCCAATCTTTACATAGGCTATAGACTTTTCATATAGTTTTTTAATTAATCCTAAAATGTTTGGGGAGACACTGTATTTTTGTAGAGCTTTAAACAGATATGGCCAACTTAGGGAGTCAAAAGCTTTATCCATATCAAGGCTTAAAATAGAAAGTTTTTTTTTTTGTTTTATTAGGGACAGTAATTTAATTGCATTGTCTTGTACCTTTCTGTTTTTGATAAACATGCTTTGGTATTCATGAATTAATATTGAAAGAATATTATTTAATCTGTCTGCTAAGATAGACATTAATATCTTGTAAACAATGTTAAGCAAAGAAATTGGCCTGTATGATGTGCAAAAGTTGGGCTCTTTATTTGGTTTTAAGATGGGAGAGATGATAAAATATTTCCATGAGGGAGGGAGGGATGTAGTTTTAACTTCTTGGAATGTATTGAATAAGATTGGTGTCTTCTGTTCGGAGTCATGCATGTCCTCCCTGTGGTTGTGTGGGTTTCAACTGGGTGCACCAGTTTCCTCCCACACCCCCAAAGACATGCTGCAAGTGGATTGGACATGCTAAAATTGGCCCTAGGCATGAGTGCATGTGTGTGTGTGCCTTCTGTGGACGGTTGGACACTGGGCTGGCAACTTGACACCGTAAAACTCCACTGCCAATTATGAATGGACAAGGTGATACGTTGTGATGACCCCTAACTGGGAAAAGCTGAAAGGGAGAGAGAGAGAGATCAGGTAAGAGTTTGTAAAATTTCAAAATTAGACCATCCAGCCCTGGTGCCTTTTTGTCTTAAGATATTTTAATAATTCCTTTAATTCTTTAAAAGAAAAAGGTTTATCTGTATTATTAACATTAGTATATTAATATAATAATAACAGTAATAATAATAATAATAATAATAATAATAATAATAATAATAATAATAAATTATAATAGTAATATTAGTATTATTAATATTGTGTTTGGATAGCTTCTTTTGAATATTATTAGCAAGAAAGCTGTCTATACTTTGGTTATCACTTGTAGATGAGTTAGTATTATTGATATTGTTGTAATGGTTTTTAAAACATACTAAGATATTTTTTAGATTTGTAACTTTGATAGTCTGATTATTTCTAGTATATGTTATTTCTTTTATATTATTTATTTTTTCATTTAAGTGTTTAGATCTAATCACAGTCCTGTGCATACTCCTGGGATTAATTGAGTAGGATTGTAATCTGATTTTTTTCCCGATTTAATCATATTTTATGCTGCATGATATTTGCATATGTCAGCTAATGCAGATTTGTCATCTGCTGTAAGATTTAGTTTTAGTTCATCAATTTCTTTCTGTATGTCTACCAGTTTTTATCTCACTCTTTCCTTTTATTTATATACCAGCTTTTGACTTTATCATGTAAGACTGCCTATAAAGTGTCCCATTTGGTAATATCTGAAATATTGCCATTATTATTGACATCTAGGTACAGCTTTATTTCATCTAGAAACCATTATTAAAATCCTTGTAGTGTTGCTAGATAAGCAGGTAGTTTTTGGCAGAAGTTTAAGGGGTCAGTATTAAGTGCTACATTGAAGGTGATAGCACTGTGGTCAGGCATAGGGCATGATGTCAGCACTACATTATCAGTTTTGACCAGTAAAAAACTGGTTACTAAGATTTTGTCTATGGTGACCTGCATATCAAATCTGTAAGAGTAGTGAGAATACTTCAGGGAGGATAATATTTTATACCATCAATGTCAATTAGGTTTTTGTCTTTTATATAGTTGTTCAAGTACTTGGCAACAGGGGACATCTTGAAGGGCTTAGAGCTTGTAATATCAGTGGAGGACAAGATACAATTGAAATCACCTGCTAATAGTAGCTCACCTTTACGCTTTAATGTTGTGATGTCTAAATGTTTTTTTTCACAGTTTTTGTGCCAATACCTAGTATCCAGTACATTTGCAAATGTGTGTATCTTTTATCTAGTTTTAGTATAACAAAAGCAAGCATGTCACAATTGCTTGAGTATGAGACAACTATTTCTGGAATTCTCATTGATTTTCTGGCAAAATTAGGACACCTCTTCTCTTGTGGCTGCAGTTTGAACTTATCAAAATATTATAGTCCTTAAAGTTCGATTTGTTTAGATCTTCTGTTACTAAGTGAGATTACTGAATGAATGCAAAAGCTGCTGTATGTTGCATTAAGTATTTGTTGACAGTACTCCTGCTCATGGGGTTGTTCAACCCATTGACATTAATGTTAAATATTATCCTTTGATGGAGACTGCTATTATAAGGAAAATTGTAAAGTGCTTTCCTTGATTCATTATGACAAATACATTTTTAAAACTGTTATGGACAATTTAAAAACTCTAAATTTGAAAGCAATAAAACTGTATATTTTAACAACTTTCTGCATGAATCAACTAAATCCAGGCTTACTATATCTCCCATAGAAGCCACAAACTAACCTTATGACATCTAGTAGAAATTCCTAGCTACTGCAGGTTAATAGCAAGCAGAAGGGAAACTGCATGTACATTAAAAACATACAGAAGGAATTTTTTTATTTAATATACTATGTATGCATGAACTAAGAACATGAAGCTGTATACACATTCTTATTTTTTTTTATCTAAACAGACTAAGATAAATTGATTAATCCTAATAATTATTTGTTACTATGAGTAAATACAGGACTATAATGTCATTAAAGCAGACAGGAAAAAAAGATGCATTTAAAACTGTCACTGTCAGAAACATATTTGCAGTTATTTAAATATAAATGTAATTCAGATTAAATAAATCACTATTTACAGTAAAACATATGATTATAAACTTTTTAGATAAAAATAATTGCTAAATGAATGAAAACTCAGTTAAAACTATCAGTCTTGAATCTGATTGGCTGTTAGAGCTCAGTGAAATGAAACAGGTTCAAATGCATGCCTACTTCCTGAAAGACATCACAGATTGTTTCTCATGAGTCTAGGAGCTAACTGAAGCCTTTGGAAGCTTGAGCTTGTCACAAAAGTTGCAAAATCTCATCAAAAAAGTAAGTAGGTGGGAATTTTCTAGTGAAGTGAAGCTTTTAAGCATACCTTGTAAAATGATGAATATTTAAAATAAAGGCTCCAAATTATCAACCAGACACAGCTATAGGATTATATTAGCTAAATGGGGCACATTGCAGAAGTTCAGTTAAGTAGTTAATGTATATATAATGATAAAATGTCACCACTTTCTTTTTAAATATTTAAAAATAACACCATAAACATTTCTCTCTCCAGCAGTGATTATATACTATGACACTAGGACTAAAACAGAAAAGGAAGGCACATACATGAAGAAATAAGAATAGGATATAAAAGAAATATATATAAATATATGAAATGAGTGAGTGATTTTATAAAATTTCACTAGTGCTATGCTATGTATATAAAGAGCTAACAGTATAAAATAGTAGTTTACAGTTGGATAAGATTTTGATTTACTTGAATTTTGAGTACTATATATTATTTATAAAGTTAGCACTGTTGTGGAAAAGATAATAGAAGAGAAAAAAAGCTACATTACCTTCTGTGTATGATTCCACATTATTTAGAAGGGAAAAAACAAAAACTTTCATGAAATGAGAAGTTATGTATAATCATTTGTCTCTGGGTTTCCTTTTTTCTTTAATAGTCCACTCACATTTTGAAGCTTGTCTTTTTAAGTTCATTAAAGGATCCATGGGTTCAGGTTAACTTAAAAGGTTCTTTTTTGGACAAATGTGGATGCTTCGAGAATGAGTCAAAAGTTTTCTTTCCTTTTGGCAGGGATAGTCTTCTTCTTGCTGGGAATCTGCATTGTGCTTTGATTCCTTTCTTTTTTAATGATATTATTAGAGGACATATGCTTTTCTTTTGGAGAATACAAGGGGTGCAAAATCATTGTCAAACCTGATAGTTTGGTCACCAGTTTTTAATAGAACAAGGGACCTGGTAGTTCTTAAAATAAGATATTTATCTTGAGTGGAGATAAATTTTACAATAGCAGATCTTGGATGACTATTTTTACTGGATACAGAAGTATCCATAAATGTCGCTAAAACTATTTAACTGACATTTGTATATATTATTTTTGATACTGTGCAATCTACTTCATCTAAGTATGAGCTATCTAATATAATTTTTCAGTCTATAACTATATTTTCTTAAATATTAAATCCATCAATGCAATATGCAAGATGTAAAGTATTACCAAAATCTTTCTCTTGAGCTTTAATTGCCTTTTTAAAAAAAAATTCATTAATTGAACATATTTACAACATATGCACAGAAAGGAAGAATTTCATCATCACATATTGTTATACAATGACATGAATACATTAAGTCATCAAGGTAATCTTATACCATTAACACTCTTTGCATTTCAATAGCAGCATTCCATGGCTATTCCAAACACTAAAAAGCTAGTATGCTTTAAACATCTTATTCTGATCATTTATTTTTCAGTTTTACATAATATTGCTGTTGAATTTAAAAAGTCTTTGAATGTAGGAACTGAGTTTGATTTTCCAGATTTTGAAATAACTTTTCTAGCAACTGTCAAGACAGCCCAAAATACGATTTGCTCTTTGGCATTTACAGATATAGGAAGTGGAACATTCGTTAGTATTACTGATTTAAAGAACAATTGTCAGACCACAACTCTTTAAAAACATATTCATCACTTCCCAATATATATTTAACTTTTCACAACCCATAAACACTTGTATCCAATCAACTTTTCCATCTTTACTACATCTCCAACAAACTGAAAAAGTCATTTTACTAAACACAGAGATTTTACAGGTAATAAACATTGTATGTATATATTTCCACATAAAAGCTTTCCAGTATAAACTTGAATAAGTTTGACTAACTGATTAAAGTAACAACGTTTTATTCTTACTATTTATTGAGTAACTCAATCCACTACTATCTAAATAGTTCCAGAATTTTACATCAGTATTATTATTATTATTATTTATAATTAACTTATATAACTTAGGCAAGCTTCCTTTGTAGGTCAATTAACCTTAGATAACAGCATTTATATATTCCTATAATGGGGAACAGTGTTCTGTTCCTCTTCACTCATATTATCCACAAATGCATTTAATTTCTTACTGATGGATAATATTAACTGGTTAGCAGATTCACTCAGATTAAATTCTTTCATTAAATATTCTGAGGACTTAGCTTTTCCTTTTTCAAAGAAAAGCAGACCACAATATTAGAACATTTTTAGTAAATGCATTTTAGAATTATTCGTAGTTTCCTTAAATCTAGAGGTATGTGCAATGGGAAAGTACAAAAGTTTCCATTTTGATATTAATGGAATTTTAAAAGGATATTTAATTGATTTTATATATGCAGAGTCTAAACATTAAACTGAATTTCCTTCTAAGGTAAATTTTGTTAACCAGATGAAAGGAGTATTCCATATTTCCAATTTATATTTAATAAATTTATAAAAATTTAGTATAATGGCTACTGGATGGTTGTCCATTGACTAGAGTAAGTTGAGTTTATTCAGAGTATAATAGAGTTAATGCTTGCATCAGTAGGCTTTTTAGGATATCATAAGAATGGTGTTTAGATTTTTTTTCTATTTTCTATAAAACCTTTTTCTCAGGTATTAAAGCTATTGAATGCAACATATATATATATATATATATATATATATATGTGTGTATGTGTGTGTGTGTGTGAAGCATACTACATTGGAAAAACTACAAGACTTTT
This sequence comes from Protopterus annectens, assembly GCF_019279795.1. NCBI lineage: Eukaryota > Metazoa > Chordata > Ceratodontiformes > Protopteridae > Protopterus > Protopterus annectens. The sequence continues at coordinate 280,355,105 of NC_056727.1, forward strand.
TAGGATCCAGATAAAAGAACATGTGGGAGCCATCAGCAAGTGAGACCCTTACAATGCACTTGCGAAGCATAGTAGGACCTTTTCCCAGTTCTCCAGATTCCAATTTGCAGCAATTAAAAAAGTCACAGATCCCCTAGGGATTACTTACCCCCTTTGGAATACAGACAACTTACTTTTAGTTAAAGAGTTAAAATGACAGATGCAATTGCCAGCAGACACCCCGCCCCAGGTCTAAATGAAAACCTGAGTAATTCCAGTGTCCTTAAATGGATTAGGCAACTCCTTAACCCATCCCTTACTCACCACACCAGTCAAACATTAAGCCTAGGTTCATGAATTAGGGAACTCTTTAACCCACCTCCTGCTCACCACACCAGTTAAATAATAAGCCTAGTTTCATGTTAAGATATTTTCTGATGAAGTTTGACTGAAAACTTTACAACAAATGAGCGTGCTCAAAATGTGATTTAAATTAATAAAAGACTAAACAAAACACTGAGAATAGCCTAGCATATATATTCCTTCTAAAATAGCAAAAGTTTCTTAAGTTTTTATATAGTTGTTTGTACTTTTATGCTAGTAGTGTTACAATATATATATATATATATATATATATATATATATATATATATATATATATATATATATATATATATAGATAGATATGTTATATGGGTTGGAAACAGTGGATGTGGCAAAGTTAAAGATGTTAAGATTTCCACTGGGTGTGATGAGGGTGGACAGGATTAGGAATAAGTATATTAGAGGGTCAGCCCAGGTTGGAAGGTTTGGAGACAAAGCCAGAGAGGCAAGATTCTGTTGGTTTGGACATGTGCTGAAGAGGGATGCTAAGTATATTTGGAAAAAGATGCTAAGAATGAAGCTACCAGGTAAAAAGAAAAGAGGAAGGCCTAAGATAAGGTTTATGGATGTGGTGACAGAGGACATGCAGGTGGTTGGTGTGACAGAGCAAGATGCAAAGGACAGGAAGAAATGGAAACAGCTGATCTGCTGTGGCGACCTCTAATGGGAACAGCCGAAAGAAGATGATATATATATATATATATATATATATATATATATATATATATATATATATATATATATATATATATATATACACACATACATTATCTATATAATCTATATAATCTTAAGTAAAATTAATACAAAGTAACGCTTCTTCAATTACTTTTTCAAAATTATTTTAATAATCTTGCTCACATCTTAATAGATTTTTATTCTTAAGTATTTTAGTTATTTTCCTTGCCAATTATATTTATATTTATCTTTAAGCTTAATATCTAGTAACTGATTTAACACTAAAGTTTCAGTTTTAGTATCATTAAATTTTATAAGTGATGCTTCTTGAAACTTTTCAATTTCCTTGTCTATTAGTTTGATTGAATAATATAAATCTGCAAGAGTTAGTAAAATATCATCTGCAAAAAGCTATATTTTAGACTGACAATTTTTGTTAATTGAGAAGCTATCAATTTTTTCATCACGTCTTATGCCATTAACTATGAGTTTGATTATTAATGCAAATAGTACAGGGGACAAGTCACACCCTTACTTTGTGCCATTGTTTAAAGTGAATCCTTGAGAAATGTAAGATCCAATTTTAACATATGCTTTGGAGTCATTGTACAGGATTTTTAAAATTCCAATAAACTGTTCAGGAAATGCAAACATATCTAAAGTTTTAAACACGTAGTTTTAATCTGCAGAATCAAAAGCTCTCTAAATATCTAAGCTAATTAGGGCTAAATTTCTTGTTCATTCCTTTTGCTAAATCTAAGATAGTTACTACCCTTTTTATATTATCATGTGTTAATCTACTGACTTTAAATCCAGTTTAATCTTTATTAATTAATGAATCTACTATATCTCTTAATCATGTAGCAAAAATGTAAGTAAATATGTTATAGTCTACAATTAATAATGAAATAAGTCTATATGAAGCAAATAATGTATTATCCTCTCCTTGTTTAAGCATATGTGAGATTCCCGAAAATTTCAATGAGGAAGGAATTAATTTGCCACTTTGAATTATTGAGAAAATGTCACTCAGTAATTCTAATATATTTAACAGAAGCAGACTACATTATTCCATACTCAAATCATCTAACCCTGGAGCATTACCATTGTTCCCACTTTTTAAAGATTCTTTAACTTCTGTCAGGATAATAGGCTTATTCAACAGAGATATTTGTTGGTCATTAGTAACATTTTTCTTTAAATAATTGTCAATTTTGTAATCATCAGGATTGTTATTTTTATCTTTATAAAGATCCTCATAAAATTAAAAAAAATGTTAAGCATTTCCTCTATGTCAGAAGTAAGCTTATTAGTGTGAGGATTATGGATATTATTGATTTGTGCCTTTTTTGCTTAACAGCTTACATCTATTAGGTAATCTATGTAGATTTTTTGAAGTCATTGCATAATTGTGACATTTTATTTTTTTCTAAAGCTATCTCCACTTTATGCATTAAAACAGATATTTTGCCATTCATTTTTAATGACTTTAGCATTATCTAATTTCTTTGTTTGTTGTTCAGACCTGACTTTGTGTGTTTAATCATGCATTTCTAACATCTCTAACAACTCTTTATCCTACTCTTTCATTTTAATACTAGCCCATCTTCCCAATCTACCTTTAATAAGCATTTTAAGGAGTCCCATTGTATGACTTTACTACGCTGACCATTATCATTCAAACAAAAAAAATTCTGGATTTGTTCCTTAAGATAACTCTTAAACTCTTTTAATTTCATCATATACACTGGGATTCTACAAATAAGCTGAGATTTTCTTATCTCCATTACTATACTAATACTTAGTGTATTATGGTCAGATAGTTTTAAAATAATTCACGTTATTAAGTACATGTATAGAGACATAAATCCACTCAATTTTAGTTTGTGTCTCGTGCACATAAGAATAATACATGAAGAACAATGACTTATCTTCTGCTTGTAGTAGTAAATCAACTAAATTATTATTAGTAGTAATCCATCTATTTAGTGCTTTAGGTGATGCTGGTATTTTAACATTCTTCTGTTCACTTGCATCTGCTATACTAGGTATGTAGTTAAAATCCCCTGCTAAAATTAAACTACCCTTCCAATGACTTTGTACTAAATTTAAGTGATCTTTAGCCGCCTTGTACCTATTCCAGGTATCCAGTAAAAATTACCAAGTGTATAGAGTTTACCATTATATTTAATTATTACAAATGCACACATTCCTTTAGGATCATTAATGGATTCCATGACCTTAGACATTACAGTAGATTTTCTCCAAAGTACATCCTTTCCTCTCCTCTTTTTGTTAAAATGAGTAGATGATAACATTTCATAACCTAAGTTATTTAAATATTGCATATCTTTATCTATCAAGTAAGCCTCTTGCAAGAATATAGTGTCTCCTCTATTTAACTTTAGATATCTTATTAATGATTTCCTTCTTTTGTCGTTATTTAACATGTTTACATTCTTGGATAACAGATTAAATCTGTCCATGCTGTGTATTTGTAAAAAATTATTTTAAAAGATAATATGACACATGTATCCACCATATTCATTTAATTATATATAAGACTCTAATACATTCCTCCAGCTCTGTCTTAACATTTCAAGTTTTTTAATTCTTCCTTTCTACAAATTAAAGTACTATAACTCATAAATAATGAAAACAAAGACAAATCTACAACTATAACTGTGTATATTGCTAATAAAATGCAACCTACCATGGATACCAAAGTCCCTAGTTTGCCTGTTGAATAGATAAACTACTATACTATCACTTTACCTATGACCTAAAAATTTATCAAAAAATGTAGCCAAAAGCTTCCATGACTTACACATAATTAATATATATATATATATATATATATATATATATATATATATATATATATATACACATATATATATGTGTGTGTGTGTATGTGTGTGTGTGTGTGTGTGTGTGTGTGTGTGTGTGTGTGTGTGTGTGTGTGTGTGTGTGTATATATATATATATATATATATATATATATATATATATATGTGTGTGTGTGTGTCAAAAATAATAAGACACTATTAATTTAGTTATATATTTTGCCATTTAAAACTATTCCCTCTGTTACTGCATAAAAGCTTAATAACCCACTTCTATTAATCACAAATATTAAATAATCTAATAAATAACATATTATATACCTATTTATTTAATAATATAATTTACCCATAAACTATTCCTAAATTATTTGCTTATTCAACATTATTATAACTAGATCTCAAAATAAATAATTATAACAGAGTGGGGTCTGAAGAGATAAAGACATATGTAAACCCACAGGTGACAGGTAATCTTATCAGACTAAACTAGAATTCAAAATGGAAATTCATGCACATATATATTGATCAAAAGGTGCACACACGTTTTATAGATCTAACAAAAGCTCTGAATTAATTTTTAAAGTACAAGTGTCTATGTGTCAAATTTGTGTAACACTCTTAACTTGACAAATATCAAACTATTTAAAAATCATTTAGCTTATTAAACTACTTCATAAAAATATGCACATTACTGAGGTTAAAGAGAATATCTTGTTATTTCTATAGAGTCAAAAATATCTGTAGACTATATTGTATTCAAAAGTTGCAATGTGTTCAATTCAAATCCTATTCTCCCTTCTTGGATTCGAATATATTGAAAAAATCTACTTTACTTTCTATCAAAATTGATGTACGGATTCAGCAATAAAACACTAAAAATTCAGCTTTGACTTATGAAATGAGTTATTTAAGGTAGCCTGGGTGAATCTAATAGCATACAACATGTAAGAAGCTTCAAAGTTTACATGACCAAGCTTCAAATTTCAGCTTTCGGATTAGTTTCAAATATTTTTATATGATTTTCTATGTAAATTATATGACATCTTCTACATTCACATTCTTCCACATGCAGATATATGTTATAGACATCTTTCTTAAAAGGAGTTTGCTATTTAAATATATTTTTCTGTCTTATTTTCCTACTACTATTCTACCCTATTCTACATATCTTGTATTTCTAAAAGTTCACATCAAAGAGCTGTTTAATCATCAGCTGTCTATTACAGATTATAATATGTGTACATTTTTCTTAACTTACTGATACTGCTCTTTTATTACTCTTATATAATAGATACTGGATTCCTAGTGCATATGGATATTATTCATAAGGTGTTTACTCTTTTTAATTCTAGTATTACAAACTGTTTTTACTATATAATTTATATATATATATATATATATATATATATATATATATATATATATATATATATATAAAATTTGTGCTTGTTTAATTTGAATGTGTGTTTTAGCCATTGTGAATTTGTACAATGATGTAAGCTTCACATACTGACATCTGAATTTGACTATAGCATGTGAAAATAACAACTCATAGCACACAGCAGCTGCTAACTTCCTCTGTGAGTTTCTCATTCCTTTTAGTTAATTTAAGCTGTTCTAATCAGTAACAAACATCTAACTTTAGTTATTTCAATTATGTACAGTTAATATGTATAGTTACAGTTAATAACACTACAGACAAAATTACAGCTTTTGAAGAACTTGAAGCTATAAATCTTTTCTTTAACTATTAGTAAATAAAATTAACTAACAGAGATCTCCAAATTTTAATTGTTTTGATCATATTTTCTGTCAGAGAAAAGTTTTCAGTCACAGAGCTTTCACCAGTTGCTGCTGTCAGTTAGCCATCTTGGCCATGTTCCTTTAGTTGCCTTTTTGATGTGTCATTAAGAATGGTTTGGAATATTTACTTGGGGAACTCATGGATTTCATTTAAAATCCTTTTAACTCCTTAGATATAGTTAATGGATATGCTTCTGGCCTACTTGTTCGTAAACAAGACTCTGCAGCTTCATTGTCCATTTGCAGTTGTACAATACATAGGAAAAAACATCATAGCAAGTGTACAGATTAAGTCCCAGTAAGGTATGCACTGAGAGAAATCTGAATTCCCATAAAGCTCTGAGTTGATTTCAGGTATTTTTGAAATATCTTTATGGAGCATCATGTCTAGGTATTTAGAGGGAAGAGGTTATCAAGTGTAGAGAGGTGGATGACTTTGTGATCTGAGTGATTCAGGTGAATTATTGGCTAGACATACCTCTGTTTTGTTGTTATTAACTTTAAGACCTGAAACCTTTGTGAAGTCTAAAAAAATATTCATGACATGTCTGACAGAGAATCTTCAGTGGGCAGCACAAAAATCATTTACAAGCATCATTAATTTGATATGAGTAGCATGCATCCACCTCCCATTTAAATAATGGTCTTTCTGTCTGGTCAAAACAAGAGGCTCAATTGCTGACAAAGGGTTTGAATTAAGAGTCATCTTTGTCTGGTTCCTCTGTGTATATTGAATGCAGATAGGAGAGATGAATAGATAACTTGATGACTATGGTGACTACTTGAGATAGGCCTAAAGCTTTTAATTATTTATTTTGTTTAACATTTGTTTATCAGGAAAGTCCAACTTGGAACAAAGCCAATTTTTACTGGAGGCCCAGGGAGAAATGCTCCAGATGCATGTCTTTGTGACATGGGAGGAAACTGGAGCACCCAGAGGAAACCTACAGGAATGCAAGGAGGACACGCAGACTCTACACAGAAGGCACTCCAGCTGAGTATTGAACCAGAGAACCTCTTGCTGTGAGGTGGCAATGCTACTACTGCACCACTGCACCATCTTAATGCTTTAAAAAGACACGGCCACTCAGTGGAAGTGAATGCCTTCCCAAAGTTTTTTAAGATAGCTGTAAAGGGGCATGAGTGGAATCCTTTTGCTTGCATTAAGTCCTGTAATGGTTGGAGCCAGTTTTGCACTCGGCAGAGCTTGGTTAGGGGTCTGTCAATGAGGAAAGTAATGTCTGTAGTCATGAATGTTAGATTTTAGTGTATAACTTTGTTTCATGATTAATTTTGGAATATGGCGATAATTCACTACCTTCTCAAGATTCTTTATCTGTTTAGGGAGAATAATGATTAGGGACTCCTTCATAAAGTTTGGCATGTCACTGTACTTAACTATTTCATTAATAATGGTTAGTATCAGTGCAAGTTTACTGACTAGCTTTTTATACAACTCAGCAGTTAAATCATATTCAGGAGGAAGATTCCAGATGACTGGCAAACATCTTCTACAATAATAAAGCCAAGAAGGAGAACAAGGTTATGTTACACTATTTTGGGTAAATTTGGAGAGTAGAGAAAACTACTAGTTGTTTCTCTAAAGACACAAGGAAATAAGCCAACAGATATAATTCATATTATACAATGAAAGGTCATTACTATTCCAAAATGTACATGCTGATTGGACACTCCAGTCAGCATGCCCATTGTAAATCAAGCATGTCCTGATAGAAAGAAGTCCAATTGCTTAACTGTTGATGAGCAGCAGGACTTTCTTTTATGACATGTTATTAGGATATGCCTCCTTCAGATATTTTAAGAGGGACAGAACAAAATGTGAGACAAAAAAGTGAGGACATTCTGCAAAACTTTAGAAGTTAAAAGTTAAAGTTCTGGTAATATGACTGATTTCAGTCTTTTTAACCTTACCCCTAAATTGTCAAGACTATACTAGAATGTCCACCACTACCCTCATATGTTTGCCCTGCCCCTCAAACTTCTGGTAATGTTGTTATTTTAGGAAAATAAATAATAATTTTATAAAAAAGAGAGAGAGGCAAACTGATATTGGTATGGTCTCTTTCACGCAGATCTGTAGCACTGTACTGATGTACAGGGCAGACTTGCAGAGGTACATACCATACACATGTGCAGTACATCAGTAAGACATTAAGAAATCAAAGGAACTCTGAGGGGCTTTTTTGCAAAGACAATATTTAAGAAAGGTAAGCATTTTTTTTCTTAAATAATGTCATTGTGTAATAACAATAACCCACTCCTGGGTGTACTGAGGATTTAACTATGGTTGCCTTTGTTTGATCACTAGGGCTTCATCCTCATGACCCAACTACACCAAACATGGGTGAACCCTGTGATATCCACAGCCAGTTGGGGGTTATTGATAAAGGGATTCATAACAATCACAGAATGCTCTGTTAATTATGGATAGGCACAGTATGGCCTGTGAACCATCCATTAACTTGGCAATGATGCTGCTGGAGCATCTCTTTTTCATAAAAATGAAAATTCAATGAAAATCTTCTAACTGCTACCCAACACAGTTTTTGGCCTAACCACATTACTGTTACCACCCTTATATCTTTTACACATAATGTAGCAAATCTAGAGACAGAAAACAACTCATCTCCTGTCTGTTCTTTGAGTTCTCAAAATCCTTCAATATAGTATCTCACTAAAAGCTACTAGCAAAATAACTACATGAACTTAACCTCTCATCTTCCATTCTTCACTGGTTCTCCAGTTATCTCACCAACAAACTACAGTCCATCAGATGGCACACTTCCTGCTACACTTTTTACCTATCCAACAGGTGTTTCCCCAGGACTCCATTCTGGAGCAGCTTCTATTCAATATTTTTTCTAATAACCTCCATACATCTTGCAGCCATTCCTCTCTTATACAATATGCTGATGACTCTACACTGATCTCTTCCTCTGACCACATCTCTCATCTTCACACACTCACCCAAAACTCATTCCTTTCTATTGAAAGATGACTTACATAAGACCAGCTCATCTTAAATCAAAAACAAAACTCCTTTTCTTTCTACCAAATTTACTCTCCCATTACAAATCTACCATTACCATTTCATCACTCAACAATACCATCATCAAAGTAGATTCTAACACTAAGCTCCTTAGTACCATAATTGACTATCAATTAAAATTTGACCTGCACATTCAACAGTGTATCAAAAAAAGATATCAAATATTGGGACTACTTAATAGGAAGAAAAAATTCCTTACGCTTGACTCAAAACTTTCTCTGGCTCAGGCATTCCTCCTCCCTGCCTACAGCTGCTGCAGTCCTAACAAATGTACAATCCACTCTTATCACCAGTCTCAAACAAACATATAATACAATTGCTAGATTTGCTACAAACCAACCTTACAGCTCTCACCACTGCCTTACACTAAAGAAACTAGATTGGCTAGAATTCCCCCCAACAACTTCTACTTTCACAGCTACAAATAACACACTCCATACTCTAGAAACCTACAACTTTCCCCTCCCTCTCTAGTCTAGTATCCTTCTGCACCCCAAATCATACATGCTGAGGCTCTGACCAACATCTCCTGGAGATTTATAAACCCAATAATAACACTGGCAAACTCTTATACAAATACTCAGTGTCTCGAACCTGGAACAAACTCCCTGCTGATATAGGAAACATTACACACATTAATCAATTCAAAAAAGCACTAAAGAACTCCCTGTCAAATTCATGGATCTGCCCCTGTCAAGACCCTACATAATTCTCCCCATCCTCCTCTTCCTTTATTTCAATTGCTTCATTTTATTCAGCTCTAACGCACATGACTTCTACTTCTCTATAATCAGAGTTATATCAAATGTACTCCACCTGCTGCTCATTTGCTGACACAATTTCATGTAAATGTATATGTTTCAATATTTTTCTTGATATGTAACAACATTTGTATGCAATTTTTTAATCACAATTTTTGATGTTACTTTTTTATGCTTTGTACCTGCTTGTTTGCTCTCTGTTAACTGCTATGTTCACTTTTTGTTACCATCCTCTTTTTATTATATTGTTTATCAGAAATGTACATTCTCTTTTGTTTTGTACTGTACTGGAGCTTTTCTCCTCAGGTATCCACTGAAAATGGGCTTTTGGCTCAGTTCGACCAACCCGGTTAACAAATGTCAAACAAATTAAATAAATAAATAAATAAATAAATAAATCAGTTTTTATTTTTATGACCCTATGTACACTGGACAGTTCTTTCCAAGCGCATATTAGTTCTAGCTGAAAAACTGCTTCTACAAGAACTAAGAGCTATTTTAATCTTTTTAGATGGTTTTAGGGATTTGGGCAGCTGCACTGGTGCAGCGGTTGGCATTGCTGCCTCACAGCTAAAGGTTCTTCAGTTCGATCCTCGGCTGGGGTGCCTTCTGTGTGCAGTCTGCATGTCCTCCCTCTGGTCACGGGGGTTTCCCCCAGGTGCTCCGGTTTCTTCCCACATCCCAATGACATGCTGTAGGTGGATTGGACACTCTAAATTGGCCCTAGGTGTGAGTGTATACATATGTGTGCCTTCTGTGGAAGGTTGGGTGCCAGGTTGGCAACTCAACACCGTAAAACTCCACTGCCAATCATGAGTGGACAGGTGATCCACTGTGGTGACCCCTAACTGGGAAAAAGCCAAAAGAAGAAGAAGAAGAAAAAGATGGTTTTAGGGATTTATTCTCTTTAAAGAATGCTTTCCTGCTCTACTCCTATGTGCTAACTAGATATTTTTCTAATCTTTTGCATTTATCATTTTTATTCTTATGTATTAATACATTGCAACTGAACAGAATGATGGGATATTTAACTTAAAGCTCTTTTCAGAAGGTAAAAGAGAACATTTCAGAAGTTCCATTTATTGACAGTGCGGTATGAGCCTATTGATGATTGTAAGACTGCGAAAACCTCATAGCCTGTGACATATGAGGGGCCCATGCTCCATCTATGAATTAGAGCTTCATGTCTCGCTATAACATGCATGTAGTTTTATGATCTGACTAGTGGCAGAGGAGACAAGCCATGTCGTTAAGGCCCATCATCATGTTTGAGGATATAAAGAACTAATTTAATCTACATTTTGACTCAGATGTGGGAGAGATGAAGTTGAACCCCAGATTGATTGGCAGTCTTACTCTTGAAATGTCTGCTAAATCAGATTTCCTAGCTACACTTAACTTCTGTTATTGTGTAAGTCTATCTGCAGATGAGAGAGCTGTGCCCATAACTGAATTCAGTGTAGTATTGCTGTCACTCTCTTTTTAATAACTGATATCTAAAAGTATATAAATTATCAAACAAATAAGTAACAAAAGATAATTCATCCACATTAAGGTCATAGACAATGAGTAGAATAAATTTATTTTAGGTGTCCAGCATTACCACATAACCTACCTTGTCTCCATGTTCTTACTAGTTTCTTTAAGGATCCATCTCAGTTCATCACTGATAAGGGTAAACAGACGTCTGCCAGAAGATGTACAAAGACTGCAATTCCTTATGCCATCCTAATGAGAAAAAAAGCAATGGGAATGTCACTGGCAATTTTTATTTCTTGCACAAAATTTAAAGTTCAGCCAGGCTTTTTTAACAAAAACAAAGTTCAAGAATGAATGTCTATTGACTGTAGAGTCCAACAAGATGTACTGTAGTTAAACTAATACACTTCATATGTACTAAATCCATAATTAGTGCAATAGCAATAAACAAAGAACTATAACAAAGGTTGACTCATGTCAGAGACAGAGACAAAGAGACTATAGTAGTCAAAATCAGGAGACAGTATGTAGATGTATGGTGATATTTTATCTGGTCCTGGTTAGTGGTCCATAAGCATGACAACTCTTGTTTTGAACAAAGTTATTAATCTTGATCATAGAAGGTTCTTCTTGAAATTAAATAGTTCTTAGACAACTGGGAATGGGAAGAAATTAAACAACTTACTGGACTGCTGAAGCATAAAGCTCATTCTTTGAATGACTGTACTTATCCACATCTTATAAGTAGGAAATAGTTAAGATTATGTTTTGTATCTAGCAACATTTCCTAGTTTTGCAAAAGTCTAGAAATTTCCCCATGGTCATTATCTGGTCATTATGCTCTTTCTTTAGATTTTAGCCTTTCCAGAAAAGATAAAAAAGAGTGCTTTTTTCAAAAATAAATTTTTAAGATATATGAGAAAGAAACAAAATACACTGTTATAGACTTCTGAGTCATTACTGATGGTTAAGAAACTTTTTTCCTACAAAAATGGTATAATTTAAGTCCTGTATAACAGCAACAGTTTTTCATGCAGAATATGGTTTGCTTCATACATTTTTTCCTGGAATGAAATCTTAAAAATATATTTGAACAGCTGAATGCTCTGGATAGGCTTATGGATGTAAGGCATGAGAACTATTATAATATATATACTAAGATGGTTTTGGCATGCCAGAAAACAGTAAAAGATATAAGCAAGGTCGATTAGGAGAGCTCTGTAGAAATTGATATTTCAAAGCAGAAATGCATGGTTCATATTTAAAACATGTTTTTTCCCCATGTGAATCTGATTTTTAATTCATAAATAATCAAGCTCAGGAGTTGTTACAGATTCTAATTTGATTTTAACCACTTTTGAGGAATATTGCAACAAGTTATATATTCTATCCCATCTAATCAATATCACTACACAGACTTGACAACTTTTGTTGAGAAATTCAATTTTAACTCATCCCCAGTATTTGATTTTTTTTTTTCAATATGAGACTATACAACCTATTATTAGTTAATTTCCAGACACAAATCTGTGGCACATATTCCATTCCACTAGAGTTTTTTTTTTTTTACATATATTTTTAACCTTTCTATTTGCTAAGTCTTATGAAAGCTCTGGAAAATGCCATTCCTTATTTTCCTTGTCAAATTAATTATTATTATTCTGATATTATACTATGCCCATATTGAACTCATACTATAAAATCTAGCTAAATTAATCAATAAAATAATTTTAGATAAATTATTAGTGCATTTTACACTATCCAGTATGGTTTCATCCCAGGGAAAATGTATGAAGCAAACCATATTTTACAAGCAATGCTATTTTATTCTAAGAATAAAAACAATATTTTTTTTTCGTTGGACATGGCTTTTTGTTCCTTAGGTGCACAAAAGGCCTTTGACTCAGTGAACAGGAAGTATCTGATTTCTGAGTTGAAATTTTCTGGCATTCATCATTCAATATTATATATTAGTCAAGTTTTCATTTGCCAATACAAATTTTATATCCATTTAAACAATTTAGATTCCAAAATTTATGCACAATTTTTAAAGGTTAAACAAGGCTGCCCCATGTGTCCCATGATGGTCTGGTTTGCTTTTAGTCCAATTTTGAATTTTATTCTTTAGGACTCAGTATGCCTCATCCCTGTTAAAGATTCAAGTATCAAGCTTATTGCATAGACTGATTATATAATCATTACAATATCCAAGAGTCACAACCCTCTTAATTTATTATTTGCCATATTATCCAAGCAAACTTAGTTACTGTTTATTATACCAATGAAGGGAAATCAGAATGTGTGTTTCTAAATAAATATAACTCTATTATTATGAAATGGGTTAAACAGTACAGAAGCTGAACATTTTGGTTGGAATTACTTATTTAGCAAATTATTCCTAAATTACTACAGCTCAAATAACACACTTACTAGAAAATTACAAGTCCGACTTTCTTTTGCAGGTAAGATAAATCTATTTAAGCAAAATACTGTCGACTGAATGTACAAGTTTGTTGAATGCAATTTTGATGTCACAACTTAAGTGCACTTGCGGATTGCAGTAAGAAATGAAGCTAGCAATACCTGAGGTAAAATAAGTGGGAATGAATAGTAATGATGAAACTTTCATTTACACCAAAGGTTTGGTATTTAGTGTGTGTGTGTGTGCGTGCGTGCGTGTGTGTGTGTGTGTGTGTGTGTGTGTGTGTGTGTGTGTGTGTGTGTGTGTGTGTGAGTGTGTGTGTGTGTGTGTGTGTGTCTTGCTTAGTGGTATGGCTAGAAAAAGGAGATTTAGTACCCAAATGTGAATGGTTGATGGTAGGGGCTGCACACCTGAGTAAGTTGGTACAGCATAACCACACGGAAGCTGAATCTCTTGACAGTGACCACTTAACAGAGAATATATTCTTTATTATTGTAGAGGACCCTCTGCTAACTTAGCATTAGAGTTATATGGCTGTCCCACCTTTGAAACTAAGGAATTAAGCTGCTTACATAACCACTGCAAGCTTTGCTCTCTACCTTTAATTTGTTCTATAACTATTTTCTTGCCTAATACCTACTGGATCCATTACCATTTGTCTTACAGAAATCTCTGTTTGCCTCATTATTATAAAGAATAAGAGACCCACATGAGTTTTGAACCCAAAATGAATAATTTGTGAAGCTCAGATATTTGCACTTATTTATTATAACTACATACTCATCAACAAGAATCTGGGAGTTATTAAACATGATATTCATGCTTATTTAGGAGCACCAGAAATTAAACACTTGGCTTAGCTCATGTTGGCTGAATTAGCTATCCATCAACTGTACTTCTTAAACATTTTTCTTGTTATAGTATTATGTACGGATTCCAAATAAATAAGGCAGACACTGAAGATGCATTACTTCCAAGCAGAGACACAGAGAGAGTATATTTGTGTGTGCATGTGTGTGTGTGTGTGTGTGTGTGTGTGTGTGTGTGTGTGTGTGCGTGCGTGCGTGCGTGCGTGCGTGTGTGTGTGTGTGTGTGTGTGTGTGTGTGTGTGTGTGTATGTGTTTCTATATTTTCCTGTAAAAATTGAAAATGTATATAGAAGAAATGGTGAATATTTTATAAGACAACTACACCACAACTGAAGTCCAGAGAAGAACAGCCAAAAGAGTAAAACCTGTTGCATTATATTTTCCTGCAAAAAGGACTGGTTCTTGGTTCACTTGCTTTATCTTCAGCTTCTAAATCTGGTAGTCTTCTGTTCCTTCAGTCATGTTGTATGTCAGTCTCTTATGATTTCCCTCCTGAATTTCCTTTATTTTGTTTCAATAAGGCAGTTGAAGTAGATAATTTGCATCTACAGTTTCTGCCCATTAAAATATGAGCTTGTGAGGGACTCAGACACTACCGTGGAAGCTTCGTATAATCCAATGTTGTTAAATGACAACGATCACAACTTTTCTCCATCTCTTTTTTAAGAGATTCTTCATTGTCGGTTTGTTGTAATAATTTACTGATTCTGACATCTTTTGAATTCTTAACATTTGCACTGCGTACCATTGTCAGATGACAACTACTGCTATCCCCTGCATTAATTTAACTTGCACTTGCTGTAGCTGTCAGTTTGGCTATTTCATGGAAACCTGGAATAATAATTCACACATATAAGATATTTAGCTTCTTTGTAGTGGAACAGGCCAGAATCCATTCAGCTACATATATAATTTGGTCCTGGATATTCACATCTCTTTTTCTGAAATGTTGTTATGGCAAATTCAGCTTTGTTAAGGGCAGATCTTGCCTCTTAAACCTAGTTGATTTCTTTGAATCAGTTACCAAAGCCATAGATGAGGGCAAGGTAGTCCATACAGCCTACCTGGACCTCGCAAAAGCCTTCGACACAATACCCCACTCGGGCATCATAAATAAGCTTACCAGCTTAAATATCAACCCCTATATCACAAGATGGGTTGCAAACTGGCTCAGGGATAGAACCCACATGGTCAGAATCGCAGGTGTCATGTCCAAATCCAAACCAGTTACAAGTGGCGTCCCACAGGGCTCAGTTCTAAGACCTCTCTTGTTCGGTATATACTTCTCTGAGGGTCAGGCTAACACGGGGGGGATTATGGCTGACAAAGTTCGCAGATGACTGCAAACTGGGGGCCATAATCGAATCTCCAGCTGACACAAGCATCCTCCAAAAGGGTCTCACAGAGACGGATGCTTGGTGCCAGAGCCATGGCCTCAAGCTAAATGCTAAAAAGTGCATAGTCATCCCCTTTGGGAAAAACAAGGTGCCCACAAATTACCACATAGGTGGTAATCCATTAAGTATGGAAGAAGTAATTAGAGATTTGGGGACCAACGTAGATAGTAATCTCTCCTTTGATAATCATGTTGCCAAAGTGGTTAGAAAGACCTTCTATATAGCCCACCTTATCACGAAAGGGTTCACATCTAGATCAAGAGAGGTCATTGTGCCCCTCTACTTGTCACTCATCAGGCCCATAATTGAATACAATGCCCCTTTTGGGATGTACCTTACCTGACACCTGCAGCAACTGGAGAGACCCCAAAAGTACCTCACCAAGAGGATCATGGGCTACAAACAGATGTCCTATGCAGCTCGACTAAAGAAACTCCAGCTCTACTCAATTGCTTACCGCCTACTCAGAGGTGATCTATGCCTGACGTACAAAGCCATGTCAAACCCAGAATTAATGGACATGCTCCTGTTAAATAAAAATCAGAATTCAATACACAGGAGGTTCAGATTCAAAAGTTTACTAGTGTACACCAGGAGGCAAAAAAACATACAAGTACAGAATTTTGTCTGACATGAAGCAGGAAGCACACAATTATATATAGGTTTAACATTTAGCTATGCCCACCTTACTGACGTGATATGTCACAGGGCATCTACATCACTTTAGCTTACAAGCCTCTATTCTTTTAATCTGCTGATGCAGTATGTTTTAAAAAACTTTTCCTCTAGATACAATACGGCCTTGCTATCCAGCTGGTCAGTCATAATGTCTTTCTGTAAAGTTACTTATTCAAGGTTTCATATCAGTTCGAATACAATGGCAGCTTCAGTCTTTTAATGCATGTCTTTGTTCTGTTACACTTTCTCACACAGCTGCATGATATCTAAGTAACACATATTCAAGGCCATCTCATTCTTACAGGAAGAGCAGAAGATTATTATTTCACACATTTAATTTCCTGATAATCACTTGTGAATAGCATAAACATTAAAACTTGCTAAGCTAGCATTCTGTCAGGGTCAGGGATCAGCTTTTGCTTCAAGCCACACTGCAGTTTCAAAACTACTTCACATTTAGACATGAATTAATTTTACTACTATATGTTTAATAGAATAAAATGCATTATATACTACTTTGCTTTTAAACTAGCATTTCTCATGTATTCAAATACACATTTTTCTAACATTTTCCCCCTATTAATACTTTTTATTCTATTTTGAAGTATGCATAGTGTCATTTCATCTCCTAGCCTTTTCCACTCAGGATTTTCAGCTAGGTGAGTCATTTAATCTATACTTCAGAGAAAACGTCATCTGAAATCAATCTTTCAATTTCAATATCTTGGTAGAATGTTTCAGTAACAGATACATCAACACAATCTTTGATTAATCTTTTCATGCATGGAATTCCACAGCAAACACATGCTCCTATTAGGAGTATACCCACACAAATAGCAATTAAAATGTTCATTAGGCTGGAACCCCACCCCCCAAACAGATTCTGGAAAAAGTCCGTCAGTGGGTTTGGGCCTGGTTCAGTCATGGCTGATACTTGCTGAATTACCTCTAGGTGATTATTTATCTCATGGCGATTGTCAGAGATAAAAACACAGCATTCTTCTTTGATAAGCGCGCACGTACCACCTCTCGCCGCTAGGGTGAAGTCAAGAGCCATCCGATTTCATAGCACAACAGTTCTCATTGCATTCAGTTCATCAGTCACTAGTTCTAGGGTGGAAAAAGTTGCATTACTCATTACTTCGAGAAGTTTCGACAACTTCCTCAGCTCCCAGATCGATTTGACTGCTCCATAAGCTGGGAGTATTCCTGCCCAGGATATAACACTGTCACTCAAGTCCATATGAGTCAATTCACTTTTGTCTTTTACTGAATTATGGTCTTTCCAACCAGCTTCGATCTTCCCAACTGGATTCACAGGTTTCTTAACTGGACCTTCAGATTTTCGAACTGTTTCCCTTACGTTTCGTATCTTACCCAAAGGTAATTCTGCAGTATGTCTTATTGCTGGAACCAAGTAACCCAAAAAACAACTGCCGGACCAATTCTCAGGTAACCATTTATATGCCTTTTTCCCACAAATAAAATAACAGTTTTCTACTTTAGTACTAATACGCATCAGCCCTGCATGAAACATTTTTTGATCTATAACTGACAATTGTTTAAACAAAACTGGATTTTTTTGAATGTCACTCATAGTTGTTTTCAATGAGTTTAAATACGAGTCATAATTAATATTGCAAAAAGTATTGCCATTGCTATTCTTAATATAACATTGGTAAGATATGGTTATATTGCAATTGCTCCAGCCCACCTGGAGAGTGTCATTTTTATAGAAACATACAACTCCTTTTTGTGTGACAGGTAAAAATAAAGCTATTTTGTCCTGTGATCTCACAGTTCCTGTGTTGAAAAGTAAATTCTCCCAAGTCTCATTTATCCCCAAAGGGACAGCGGACATTACCAGTCCTACATATGCTGTTGGTATAGCTGTACAAACCCAGCAATTTGAAATGTTCATAGTCTCTGCATACACACGTTTCATGGCCAGGTATGTGTTAAAATTTGGATGCCAGTCTATAGACGTTTCATCACGCCTTCCCACTTTCACTTGTGTGGTTGTGTGTAGGATAAACCACAGCAAGAGGAAAATTGTCACAATTACAGTTAATAAATGTACACACAACAAAATCATTATGCAACATCTCTGGGGTTGATCTAAACTTCTATTCACTTTGTTTTTGGCCATCTTGGTCTGGTTGTGTATCAGTCATAAAGTTTTTATCAAGTTGAAAGTTCTTTACCGGTTTACAATGCGTTAAATGAACCCAGGACGTCCTCTCGGCCACTCTAACTGCAGTAGGCGTTGCCAACAAAACCTGGTATGGACCTTCCCACTTTGGACTCACCCAGTTTTTCCTTTTTGTCACTTTCAGCCACACCCAACTTCCAGGGCCCACGACTGCTTCCATCGGTCTGGTCTGTTCCTTATCTGAAAGAGAGTTAAACTGCAAAACAGACTTATTCATTAACAATTTCTTCATATACTCTGCTAATGAACTGTCAGCCTCTTGTTCTGCAGGCATGAGAGCTTTCCACTGAGGCACATAGTATGCTCTCCCAAAAATCATTTCCAAGGGAGTCAAACCCTTTGCATTTGGAACCGTTCTCATACTCAGCAATGCTAAAGGCAGACAGTATATCCAATTCTTTTGGGTCTCTTCTACTAGCTTCCTTAACTTGTTCTTTAGGGTACCATTGCACCTTTCCACCAGTCCTGCTGACTGTGGGTGGTAAGCACAATGGTTCTTCAAGGAGATACCAAAAAATCTCCCAAGCTGGTGAATCGTCTGATTCACAAAATGTGTGCCATTGTCACTATAAATCCTCTCCGGAATGCCAAATCTAGGGATTACTTCTTTTATCAGGGCTTTTGCCACTGTTGCTGCATCTTGGTTTTTGGTTGGAAAAGTTTCTACCCATTTAGAAAACATGTCTACAATAACTAAACAAAACTTCTTCCTTTCACATTTATTCAATTCTATGAAATCCATACAGATAGTATGGAACGGGTATGGTGGTATAGGAAAACTTCCTTACTTGGTTTTAAATGCTCCTTGTGCATGATGCTTGTTACAAGTATGACAAGCTGCACAAAATTTTTTTGTGTAGTTTATGTATCCGTATGTTTGGAATATTCGATTTACTAACTGTACCATCCCCCCTGTTGAGACATGGCACTGCCCATGGCTCAACAAAGCTGCATATCTAAATAATTAGACGGCAATATCGGTTTTCTTTCTTTGGAAATGTACAGTCCATTCTCAAGAATTGCACCTCGTTTTACCCATTTTTGTTTTTCTGCTTTTGTAGTAAGCATCTGCATTGTTTTTAACATGTCTAAATCTAAAATCTCAGAGGGTTGTAATTCCTCATTTAAAAATAAAGTTTCTGAGTCTGAGGCTGCTTGCTTTGCAGCTGCATCAGCTCGTGCATTGCCTTTCAAAATCTTATCTTGTTGTTTTGTATGAGCTACACATTTACAAATAGTTACTTTGGTAGGTAACTGAATAGATTCTAAATTGCGCATGATTAATAGGTTTTCCACTAGATGTTATCATTCCTCTATTTTTCCATTGTTGTGCAAATACATGTACTGTAGAAAAAGCATACTGACTCTCAGTATATATGTTTAACAAATGGTTGTGGTCTTACTGAAACTTCAGGATAATGCGGAAGCGGACCAGCGTGTCTACTCGCTTCATATCCTGAAAAGGGTAAGGGAGGGGGTAAGGGAGGAAGAGGAGGAGCTGTAGCTATTACCAAGTTATTATCCTCTTTGTCTAAAAATAATGTTTTTGAATTTTTAAGCTTCTGTTCCCTACGATTTGCTTCCTCAATCCACCTGTGTGCTTGAGGAATGCCTAGTTGGCATTGCTTTTTTGCCTGACCTCCTGCATCAGATTTAAGCTGTTTAAGGAGTTTAACTAGTGAAGGTTTATCTAGTTTACCATCAAATTCATATTTATTAACCCATTTCATATAATACCTAACATTATCAGAACACTGTAATTGCATGTATTTTGCGTCTTCGGTTAGGGGCGGATCTCGTGAGGTTTTAGTGCACTGATTACCCATGTCAAAGAAAATGTTACGTAACCCTTTTTTATCACATGATATCAAATTCTTAATTCCTGTTTACAGTTTATCTAGAATAACTGTCTACCTTATTCTGTTACCCTGATCTATGACCAAATATACAGTACTTTCTTTTGTCCCTGATCTGCAAAACAAATCTTGACAACAATATACTGTAACCTAGTCCCTGATCTAAAACAGAAAAAAGGCAAATTCTTCCTACCTGAGCCTCCTGGTTTTGAAAAACGTTCAAATTCCACTCTTCGGCCACAGATCAGAAAGTGGCCAGCCTCTTTACACACGACAATTCAGTCGGAGGTCTTTTCACTCAAGAAGAACCATTTTGGTAACTTCTCCTGCGCAGTATTCGACCACCGTTTCGCTCTGATCTGCAGCTTACCAAGGGAATTCCGGTCCAAAGGACCAAACTGTTAAATAAAAATCAGAATTCAATACACAGGAGGTTCAGATTCAAACGTTTACTAGTGTACACCAGGAGGCAAAAAACCATACAAGTACAGAATTTTGTCTGATATGAAGCAGGAAGCACACAATTTTATATAGGTTTAACATTTAGCTATGCCCACCTTACTGACGTGATATGTCACAGGGCATCTACATCACTTTAGCTTACAAGCCTCTATTCTTTTAATCTGCTGATGCAGTATGTTTTAAAAAACTTTTCCTCTAGATACAATACGGCCTTGCTATCCAGCTGGTCATGTCTGGTAATGTCTTTCTGTAAAGTTACTTATTCAAGGTTTCATATCAGTTCGAATACAATGGCAGCTTCAGTCTTTTAATGCATGTCTTTGTTCTGTTACACTTTCTCACACAGCTGTGTGATATCTAAGTAACACATATACAAGGCCATCTCATTCTTACAGGAAGAGCAGAAGATTATTATTTCACACATTTTATTTCCTGACCCAGCAGATAATCACTTGTGAAAAGCATAAACATTAAAACTTGCTAAGCTAGCATTCTGTCAGGATCAGGGATCAGCTTTTGCTTCAAGCCACACTGCAGTTTAAAAACTACTTCACATTTAGACATGAATTAATTTTACTACTATATGATTAATAGAATAAAATGCATTATATACTACTTTGCTTTTAAACTAGCATTTCTCATGTATTCAAATACACATTTTTCTAACACTCCACCTCAAAAAATCCAAGTCCCTTAGAGCTACATGCTCCAGGGACTTAAACCTCAGCACAAAAATAAATAGGACATGCTGGAGGGACAGATTCATTTCCCAGAGGCTTCCCTCACTCTGGAATAGAATCCCAATTCATGTTAGACATAGCCCCTCGCTGAACCTCTTCAAGCGAAATCTGGACGCATGGATGGGAAATCGCAAATTCACCCCTGGAATCTCTTCTGTGTCCCTGCTAGACAGAGGCACAGTAAACTAATCTTAAAGGGTACCTTCTGTGACCTACTTTACAGAGGCACAGTAGGCTAATCTAATAGGGAGGCGGAAGCCAAATACACTCTGGCTAGGCTACGTGAGTCTACATTCCTGGACAGCCCTTTATATCTCTTGTTCTTACTCTGCACACTACTATTTCTATATGCAGTTCATGCATCCTGTAAACCATTTATTTTTACAGTTTTGCATACTATTATTGTGTTTGTTTTAAACATTAAGCCCTGGACACAACACATTTATGCCACAAAAGAAAAATAAATCTAATATTTTTTTTTTATACTAATTAATGTTTTACAGCCTGGCCTTTCAAAGTAACAGTCCTCAGTTAAATCATTTCTACATCACTAGCAGAACATCTCTGAAATTCTTTTATTTTCTGTTCTTTAATTGTTAATCACATTATTACTTAAAGAATCTTTATACATTATTCAAGTAACTTTTTGTGCTTATTGGTAATTGTGTTCAAATCAACATTATCTGCTAAGTGTAGTTAATTTGCTGGTCTATATAGTCACTTTCTGATCATACCTCTGTAGATTACATAACATCTACAACCTCTGTGGAGTTTTGTACAAAGGCATTGTTGTTATGCTGTGTAAAGATTTGAAATCTATTTCACCCTGAACTTCTTCATAGACATACTCATGGAACTTCAAACACCCTTACTCTAGTAAGAGCAGTTACTTACCTGTCTGAGCAAATCTGTTTTGTGCATCTGCAAATAATCTTAACTCATGAGTCCAGTCTGCATTCATGGGCATACACAATACCCTGGGAACAATGGGGTGTGAAGTTGGACTATCCTAGACTCATCTCCTTAATGCATATGTTTCTGGACCACTTTTTCTGCTAAATAAACTGTTATACAAGAATTTGCAGCTTCATTGCCCATTTGTAGTTCTACAATACATAGGAAAAACATCATAACAAATGCCCAGATAAGTCCCAGTAAGGACAAACTTAGTGTGTCCTCCAGGAATGCACAGACAGAAACTTGTATTTCCATAAAGTTTTGAGTTGATTTTAGGCATTTTTGAAATATGTCTATGGAGTATCAGGCCTAGATATTTAGAGGAAGAAGTTAACAAGTGCAGAGAGGCAGATGATTTTGTGATCTGAGTGATTCAGCTGAATTATTGCTATAAATGCCTCTGTTTTGTTGTTATTAACTGTAAGACCTGAAACCTTTTTCATTTTAATTCACACCAAATAACTTTAATATTGGAGTGTTGATTTAGTTTATTTCATATTCCAGATTCATTTCATGTTCATAACTCTTTCTAGGCTACAGTGTTTTAAATACGATATAACCTGTTGCTCAGCCTGCTGCAAAGGGACTGACCTACTGCCAGCTGTGATACTGAGAAAAGATAAGAGTTTGTTCTCATTTATTGTCTGCACTGTTTAATATCTCTGTAATCTGTTGTTTTTTTCCTGACCCACCCTCCCAGTTCTTGTTGTGGTCTTTTGTCTTGGTGACTTTGTGTTGCCCGCCTCTGGTATAAAGTCGATACTGGACACTCCTCCACAGTCACATTACATCAGCTCATTCTACTGTTAACAGTGAGAACTTAGCAAAGGCCCATTATCTTCTGCCTCTTCACTTTCTACTACAAAAAAAAAAAAAACTGTTTCCTACCTTTCCTGAAACTAGTGTAGCCCAGATACAGATTTGCTGTATCCAAGACTTTTTGTAAGCTTCCGAGCTGTGCTCTTTAATTTTATCCCTTGGATCTGCTAGTTCTCTGCTCTCCTGCACTTTTATTAGCTTATTAGTGTAGCACTTTAATCTATTTCTGGTGCCAGAAAGTCTGCTCTTCAAATTTTCCCTTAGAACTTAACTCTACCCAAAGAGAAGGGCGGTCTGAATCTTCCTGACTTTCAGACTTACTATCTTATTATCAGAGCCAGTAGTATTATAAGATTAGCTAATACATCATGGCACCCTCTTTGGTTGAAAATTTATTACCAAAATCTTAAAGCCTCTAATATAAATCCAAAGGTGTTACCTTTCCTTAATGGCAAAACTTTGAAAGACCTAAAAATCCATCCAACCTTAATGAATAATACGGCATGTTTTCAAAAACTCATAGCCTTCTTAAATCTAAAGGATGTATTAACAATGGCTCAACCAATACACTTAAACCCTAATATCAGACTTAATAATTATATGATAAACTTAGACAATTATCCAATAATAAAGGAATGTACAGTCTGGGACTTCTACCAAATCAAAGATCTACTTCTGATATCTGACATGGATAATTATCAAACAAATTTTATACCTAGTAACTCTGATAACAACAAAAAACAATTCATACCCAAATGCACATTTATTTCATAATATTTAATAACATAACATTTCTCCTTACATTTGAAAACTAAAATGGCATCCAATACCTATAAACTAATCACTCAAATTAAACACCAGGATGCTATCCTATATTCCAAATACTGGGTGAGTCATAACAATAAATTAACCATTGAGCAAAAACTAGCGGCAATTGACATAACAACAAAATTAACTCCATTTAAAAAATTAATCTATATGCAACTTATGATCAACAACAACACCTATCACACACCACTCTTTCTGAGCAAAATAAATCCCAACATATCTCCCCTTTGTCCCACATGTACAAGTTCAATAGCAGACACTCTACGCATTTTTTGGTCCTGTAAAAACATCTACAAACTATGGTGCTCTTTAAGGGCAAAGTTGGAGAAATCAGGTTATATGAAATCCACCCTTTCATGGGAAATGGAAATTTTAAACATTTTTCCGAACCCATTCGAGACTAAACACGTTGTGGCCACACTGTGTGCCATACTGAAATCGTATATAGCATTAAACTGGCTAGCTAGATCTAAAGTGTCTTGGGTAGAATTTAGATCCTTGGCTATCAAATATGTCCTAGCAAACAAAATAAAAACAGTTAGCCGTAAGAAACTGTTATACTTGCAGAACTACTGGAAAATATTTTTAGAGGTCCTCAGTTAGATTCTCAGTATGTTAGTTAGAAAACTACTCTATTTTTCTTCACTAAATCTTATAAATAATTATTTTTTTTTATAAAGTTAGTATAAAATTTAAATAAAATCCTTGCTACAAGATGATTGTAACATATACATGGATTATCAAAATGCTTTTCACCATATTGGTATCTTTATAATAGTACGACCTGGAAAAACAGCAATTTTTGGACTTCCTATAATTGCATGCATAAGTGACAACCCAGTGTACATAGTTGTAAATAGTTGTCTGTAAGGTTTAAACCATAGTTGTATAATAATTTTTTACTGACTTAACTACATTGTTCATTATTATAATGGCAATTATAGTAACCTGTTTATCTGTTTTTTGACAAACTATATTTAATATAACGCATATTTTTAGTTTGTAAGGCTTGCTCAAACTTTTACTTAAAACAACAGAGTCAGATTGCATGAATGCCTTGTTACATTAAAGCATTACTCTTGAATTTTTTTATGTGATTACTCATTGGTTCATCCTCTAACTTGTGATGTAATATTTCATTGTGGACCATGTAATTTTGTGAAAATTCAAATAAAAATCATATTTGAAAAAACAAAATGTCCCTTAAAACTAGCTGGTTTCCCAGTAGTAGCACAAGCATCTGAATCCCTGTGACTAGCACTTGCTTTAAAACCTGCTGGAAAGCACTAGGAAGCCTTAAGCTGATACAAGCACTCACCTCTCCTTGTAATAAGGAGAAATTATTCATAAGCACTAAACAGCCTATAATTGCAAAATACCTTGCCAAGGTAAGGGAAAACAGCTCTTGTACTTTACAAAAGAAACACCGAACCAAGCATGTCCAAGAGTCAGCTTCCGGTGATTTCTCCTGTCCACCTTGTGGATCTGGGCATACTAGGGCAATGCAGCAATTGCCTCATGGTCACAGACAACCCTCTCCCCCTACCACCCAACACTAGAACCTACAAGAGATGCACTTACATAGCCAAACTGGAAGCAAAGCTCTCTCCAGCCAAGATTATGCTAGACAGTCAAGAGGAGAAGGTTAACACCTGCACTACACCTTATGCAACAAATAGCCCTTCAATACTCATGCCACCAACATCCGCACATAGTAACACTAAACCCACTTATGCAGAGGCCCATAACATTAACGTGCCCAAGCAACAAGGACCTCCGAAGCTGAATTGCAAACAAACACCAATCACAACCAAAGTGACACATAGCTCAAAACACCAGTGCGCCACCAAACAACAGCCCCTAAGGCAAGACAATGTACCCAACACTTTAGTCATAGCTGACTCTATAGTCAGCATACTGATGTCCCACTCACTAGGCTGAACAAGGAGAAAATTACTGTCAGCTGCCTGTTGGGTGTCAGGATCCACCACATAATGCATGCACTCAAGTCACTCCATAACAAGTACAGATACAACTCTGTTGTTGTCCTTGTTGGAGTGAATGACTTGAGATGTACCTCCCTGGGCTACACGAAAAGAGACATGGAAAAGCTCTCAGATCATGTGGCCCAGGCAGGTATGACCCTAGCTCTGAGTAGCATCCTGCCTTCACCCAGAATGATACCACAGTATAAGGACAAAATGATTGACTTCAACAATTGGCTAAGTTTCTGGTGTCATTCAAAGGGGATCCAGTATTTGTCTGCCTGGGAAAACATGACCGACAGACCATGATGCTTTGCTAGAGATGATCTGCACCTGTCACCACTGGGATTTATATTACTGGCCAAGGGTCTTGCCACCCCTATAGTGCCTTTTTTAGGCAAGGCTCAAAAGACAAAACCACCACTGTAACAGATATATGCATGCAAAATCTGAAGGTAATGGTACTCAATGCTCGAAGTCTAAATCTCAAAATGCACTCTCTCGAGGCACTCCTAAAAATGGAGAACATCAATATCTGTGCAGTAACTGAGACCTGGTTCAAGCTCTAGAGAGCACCCCTGCAATACCAGGCTACAACTCGTACCACACTTTTCAGCCACCAAACCAGGACCAAAGCACTACAGGCGGAAGAGTGTCCATATTCACCAAGGATATTCACACCTCCAGGCTAGTTGCCCAACACAATGCATCTGAAATTCTACAGGTGCAACTAACACTAGGTAAGACTGCAATCCAAATTGTAGCTTGCTACAGATCCCTCACCATGCCCCAAGATTCTCACTACACCTTTCTAAACATACTGGAAAATATTAAGATACAACCAAACACCCTAATAATGGGTGATTTCAACTATCCTGCCATTAATTGGGAAAGCTACTCGGGTACCAAAACCTTTGCCCAATGGTTCTTGGAATTCATAAATTCCAATAGCCTGGATCAACTAATCCATAGTTCCACCAGGGGCTTAAATATCCTAGACCTGGTCATTACAAACATGGGAGATTGATGCTCCACACCAGTGGTCACCCCCTCGTTGGTCAGGTATGACCATAAGCTAATCACCGTTGACGTCCACATCCCACCCCCAGCCCCCAGTAGGGAAACCTCCATAAAAAACTTCTCCAAAGCCAGCTTCATGCTACTCAAGTCAGAAGTGACCAACTTCATGACACCCATGCAGACAGGAACTGAAAGTTTGACTGATGAATCTTACACTAAGGTACTGTATGAGCACATCCACTCGTGCATGAATCGTGCCCTTCCAAGTAGAACCAAGATGCTCTCCTCCAAAAAAAGGATGCTAATCTGGTGGCCCTCTTCCATAAGCAAACTATACAACAGAAGGAAGAAACTGTTGCAGAAAAGTGGAAAATACCAGGATGCAAAATGCTACTTTACCAGCCTCAGTAAGAAGCTGAGATCCCTCATAAACTCCTCCAAATCTAGTTATGAAGATAAAATTGCCAAAGATTCCAAGGACAACCACAGGGCATTCTATAGTTATGTCAAGTGTCTAAAGGCCAATGCTCAAATCTGATCTGAGCTACAACAGAATGGCATTAAATATACTGATCCCAAGGATATTGCCAATATCCTGGCAGATTGATTCAGTGCCAACATCACCCCCCTGTCACCCCCTAAAGGGCCCATCTCAATTCCAAATGATTACCAAATTCCAGTAATCATGGCCACACAGGTAAAAAACACACTCTCCAAAGCTAATAATACAGCATCCATGGGACCAGATGACATCCTGGCCTGTGTACTACATGAACTACAAAATGAACTGGCTCCTCACCTAAGTGTCATGTTTAATCATAGCCTCACCTCAGGCTTCATGCCCAATGAGTAGCACACAGCTACAGTTATCCCACTCCACAAGGGGGAGCCACCTTGGATCTTGGGAACTATTGTCCCATCAGTCTGACGAGCCTGATCTGCAAAGCCATGGAATGCATTGTCATGGAACTTATAAACAAAGACATTGGCAACCTTCAAACACTGGACCCCACCTAGTTTGGTTTCGCAAAGTGCCGATCTGGTCTCCTCAACTTGATTGACTTCTTCAAATCAGTCTCCAGAGCTGTGGACAAGTGTAAGGTGGTCCACACAGCCTATCTGGAACTCGCTAAGGCCTTTGACACCATCCCCCACTTGGGAATCATAGATAAACTTACTAAGATGAGAATTAATCCCTACATCATTCAATGGGTTGCCAACTGGCTTACTGACATAACTCACACTGTAAAAGTAGCTGACTCAAAATCCAGCTCCAGACAAGTGGAGTACCTCAGGGTTCAGTACTGGGACCACTCTTGTTTGGCGTCTACTTCTCTGAAGTACAGGCCAGCACTAAGGGACTCTGGCTAACAAAGTTCGCAGATAGCTGCAAACTGGGAGCTATTATTGAATCTCCAAATGATGTAGATATTCTAGAAAAGGGCCTTACAGAAACAGATGCTTGGTGCCAGAGCCATGGGCTCAAGCTAAATGCCAAGAAATGTATAGTTATCCCCTTTGGGAAAAAAACATGTACCCATGAATTACCACATAAGTGGCAGTACACTAAATACTGGAAGTGTGATAAGGGACTTAGGGACACAGGTGGACAGTGGTCTCACCTTCGATAACCACATCGCCACAACAGTCATGAAATCCTTCTATGTGGCACAACGCATCACTAAGGGCTTTTCATTCAGAAAAAAGGAGGTCATTGTCTCACTGTACTCATCCCTCGTTAGACCCATTATAGAGTACAATGGCCCATTTGGTATGTACCTCACAAGACATCTGCAACAACTGGAAAGGCCACAGAAATACCTCACTAAAAGAATCACAGGCCTAAAGCAGATGCCCTATACTGATCGTCTAAAAAAACTCCAGCTATACTCTGTTGCATATCACCTACTCAGAGGCGATCTCTGCTTAACATACAAGGCCATGTCAAACCCAGAGCTGTTGGATATGCTACACTTAAAGAAATCCTAATCCCTCAAAGCCACATGCTCCAGGGATCTAAACCTGGTCATCACAATGAATAAAACATACTGGAAGGATAGGTTCCTGACCCAGAGTCTCCACAGACTCTGGAATAGACTGCCCATAGATGTCAAGCTAAGCACCTCTTTGGACCTTTTCAAAAGGAACCTTGATGATTAGATGGCAAATAGGAAATTCACCATGGGGATCACGTTAGTCACCCTGCTAGACAGGGGACCAGGGAGATAAATATTCTGGGAAGAAATAGCCAGAGAATTGTTATGGCTAGGCTTGTATAGGCCCTAGTGTCGAGAACCTAGTACCAACCTATGAACTTATGAACCTATGGTCTCTTAGCCTTTTTAGAGACATTGTTATAGTAGACATATTAAGAATAAACTTTGCAAGATAATGCATCAGTCCTAAAAGAGGTTCTTTAATGTCTGCTGCTCTTCTAACATTAATATCTATACAACTTTTCTGACATTTTCGTTATCAGTAGTTAGTCATTTTCCCCTCAGTTTTAGAAATCTTCATATTTTAGATCTGTCACTCTTATATTTCAGTTCTCTTATTTAACTTTTAATATGCTTTGTAATATATTCATTAGCTGTATCAGTCTCTAGTCACATAATTATTGTAACAGATCCCTTACGAGCATGTCATTATTCATGTTTATGTCAGCATGCACACCTTTAATTGGCTTGTATTTGTGTATTTTTGCATATATATTTTCTTTGTTATTATTATAGCTATGTGACAATGACTCCTGGGTAATATGCAAATAAATGGTAGAAATATCTTTAAACTGTGTAGTATGTTCCATTAGAACACCAATTATTTTCTCAGAGTCTCAATATTAGACTGCGTTCTCTATGCACTGATCTGATTTTTGGTCATGCCATTAGCTCATTTTATTACAATATTGCTTCACAAAAACACATAACATGCAACAAAGTCAGAGGAATACAGTTCTACATATCAATAGGAGTTATTCAATAGAAACAACACCACAAATTCATCAGGAACATACTACTACTACTATTATTTATTTATTTATTTATTATTATTTATTTTACATTTGTTAACCGGGCTAGTCTAGCTGGATATATGTCCATTTTCAGTAGAGGCCCGGGGAGAAAAGCTCCAAGCATGAACGGTGCAAAAGTTAACAATGTATAGGCATAAGAAGGATTCCAGAATAATTTAGTATTAGTCATTAAAAAGAGAAATTCATGATACATTATTGAACTACAACAGTTAATTTATAAACATACATAGCTATCATAGAGAGTAAATAAAAATACATTTCAAATTATAGCAAGTTTATGCACCTTATAATACCTATGGGAGTATATCAAACACATGACACTTGGAAATAAGCAATATGATTCATTTACAAAACAGAGAAATTAGGAGTAGGAGGGGGAAGGGGAGGAGGGAGAGAGAGAGAGTCAGAGCACTCTAGCCTATTATTTTAAATATCTATAATGCACTGCATATGATTGCTAAATTTGTTTTCTAAACAGAGCATATGTTGAATACATTTCATTTTACCAGTACATGCTATATGTCTCCTGTCATGTAATCCTATGGGAGACTGGGTAACATACTAATCATACCTGGGCAATTTCTTGTGTGTTTTTGGATCTGCTCCACCCAGCCAGGGCCACCCTTATGCATAGATGAACTAGGTGATCACCTAGGGCGCCGTTCATGTAGGAGTGCTCTTTCCCCATTTATTTGCTTAATAATTTATTTATTTTAGAGCAATGTTTCTGTACTCTAAAAGATAAATAAATAAATAAGTAACTAAATAAGTAAATAAATAAATAAAGACCTCTAACAGGAAAAAAAATGAGCCCAAGGCATAGCAAGAGCTCCCTGGAGTTGATGCTCCAGTGACCTGATTCAAGTCAAACTACTTTCATAATTACAAGGTCATGTGATTACAGAAAGTATGAAACTCACAATAAAAAAAAACAAACAAAAAAAAAAAAAACAAATGAGGACCATCCACGGCTAGTCTAAGCCAATTAAAGCTACTCACTCATTGCTAAATCTCATTACTAAATCTTAAAGACACATTGACACAATAAAAATATACTAAGACTTTTATACTCACATAAGTCTCTTTATTTTACATTTTTATCATCTGCATATAATAAAAATCCTTGTCCATAATGACTATACGCACTCCCTTGTCAGCAGGTCTTATTTCCACTGAGTTCATTCTTTCAGTTCAATAAGTGCTCTATGTTCCTCTAGAGTCAAATTATAAAAATCAGAAGCACCACCTAGCTCAAAAGTGCATCTAATTTCATCTTCACAAACCAATGCAAAAGTCTCTATTACTGGATGCGGCTTTGGAATGTTGTATACTACAGTTTCTGTATAGAATGCAGAGCATTCTAGGTAGGAAAAACAAATCACTCCTTAAGAGAACGTATCAAGGAGCACATAAGGGATATTAGGAACAACAAAGAGAATAATGCACTGGCAAAACATTCAATGATGTATAGTGCGTACCATGAATTCAGGTTATGTGTGCTTGAGATTATAAAAGAGAATGTTAGAGAGGCAGATATCAGGAATAGAACTGAGATAGCTGAATTAAAATGGATAATAGATTTTAATGCAGATAAAGCACCAGGAATAAATTGTGTTGTCTCCTTGAAATTATTGCTATCTGCACGCACACTTCCCCACTGATTGGCAACATATGTTTTAATATATTATTTAGCATGTTTTTATTGTGTCAATGTGTCTTTAAGATTTAGTAACGAGTGAGTAGCTTTAATTGACTTAGAATATTGTTTAAGTAACTTGATGATGGCTTTGCTATGTTTGAGTATGATGAAGTGGCCAGCAGATCATGAAAGCACTTACTCTTCATTTTTATAATAAAGCTCTATTATACTAGCTGTGGTAGGTTCTCACTTGTTTTTTTTATATGTATTGATATTTTGTACTTTAAGAGGACCTTTACCCAGGAGCCATATCTTTTTGCTGTACATGAAACTCACAGTGTTCAAATATAAGTGCAAAGCTGCCTGAAGCTAAAGTAAATCTTTTTTCCCTCTCTGTTATTTGAATTGTATGACAAAGAGGAGGGGAATGGGGCTGTGCGAGTGACAGAAGTATAGCTCTCTACCTTTCATTTCATAAATCTGCAACACTACCTATCACTACATGAAACAAAGGAACACTATCACTATGTAAAACAAATGAGTAAAAATGTGTAACATTATCGATTACTATGCGAAACAAATGATCAATACTGTGTAATACATTACCTATCATTATGTAAAACAAATGAGCAAAAATGTGTAACATTATATATAATTATGTGAAACAAGTGAGAATACTGTGTAACATTACCTATCATTATGTAAAACAAATGAGCAAAAATGTGTAACATTATATATCATTATGTGAAACAAGTGAGAATACTGTGTAACATTACCTATCACTATGTAAAACAAATGAGCAAAAATGTGTAACACTATCAACAAGTGAAACAAAAGAGCAAAAATGTGTAACACTTTATCACTATGTGAAACAAATGAACAAAAATGTGTAACATTATCTACCATTATGCAAAACAAATGATCAGTACTGTGTAACATTACCTATCACTGTGTAAAACAAATGATCAAAATGTGTAACACTGTCACTATGTGAAACAAAGGAGCAAAAATGTGTAACACTATGTATCACTATGTGAAAGAAATGAGCAAAAATGTGTAACATTATCTATCACTATGTAAAACAAATGAGCAAAAATTTGTAACATTATCTATCACTATGTAAAACAAATGAGCAAAAATGTGTAACACTATCTATCACTGTGAAACAAATGAGCAACAATGTGTAACACTATTTATCACTATGTGAAACAAATGAGCAAAAATGTGTAACACTATTTATCACTATGTAAAACAAATGAGCAAAAATGTGTAACATTATCTACAACTATGCGAAACAAATGAGCAATACCTTGTAACATTACCTATCACTATGTAAAAAAAACGAGCAAAAATGTGCAACACCTAGTAACACCTTGCTGACAACTTCAACAAGGAAGCTCAGAGAGTGGTTAAATGCGTGATGGACTCTTTCAAAGTGGATCATCATTGAACATGGACTTTTCAAGAATCAAAATGAGGAACATTCCTCATAACAAGGCACACTTGAAAGGTATGGAGAGAAGTGTTATTACTGTTTGTAAGTAATGCAACTAGTGATCCACCAGATATTTGGGGGAAAATATTTCAGACTTTCTGATTTGTGTGGAGCTGAGATGAAAGGAATGGAAATGAGAGAAGAGTGTTATTAAAGTTTTTACAATAATGCTGTCAAGGATCACCCGGATACTGTGGGCAATATTTTGGCTTTGTGATTTGTGTGGACAGCTGAGATGAGAGAAATGGAGTGATAAGATAATTGTCCTTACAAATTTTACTATTATGCTGGTAGTAATTAACCAGATATTTTTGGCAATATTAATCTGGGTTTGTGTTTTGTGTGGCACAACTAAGATTGGAATACTTTAATATGTGGCAACTTGTTTGTGTGGACAGTGGAGGTGAAATCTTGGATGCCGGGAACTACTGTCCCATCAGTCTGAAGAGCCTGATCTGCAAGGGCATGAAACGCATTATCATGGAACTTATAAACAAAGACATTGGCAACCTTCAAACACTGGACCCCACCCAGTTTGGGCTCGTGAAGGGCTGATCTTGTCTCCTGAACCTGATTGGCTTCTTCTAATCAGTCTTCAGAGCTGTGGATGAGGGTAAGGTGGTCCACATAGCCTATCTGGACCTTGCCAAGGCCTTCGACACCATTCCCCACCCTGGAATGATAGATAAACTTACTAAGCTGGGCATTAATCCCTACATCACTCGATGGGTTGCCAACTGGCTTACTGACAGAACCCAGACTGTAAAAGTAGCTGACTCCAAATCCAGCTCCAGACAAGTGACAAGTGGAGCACCTCAGGGTTCAGTCCTGGGACGGCTCTTGTTTGGCATCTACTTCTCTGAAGTACAGGCCAACACTAAGGGACTCTGGCTAACAAAGTCCACAGATGACTGCAAACTGGGAGCCATTATTGAATCCCCAAATGATGTGGATATTCTACAAAAGGGCCTTACAGAAACAGATGCTTGGTGCCAGAGCAATGGGCTAAAGCTTAATGCCAAGAAATATATAGTTATCCCCTTTGGAAAAAAATATGTTTCCACAAATTACCACATAGGTGGCAGTACACTAAACATAGAAAGTGTGATGAGAGACTTAGGGACACAGGTGGACAGTGGTCTCACCTTTAATGACCACATCACCACAACAGTCAGGAAATCCTTCTATGTGGCACACCTCATCACTAAGGACTTTTCATCCAGAAAAAAGGAGGTCATTGTCCCACTGTACTCAACCCTCATTAGACCCATTATACAGTATAACGCTCCATTTGGTATGTACTTCACAAGACATCTGCAACAGCTGGAAAGGCTGCAGAAATACCTCATTAAAATAATTACAGGTCTAAAGCAGATGCCATATGCTGACTGTCTAAAAAAATACTCCAGCTATACTCTGTGGCATATCGTCTACTCAGAGGCTATCTCTGCTTAACATACAAGGCCATGTCAAACCCTGAGCTGTTGGACATGCTCCACTTGAAGAAATCTCAATCCCTCAGAGACATACACTCCAGGGATCTAAACCTTGTCATCACAATGAACAAAACATGATTGAGGGATAGGTTTCTGACCCAGAGACTCCCCATACTCTGGAATAGACTGCCCACACATGCCAAGCAAAGCGCCTCCTTGGCCCTCTTCAAAAGGAACCTTGACGATTGGATGGGAGATAGGAAATTCACCCCAGGAATCATGTCAGTCACCCTGCTAGACAGGGGTCCAGAGAAGTAAATATTGTGGGAAGTAATATCCTGGGAATTGTTATGGCTAGGCTTGTATAGGCCCTAGGGCCGATAGCCTAGTACCAACTTATGAGTCTATGAACCTAAATAATATTACATAGCCATCAGATGTCATAGCTGTAACTGCAGGGTAGGGATTGGAGTTGGCAGGATGAAAGTAACAGACCTTGTTGTCATTTTATGTCTTTGAACAGTCAATGTTTGGCAATGTAAG
This sequence comes from Protopterus annectens, assembly GCF_019279795.1. NCBI lineage: Eukaryota > Metazoa > Chordata > Ceratodontiformes > Protopteridae > Protopterus > Protopterus annectens. The sequence goes on from NC_056727.1 coordinate 280,390,494, forward strand.
ACTAGTGTGCAGTTGTGAGAAGTAAGATGAACTACTTCACGAAACACCTGAGGTACACATATAGAGATGGTATAGTTGCTGTGGCTTTCTTCTGTGGAGGAAAATGACTAGCTGCCAACTGCCATTTGCTTATTATTTTGATTTTGCAGGATGAACATGATTATTTGAAACAATTTGCAATATTTTAATCTATGCCAACTGTTTATTTGGAACAAAGGTGAAATACAGTACATGGTCATTATCTTTTATTGTTATCAGACAACTAAAATGTACATAGAGGTGTATGTAATTGCTTGGTGGGTGCTGTCTGGATGAAAGTAACTGACCCTGTTGTCATTTGCTCAGTTTAACAGTCATCAGTCTAAATAAATAAATAAATAGAATAAAATAAGAGATAAATGCATCGCTGAATACCCAGACCTTCAGAACTTCTGGGGGGCTGGTGGCCTCACACACCAAGGCTGTATAAGTAGATTTTGACATGGCTTAGTAACCACCTCTGCCATGAATCCCATCTAGTCTAAAACCAACCCTTCTCAAAGGCATATACAAAAGGTCTCTGTACCAGTGTGGGGAGGCTGGGGCAATGTCATTATTTCTTTAACATTCCTAACAAACCTCAGAGGTCACTATATCTTGTGTTAGGCTGGGGACAGTGTTGTCATTATTTATTTAACTTTTCTCACAAGTTTGAGAGGGGTGCACATAGGGTCACTATAGCTTGTATAGCAGCAATGTACTGTCTCAGAAGTAACAAGTTAAAAATATAATTGTAATCATTCCTTTTTTTAATTTCCTCACAATCAATATCTGATGCATACACATGTTGTGATCTTTTGGGGAGAGTGAATAAGCATGCTGCTTATATATGTCTGATGGCTAATAAGTCCTCTTTGTCATTTCGGTATTGTCTCAATCTGACATAAGAAAGGTACAAAGAAGGTGGCTTCCATTTAGGGGTAGAGGATGAGGAGACATGCTGTATATAAATATGACAGCAGCAGCTTGAAATATGACTGTTGGGATTTTTGCCTTAATTATTGTCCCAGTTTAACACCAGAGTGGGATACATAGAGAGTGACTGTGTGTACAGAGAGTAGGTATTTTCCCAAATATGATACATGCATACTCACAACCATTTGTCTTTTCAGTAATTGTGAACTGGTATTTGGTCAGCTTTGAGCATTAAAACTTGGATTCAACTTATTTCCTCCTAGAAATAAAAAAGTGATATTGAATTTCTTTTCCACATGCATGATTTTATTTCAGGCTATAACTGGATCAAAACATTTGGGAAAAAGCTTGAAAATGTTTGTCAGAATATCTATAACCCCATGTCATCTATATGCCGACCTGCTCCCTGACACCCATCTTAATTTAGTTATTACAGGGTAGTCTTGGTCAGTTAGGATGTGTTGAAAAGGCACAGGCTGGGAGGTTAGCATAATTGTTAAGATGCTTACCTTACAAACACAAGGTGCAGGTTTTGATTCTCACATGGGGTAATTGGCTAGGCTTAAAATGGCTCACAAGAGCAGTTAGCCTAGTACTAACCTATGAACAGTGGAACTATTTTTCTTTCTTTGTTCAGGCAGTCATTGGATGAAAAGGTTGTTTAAAAAATTCTAAAATGCATCTCAGAGCATCTAGAAACCTCATGGTTTAATGCTTTTATTTCCACTGAAGTTATTACATTGTAGTCTTGGTATGTTAGGATGTTCTGAAAGGATGCAGGGAAAAAACAAAGTCAAAAAGTATGAATAATGTCTTTCTTTGATCATGGTCTTTGTTCATTCAATCACTGTATGAAAAAGGTAGTAAAGAAAAACTCCAAAATGCACCTCAAGGCATCTAGAATCCCTGTGGCTTAATGGGGTTGTTTACTCAACAGTTATCAGAATATAATTTTGCTTAGGTAGAACATGTTGAATGAATGAAGGAATAACTGCAGGAAAAGAAAAAAATAAAAGTAAGTCAAACTGTGAGAAAAGGGAAAAAATGTAATCTGTATATTATGAATAGGCCAGGATGGGTTGGGTAGTGAGGGGAGGCATGCCATGGAGCCTTTTTGCCTAGGCTGCCAGTTTACCTAAGGCTGGCCTACACCTAGGCCATCCTCCCAGTGGTTTGTGAAAGAACAAAGAAGCAGAAGTTCATATAGGTGTGTGAGAGTACACTGCTGTGGAGTAACTAGGTATTATTCATAGAAATGGTAAATCTTTAATTGTAATCAGTGAAAGAGCTTCACCACTGCTCAGAAGTAGTGAAAGCAATTACCTTTCTTCCCTCTTCTAATCTCATACACTGATATTTTTGTCACTCACCAGAAGTCTAGATCCTTCCAAATACCTGATACATTGCCACCTGTGCTTACAACAGCAAATATAGCCAAGCTTATCTGGCTTAAATTAAATTTTTGTGTGTATTGTAAGCAGTATGTAGTTTTAATAGGATGATACCTTGAGACAGAAAAATGCTCTTGCCATAGGACTGAACCTGTTGCCCCAACAATAAAGTAGCAAAGTCCAAAATAATGAGGGCAAAGGTTCCAAATTAGAAAGAGTGACGAATAAGAAAAAAAGGGGGGGGGTAGTTTTAAATGGTTTACTATTGTTTATTCGAATGGAAAAACATTTTCTGTTCAAATAAACGAATGGTAATATCGAAAGTAAAAATGAATTACTTACACAATGTCGAACCAAATGCTCGACGCATTTGACTCGACATTGTTGTCGAAACCACAATGTGATAGCTGTATAGGAGTTGATGTAAATCAAACACCTATACAGCTATCAAGTTTTTGCAGAGGGGCAAGCCCCCCTGCACCTCCCACACCCCCTACTTATATAGTATAACTCTGAGATCGCACTACAGTGGGGATGTGGATGAATTTCCACTCCCCACTGTATCGCAATCTCCGTGCAGATAATCAAATTCCACTTATGCAAATGCAGTTGTGCATTCGCATAAGTGGAGTCGACTATCTGGTACAAAAGTGCTTGTGTGTTCGACATTCTGTTTTTCGGCACAGTGCAGCCAATAGAATGTCGTTCGCACAAACAATAGTAAACTTAGTTTTAAACACTTGTCATTGCATAACTATAAATTAAGTAGAATCAGAGGAGTTGTACAAAAATGTATAGTTTTGGGAGCAAAAAAGCTGTAGGTGTGATGTTTTGGATAGTCTAGTAAGTGTTTTGTTACAAAATTGGATATTTTATGAAAGGCATAATAAAATTCTGATGCAACACTACTACCTCTTGCTCAATAAAGGAGGCCGATAAAATTAAGAGCTTGCTCTGCTGATGGTGAAGTGTACTATACAGCAATCATCTTACACCTTAATTTTAGGATACACTTGCCCAGGGTTTCATAATGTGGTTATGTGCAAAAAATTATTACTCTTAATAGTGGCTGTGGGGGTGGGGGTTAACACACACACACACACACACACACACACACATACACACACACACACACACACACACACACACACACACACACACACACACACACACACACACACACAAACAACGCAAACACCAAGAACAGTAGAGAAGAGTGCTTTGGGTCTGAAAGAGAGCAGTCTAAAGGAGTCAAAGTATAAATTTCTTAACTACCTGGGCTATTATGTGAAATAAAATTGTCACAACGTGTGTGTGTGTGTGTGTGTGTGTGTGTGTGTGTGTGTGTGTGTGTGTGTGTGTGTGTGTGTGTGTGTGTGTGTGTGTGAATATAGAGTTGAAAATATAACTGGAGCTTCAATACTGAGTTGTCTAACTTCTCAAAGGTTTGGCATGTTGAAAATAATCTCCATTGTGAATGTTCAATTAAAATCTGATTCAAGAAATGTTTAATCTAATGAGTTGTTTAAATATCATGAAGACTTATCTACTATTCTGAGTTGCAGATGTTTATTGTATTCTGACCAGTGCAGCATTGTTACCTGTAAAGCATGGTCCAAGGAAAGTTTCTGTATTGTTAGGGTCCAATCATGTATCAGCTATTCATGGAGTACATATATGTGTTTCAGAAAAGGAGTTATAGAAGAAAGGTAAGTCATGGGGGTGGATTCCATAAGGTTTGCAGAATTTAGCAGAGTGCGTCAGTATAACTCGGTCTAAAGTGACATCATTGCAAACACAAGCAGTTATGTCAAAGCTGTATACCACAAAAACTTGTTCATAGAGTAAGATATAAATGTGCATTAGCAATGCACATCTATGGAAATTAAACAAGCTCAATGAAATTTATAGTAATAAGTAAAAAGTACTAAAGAAAGAGAACTCTGTATTAATCTGTCTGAAAAATGGCAAAAATCCTAAACAGTTACACATATTAACATAATTTGTACTTAGACATCTATAATTACACCCATCACACTTTTCAGAATCTGACATAATCTGGAAAATTATTTGTAAAAAATTAATTTACAAAATCTCGGCCAATTCGCCATGGTTGGGTGGCACGATGCCAGGATAATCCTATGGGCTAGGCTTGTAAAGGCTCCAGGGCCATTGGCCTAGTACACACTTATGAACCTATGGCTACCAGTAGCATGTGAAATAAAATGGTCACAATGTGTGTGCGTGTGTGTGTGTGTGTGTGTGTGTGTGTGTGTGTGTGTGTGTGTGTGTGTGTGTGTGTGTGTGTGTGTGTGTGTGAATATAGGAGCCGGGAATACAATGGGTGTGGCACATGTATGGGGAACACAAGCAATGTACACACCCAAAGATGTGAGGTGATGGTGAAAAGATGGATACAAAGAGGTATGATGGAATAACGAAGTCTGGGAGAGAGACAGATGGGCACAGACATTTTTTGGTGGGAATACACTCCATTTTTGTTTTTTTTTTTGAGAAATGAAGGAATGGAAACGACATGGAAAGATGATGACACCAGAAGTGTAGGTATAACCATATAACACATATCACTAGATGTGACAGACAAAGGTTGGAAATACACATAAAGGAGAGTTAAAGTACATAGACAGCACACATACTGGCTATGCAACACAAGTGAAGGAAAACTGACAAACAGGGCAGGGATGTATACCAGCCATGGTAGAACACAAAACTACATATGTACCTATGATGCCCACCACTGCTACCAATATGTGATGGCCACTAATATGTGTCATCCTCATGCTGGGTCAGTAATCAAGGAGCCTGAATACTCACCACTGACAATGGAGAGGGATGTGCATTTGGAATACAAATGGATACACTCAGTATTTCCAGATGCAGACCTGTCTGCATCGAGTACAATTTCTCTTAAGAGCACACAGGAAACAGACACAGCCCAGGGTCTGGATGTCTCTATATCTGTCTCCCTCCAGGTCCTCAATAAGACTCCCCACTGGTACAGCTGTAGGGTTAGTTACTCAGCTGAGTGTACAGGCCAAGTCCTCCAGCACCCTCTCTGTAAACCCAGTGCTTTGTATTCCTGCCCCAAGTAACCGACACACACACACACACACACACACACACACACACACACACACACACACACACACACACACACACACACACTGAGAGATTTGATTTACGCACACGCGTATATATACACACACACACACACACACACACACACACACACACACATACACACACACACACACATACACACACCTAGGAAAGTTTGGCACAGTTTACTAGCTATGCCCCCTTCTGCCTAAACTATAAGGTAGTTATCACTTCCACCAGACACTCCCCAATCAAGTACTCCAAAGCCCTCAACACAGGGTGTCCAATTATACTGTATAATATTAATATTAATACAAATACTAGTAGTTCAGCAAGAGAGGTTAGGCCCTCTGGAATTGCCCACACAGTGTCACCAAATAAATATAAGTACTCTCAAAGGTTATATACTTTCTATAAGGACCAGCCACAATAAAAGTTTAAATATATTTAATCATAAATAACAAAACAGCATGAAAATATTGAATATATATTTACAGTAAACCACAGAGTTCAAATCACAGAAAATATGGAAATTAGCACTGATGGACAGATTCATAAAAATATAGAAAACACTATCTTAACTAAGCTTCGCTATATTACTGACTGAATCTAAAATAATTACTGTTCCCTAGTTAAGTTGCTTACTACTGCAAATCAAAATTCTGTGGGTGAGAGTCTTTCTAGTCAGGCTTCCCAAACAGAGTAATTTATACTCTGATATTTTTCTTTTTAATATCTAAAATATAATTCCCAAGAGGGCTGGCAGAATTACCTTATCTGTCACCCGACTCTAGGTTCTCACAGTATTCCTCTTTGAAGCTGAGACAGGAATTTAGCACAGACAGCCACAACACACACCCAAATGTTTATGGCAGTGCCTGGGGACTCCCCTTTTTTTAGTGAGCTAATGAACAAAGGCTCTTTCCCAGACCTATCATCACCGGTCTGATTCAGCACTGTGGAGTACCATTTTAATGGTTTAACAGCTTATTTACATTTCCCTTATTTTCTTAATGTTAATATTTCCTGTCCCAGTGTCCTCTATTAAAACATATACATTTAAGTCAATTGTAATAATATATGTACAGTTCTTTTCATTTCAGTAGGGTGCACTGCTGATATATTTTAACACACGCAAACCTCACAAATATATTTTTACCACAAGCATCTGAACAAAGCAGCTTGATATGCAAATGGCATACAGTTCTAATACATTTGTAACACAAGCATCTTGCATAAATCAATTTGATATTCAAATGACATATCATTCTTTACAAAACTCCAGCTGGCAATGCTGGCTCTTGCCCATATCATCACAGTACCAATACACAAATCATTGCTGAAATGTTGCAGACTGTGTGACAGTCATACAAGAATGGGTACGACTGATGGAAGGTGTGTGCTGGAGAACACTAAATGGGGAGTGCCATCATTACAATGCACAATGGAAATCAATTACAGTCATCCACTAGGCTGTCAGCAGTGTAAGACAAGCAACCGCAAGGATGAGGAAATGCAGGTGTAGACAAGTAGAGGACAGACTAGTATCTCCAACCCTGCAAGGAAATGCAAACAACTAAACACAGTGCCAAACATCAGTACTGCAGCAAAACATTAATGTGGCTATTTAACACACAAATAAGTATACTCAACACAAACATAGATGAAATGGGATGTATATTTCAAAAAAGGAATATGTTATGCCAGAGGCAACAGAGTTGAGTTGTTAGGTATGTAATGTATATGTGTTGCATGCAATGGAGTAACATAATCTGAACAGAAAGAAGGTTTGTCAAACATGTGCACACCAATGACATGAAATATAAAGTAAATGGTGATATATAGGGTCTATATTAAATAATGAAATGTTTGAAAGTTTGACTACCATATGGTCAACACCATATGATCAGACTTTCAAAAGTCTGAATATATAATAAAAAATAAATAAACTACATAAAACACCTACCTGAATGCTCTATGCATGGGGCAAGCTCCCCTAAACCCCCCATTCCCCGCTCTTTAAATATACCAACTCCGAGCTCGCACTACAGTGCAGAAAAGGGAAATCTTCCCATTCGGTACTATACGGAAATCACCGTTACAATGTTCGAACATTCAAAAATCCGACCATATGGTGTCAACCATATCAGACTTGAAATTTTGAATGTTCGAACATTCAATATAGACCCGATATATATATATATATATATATATATATATATATATATATATATATATATATAGACAGTTAAGGAATGCATGCCTGTGCTTTGCAGCAAGCATAACAATCCTTGGGTACTGCACAACATAGAAGTGCTACAAAACAATGATGGAATCAAATTAATTTCCAGCACCTTACATCATACGCCTTGCATGTGTATGATACCCAACATGGTGTTATAAGGTAATATTGTACCAGCACACCTACATGACAATAATGATAATTTAGAGGAAAGTAAACATACACATAACTTGTGCAATTCATATTTGAAACATGTAAGCCAAAGCTATAAGGGAGAAGGGAGATGGACAACACAGGCCCATGTCTGTGAGGAAATGCCAGCAAGAGAAAGTAGGCATAGGCTAAAGTATGACAGCCATAATGAAGGAGACACAGTGCACATGCATGTGTCTACAATACAGAATGGACTGCATGTCCTTGCAAGGTACATTGAAGCGAGTGTCCAACATCTGACACATGCTTAGTGGATTAGTGATGGTTATAAACATGTCTGTGTAAAAATGACACAAACAGAATAATGTGCAACAGTTAAATAGCAAGTCACATAAGTACACATTAAAAGTCATTTTGAGTATCTCACACACATATATACCACCATGCAAACATAATACAACAGGTGTCACAATCACCTTTATTGGTGTAAATATCACTGTACATGTGTAGGACTGCTCAAAGGATAGTCCTGTGTACATATGTACAGCACAGAAAAATGGAATAAGTGCATGCAACTCATCACATATTACAAGGGAAGTTGTGTGTCAATCATAATACAGGCATACACATATACATCTATGTAAATCAGGGTATAAGTACTACAAATGTATACACATTGGCATTTATGCAAATCTGTGTATGCATGTCATGATATAAGCTATTGTCAAAAAGACCCGCAATTAACATCTGCAAGATATGGACAAATAAGGAAGTCAGGAATAATGCTAAAGAAAGCATCACCTCTGTATATTCACTTATGGGCTAGTGAATGTTAATGCAGTATGCAAAGGATGCATGCTTATATATATATATCAGTCACAGTACTGTAACACAACATGCCACAATAATTGTCAGTATATGCCACACAAAGGCCATTGTGTTAATGTGACAGCATGACACAACAATGTTACATAAATCACAAAAGCAAGAACTTGTCATGTTGTTGAACAGACATAAGACAGCAGCAACCAATACAGAAAAGGGTGCAATGCATACACATGGAATACTTGCAAATTAACACACTGGGCCCAACTCAATGTGTTACGTGAAAACAATGGGAATAATGTAATATGTGAGTTGTTGTCATCCCACCTAAGTATATACTGGAACAACACAAGCAGAACAATCATGTCTCACTTGTATTATGCTAACTGCAGCAGTCGTATCTGTCAGAAATACGGCCATAGTATATCAGACATAACAATACCATGCTGTACCACATCCATAAGAGTATGCACACACAGATTTAAGGAGTAGCAGCCCTGCCCATATGGAGGAATGCATGCAGCAATGACAGCATGATCATGTGAATAATAGTTGTTAGCACATATGTAATTTGGTAATGTGTTCATACTGCAGCAGCAAGATAAAACCACATATGGCATGACATGTGCAGTGCTCATTATGACTTATGTCAGAAAAGCATGACGGTAATATGCCATGTCTTCACAATTGTGCCTATACTGTTAATAGTTGGATATGGAAAACACCATGGTAGCAGCATTACAAAAGTGGATCACACAGACAATAATTATTGTCCTGAGGGGCCACTCTGATGGGGTCAAGTATTATGAATGATCTCTTGAGCAACTTCCAGGAAGGAGTCATGAATAACCCATGCCATTCCCTGAAAGAAGTTGCCATTCAGCTCCTTCATCTGCATTTGGAAGATGTTTGTCATTATGTCCTGGACCTGGTCCCAAAAATCATTTCCTTGGTGTGGTGTATCTACAATGATGAGCAACAGGAACAATGGCATGTCCAGTTCCCAGGCTGTCATCACCATCATCTACAGCAAGATCATCATCTTGGTCCTCATAGTTCAAGATGGCTGGCAATGGTCTGGCAAATCTTCATCTTTGGCATACAATTGCTGAGCCAGCATGTGTCCCATGCTCTGTCTAAGTTTAACACAGGAAAAGAAAACTTATACACACATAATAAGTATCCACTGAAAATCAATGATTAAATAACATGTCATACAAGCTTACATAATTTACATGTGGTAACTTTTATGTATGTGATTTTATAGTAATGTATAACCTTATCCAACTGTAGCAATATATGTGATATAAGACATGCATTCAGTTCATACAAATGTACAGAATTGTGTGTAATGTACCTCACAGTCATGTGCCAAACATGTCTGTAATAAAAAACAATCCGATGTGCACATACATAATTGTAAAGAGAGTATATGATGTGAAATTAACATCATCAAAACATTTGAGACAGGACATTTGAAATGTTTGCTCAAGGAATATTGCAATACAGTACATTTGTCATTACACTGTAATGGTCAGCAGATACAACCCACAGGGTTTATTTATATATTGTATAACAAAAGACACAAAGCTAGGATAATAACAAGTGTACTGTCATGATTATGCAACAACCGTGATGTCCTAATATTCATATATTTATGATATCAATAGAAGGCTTTGTATGCACCAGTGTGTCCATTATATATTCTCATTACATTACTCCAATACATTACATGACATACAGTATCCAGTTTATCAGACATGATTCTGTTATTTGTTAATTTACTGATTAGTATGCATGCAAACCACACATGTGCAGAGCACACAGATATATATATATATATATATATATATATATATATATATATATATATATATATATATATATATATATATATATATCATTACAACTCAAGACAAATATGCCATGCTACTCTGGCATGCAATACTGACATGGAGCTCTATTCCCAATGACTTGGCACGGTGTAAGTGAATAGTGACACTGACAACATACCTTTGGGAATGTGGTCACCAGGTGTAACCCAGTTGCAACATAGGCCTTGCACCAATGTCAGTACCAGTCTCTGAGAAAAACTCCTTAGGAATGTGGACCACTATTCATTACTCAATGAGTGCCTCACACATTTATGGTGAGGTGTCAGTATGACATTTGTATTCTACTAGAAGATACCATGTGCACATAATGTGTCATGTCGACATCCCAAGAGTAAAATATGTGTGTTTAGAATATATTATAAGAACAAGCAATGCAAATGAGATAAGCAATACAACATGGTTAATGGGTGACATCATAACATTATATAATTGGAATGGAATTGAACAGTTTAGAAAAATTGTGCAATAACAAACAGAGAGACAGTATGTGAAAGCTAGAAAGTATGTGCATGGCACAGGTCCCTATCAGTTCATCAAAAAATCAGTTCAGCGAATGGCATTTTCAGTGCATTTACATCAAACATGCCATTCGTCGTACTGTTCATACTGAGATCACGGTATAGTGAGGATTGGGAAATTTGCCCTTTCCCCACTGTAGTACAATCTCTGAGTTGGTATGTATATGTATATATATATATATATATATATATATATATATATATATATATATATATATATATATGTGTGTATATATATATATATATATATATAAAATTAGCAGGGGGCGTGGGGGGCACAGATTCCCCCATGAGGAGAATTCAATGAATGGCATTTCCAATTAAATGCCATTCGTTGAAGTGTCACTTCAATGAAGTGATATAGACCTGCATGGCACAAATACATAACTGTCCCTCAACAAATGTATAACTGTCACTTACCTATGTTTGTATTATACTTATACACATACCTGCACAGTAAAACAATATAATGATCATGAATATAGTATGCAATAATTCAGACATACCAGAAAAGCATGAGTGGCATATGGCCAAGATTCACCTGTGCTCCACCCAACAATGGCAGAAAATGGTACGTGTTTAACAAACTATCATAGTGCAGCTATACAGCATTGCAACAGATGTAGAATTCATGTACATGCCAGTAAATGTCTACCAGTAACCATAGGAATGTTCAGACAGCAGACATCCATTCAATAATAGAATAGGCAGACAATGCAAGACATAACATTCACACCTCACATACACGTTTGACACTACCTGCTGTTCAACCTTAACACCACAAGCAACTTATATATTCAAAATTCACGTTAATATCAATATGACAGTTAAACACATATCTTTCATTTAGGTTTTGTCAACAAAAATTACATAAACCCAACTTGTTGATAACTCCTATGACAACTTTGAACTTAAATGTATGTATGCATTAATATTTTTCTCAATAAATCAATGAGTATTACACTTACCTTGTAGATGCATTATGGGAAGTCTGACATAGAAGAAGTCAGAGAAGAGGAAAGAATCCAACTGGGCATTCCTAGACTTGGAGAAAGTATAAGACAAGGTCCCAAGAAAGCTGATTTGAGCAGTATTGTGGTAATTCAAAGTCATATTGGTAGAATTAGTGCAGGCTATGTAGAAGGATCCAATGACTCAAGTACAAATAGTGTTCGGCCTCACAGAGGGGTTCCTAGTGGGAGTGGGTGTACACCAGGGTTCAGTTCTGAGCCCACTGTTGTTTATACTGGTGATGGACTACATTAGCAAACAGGTTGGAGGGGACAGATCAACAAAGTTACTGTACGCAGACAATGTGGCATTACAGGCAGACTCTGAGCAAGAACTTCAGCAAAGGATAGGGGAATGGAATGCAAAACTGAAGGCACATGGGATGAAACTAAGCACAGATAAAACAGTGGTAATGACAGCAAATTGGGGAAATGAGAAGGTGAGAATTGAGATAGAAGGGAAATAGATAAATCAGAGGGGCTGCAGCCAACTGGCATAGAGTGTCAGGTGTAGTCTATGACAGAAGAATGCAAAAGAAGCTGAAAAGTAAGGTGTACAAGGCAGTGGTGTGACCAGTACTACTGTATGGTACAGAAATCTGGGCAGTAAAGGCAGAGCAGATGAAGAAGCTAGACATGATAGAAATCAAGTGCCTCAGAAGGGTGGTAGGATTCACACTGTGGGACAGACGAAGAAATGAGGGCATAAGAGCAGAAGCCAAAGTAGCTCCAATTGCAGAAAAGATCAAAGAGAACAGATTACAGTGGTTTGGACATGTGCCAAAAAGCAGAAGACAATCTGGTGAAGAAGATTTGGGACAGACAGGAAGAATGTAAAAGGAAACGAGAACATCCAACAAAGAAAGAAGATCTGCAACAGTCACGCATGAGTGTTGAAGAAGGCAGGAGTGTGGCAATGAGTTGAGAGAGATGGTGTCTGTTAACATGATACCCGACCCCCGTAGAACATGGGAAAAGGGGGCTGATGATGATGACATAAACATTAGCATGTCTGAAGGTGACAAGAATGCATGTTTAAACCTGGACCTTTAGCTGTGTTAGAAATATTTATGAAGAAATAAAGGTGGACACTGATAACACATACCTCTCTCCTCAAGCCTGTGCATACACTGTTTGCACAATACATGATTTCAGGCACAGTCATCACCTGTAAAGAGGAAAACAGGATGTATTACTACAATTGAAGGATTCCTTAGGGTCAATATATAATGATTTCTATGTGTAACAACAAAACAGTGAAAAAATAATGAGTATTACATTTTATCTAGCTTTGTCATAAAATACAGTAGCACATTCAAGTTATGGCTGTGTCACTTTCAATGCTGCATAGACATGAGAATCAATGGAGACAAACTGTAGGAACCAAGATTCACCTGTCACCTATGCTCCCAACATAAACTTGAACCCTACCTGCCTAGCTAATTGATCCAGGCTGCAATTGCATGGAATGATGGAAGTTAAAACACTCACATTTATGAATATGCAGGGAAGAATTTCACACAACAAAATGAAGCTGTGATTGTATATAGGTTCATAGGTTCATCGGTAGGTACTAGGCTATCGGCCCAAGGGCCTATGTAAGCCTAGCCAGCAGGATTCCATAGCTTCCGCCATCCAAGAAAGTTATTTTCCCATGCCACTGTTGAGCAGAGACACAGAATTGATCCCCGGGGTGTATTTCCTATTTCCCATCCACTCATCGAGATTTTTCTTGAAGGGTGCTAATGAAGAACTTTGCTTGACATAGATGGGAAGCTTGTTCCAGAGTATAGGAAGTCTCTGGGACAGGAATCTATCCCTCCAGCGTGTCCTGTTTATTGTGGTGACATGGTTTAGGTCCCTAGAGCATGTAGCTCGGAGGGATTGGGATTTCTTTAGGTGTACCATGTCCAACAGCTCTGGGTTTAACATAGCTTTATATGTTAGGCAGAGATCACCCCAGAGTAGGCGATATGCTATGGAGTAAAGCTGGAGTTGTTTGAGGAGGTCAGTGTAGGGCATTTGTTTGAGGCCAGTAATCCTCTTTATGAGGTACTTCTGTGGCCTTTCCAGCTGCTGCAGATGTCTTCTGAGGTGCATTCCAAAAGGGGCGTTGTACTCTATAATGGGTCTAATGAGTGACAAGTAGAGGGGAACAATGACCTCTTTTTTCCTGGATGAAAACCCTTTTATAATGAGGTGTGCCATGTAGAAGGACTTCCTGACTACTGTGGTGATGTGACTATCAAAGGAGAGACTACTGTCCACCTGGGTCCCAAGGTCTCTTATCACACATTCGGTGTTAAATAGATTGCTGCCTATGTGGTAGTTCATGGGTACATGACTAATAAAAAAGTGCTGTCAAATGCTATGGCTTTGAACAACAAAGGTATGCAATCATGACTGTGTGTCATCACATTGTTCACTGCAATGACCTACAACTATAACACTTCTGAGTTCCAGCTGTCATAGTTTGCAGTAAAACATTCAAGTGCACTTGAAACGCATAAATAGACATTAAAGGGAATTACTGTGGAATTTAATACGTACACATGTAATTTAGGTAGATGGGCAGCCAGTGAATATAATTAATGGATTATAACATAATGTTGTATAATTTAAACTGCAAATGTAACATATGTGTGCATATATTACCCAGCATTTGCACATATATCATTATTAACAGAGGTTTTACGTTTCTACAAACTTTACAGATAATGGAGATAGCCATAGTCATCCACAGACTAAGAGCTTCAGGTGTTAATGCACCACAGCTGTGCTAAATTTGTAAAAATCTCTACTGCATGACTTACCAGCCAAGTATAGATCTCCCATATCTGTTGTTCAATAGGAAATGCTAAACTTCAAAGATACCATCCAAAAAAGCCTATACTGAGATTTGGACTCACACATATCCATAAAACATTAACACTGGCCTATTGCTTATCTATTTTAGTTAATGAACATCGCACTTCCTTTTATATTGTAAAACTCTATGGAATAATGATGGAATATGCATTTATCTGCCTTACAACATTAGCATGTGTCAGCACACTGAGATTAAATGTCATAGTTTGCAAAACAAAACATTAAAAGGTAATTTTGAAAAAGAGAAGCCAATCCATTGATGGTACATTGATTCACAGCCATGTGATTCAATACCACGTCTCCACGTATAGTTGTAAACTTACACCTATAACACAGTATAAGGATTACAGATCCACACGTTTGTACATGCATTGTGTTTACAAGACTCATATTTAAGCCATGCTGACCTGCATTGGTCTTGCATTCATGAAAGTGATTAGAGAAAATATGGATTTTAAAATAGTTTTGTGATTTCTATAATGTAGAGCTCACTAACATATGTATTGCTCAGCATTTACACATACAGAAGTATGCTATATGATGTTTCTAGAAGCTTTGCAGATAACAGAGAAATACATAGTCATCCACAGCCTAAAAAGTATAGGCATCAATGAACCACAGTTATGCTAGATGTGTAAAAATCTGTACTATATAAGATAATAAACATAGGTTTTCACTTTTTAATCTCACCAAGTCTTTTGGGTTTCTAATACCATGATGGGATTGGACCCCATTCCTAAGTCAAAGTATGATTAAAGTTCAAAAAAGTAGTATTGTTCCAATCTTTGATGTTAGCCAAAAGTGCTCTTCACATCACCTGCAATGTGCCCAGTAATGACTCCTTCTGCAATTTGTACAGAGTTTACATGTACTGGTAACATATCCAAGTATGATTGTAAATTCTTTTTTATAAGACTTCTTACCCCTACTACTACTAGAACTGTCTGGATATCCTTCTTCCACATTGCTCTAATTTCTGCCTGCAAATCCTGGTATTTTATGACTTTGTGTCTCTCTGTATGTAAGACACTGTAGTCACTGGGTATACCAATTTCAATGATCAAAGCTACTTTTGTCTTCTTTTCATGGATCACTAAATCTCATTTTCTTGCATCTATTTTTTGAACTGTAGGTAGTGGGTGATCCCATGTGATATAAACTTAATCATTTTCTATAATGCTTTGTAGCTCAATTTTCTAATGTTTTTCAGCCACTTCAATACTATAATGTTTGCATGATCACAAGTCCTTCTATGTGGTACATGTCATTACCAAGGGTTTTGCATCCAGGAAGAAAGATGTCATCATCTTTTTCTACTCTTTCCTCATTAGGCCAGTCATCAAGTATAATGCCCCATTTGGCATGTACCTCACTAGATACATGCAACAGCTGGAAAGGCCACAAAAGTACCTCACAAAGCTGATCCTAGGCCTTAAACACATGTCGTGCATGGACAGACTAAAAAAAAACTCCAGCTATTCTGTCTCATATCGTTTACTAAGAGGCGGCTTGACTTACAAAGCCATGTCTGACCCAGCTCTGTTAGAAATGCTACATCTAAAGAACTCCTAATCCCTCCACACCACATGCTCCAGAGACCTCAACCTCATTACCACAATCAACAGAACATGCTGGAGGGACAGGTTCATAACCCAGAGATTGCCCATGCTCTGGAATAGAGTTCCCATACATGTCAAGCAGAGCACCTCACTGGCCCTCTTCAAGAGAAATCTTGATGAGTGGATGGGAAATAGAAAGTTCACCTCAGGGATCACTCCAGTGGCTCTACTTGATAGAGGCACTGGGAACTAACGTCGGGCAGCATGATGCCAGGGCACTTCTATGGGCTAGGCTTGTAAAGGCTCCAGGGCCATTAGCCAAGTACAAGCCTATGAACCTATGATCCCCAGAGAAACAGTCTTGCCACATTATTATGCCTTTCAGTATACAGTCCTTCTGCCATTAGTATGTCACAACCAGCAACAAGGTATGCGACTGTTTCCAATTCTGATTTACAAAATCCACATGTGTCTGTTTCTCCCACATGTTCAATGGACTTTGTAAACCAACATGTACATAGGTCACTATCTTGGACCACCAATATTAACCTTTCATCATTTGGTTTGAATTCACCTCTGCTTAACCATTCCTGCGTTAGATCCTGATCAACAAGAGATTCTTCCAGAAATTTTCTATACTTGCAACAATATTTATGCATTTTCCACATTTCTTGGCTTCTTGTCTGATCCTTCACCTTATATTCCTTCTTTTGTTTTTGGCACATTCAGTTGCTGCCTGATTTTTATCTATTTCTGGTTTGATTTCCATTCCTGCTTGACACCGATATGCTTCTGTTAGACTTAGAAAGGAAGTCATCTTAGATTTATTCTCCTCATGTTTCTAAACTTTCACTATGTTTGGGTCTTGTGAGGTCATCAGATATGTATGCAGTCCCACAATTGCAGATCTATATATACACAATCAATTTCAAAGAGGCCCATACCTCCTTTGGAATGGGGAATATATAATCTTGGTATGCAGAGATTTTTATAAATCATCTGATGAGCATGAAACATCCTTCTTTCCTTCTTGTTTTCCTTTCTAATCTATCCAACACCTTTTGGGGCCAGTCAGTCACTCCAAACCTGTAAGTTAGGACAAGAAGAGCAAATTGGTTTATAGCTTGAATTTTGTTCCTAGATGTCAATACTGTTTTCAGGATTAATTTAAATCTTCTAAAATGTTCCTTTCTGAATTTTATTCTCAGTTGTTCAAATTTTATTGTTGATCCTTCATCAATTCCCAAATATTTATACACTCCTTCTTGCTCAAGTTCATTTGTATCACATTCTTGTCCCAAACTGATGTTTTCTTGGTGCTGCAGCTTTCTTGCATTAAAAGTTTTGACTATTAGCAGTTGTTCTTTCATTTCCTCATCTGATGAGCTATACAGTTTTAAATCATCAACAAAGAGAAAAAGAGAAGTCTTTATACTGTGTTGCTTTCTTGGAGCCAAATTATACCCATGACCTAATCTGTTAAGCAGACAGCTTAATGGGTTAAGGGCCATGCCATACTTAGATTCTTCTCCATTTTACAGTTCTCCACTAAGACTTTATTTAACAAGAAATGATTCTTTCTTCCATATGACTTTCTTTTATTGCCATTTTGTTCTATTGTCATAATTGAGTTTTCTTCTAAATGACTATAAACTCTATCAGCATCAATTCCAGTGTATAGTTTATACATCGTTGGAAGGCAAGTTATTGGGCTATAATCTTTAGGGTAGCTTGCAGGATCACTCTTAAGAAGGAACATCATTTTGCCTGTTGTTAGCCAGGTTGGTGTCTGTTTGGGGTGCACATATAAATAGTTCTTACTCATGGCTAAATCTTTGTGCAAAGATGTTAATACTTTTAACCAGAGGTTAGGTACTGCATCTGGGCCTGGGGTTTTCCAGTTAGAGGCTTTTCTTAACTTTGTCTCAGTCTCTCTGGCTGTTATTTCTTTCCATTTCATATCCTGTACATTTGAACTTTTTTTTCTTTCTTTTACTTCTTCTATCCATTTAGCATCTTTGTTATGTTCCACAGGATCTTCAAAAATACTTCTCCAAAATGTATCTATTTCTTCTTTTTTTGTGGTCTTTCAATTCCTTTTACCTTGTTTTCCAATTCCCTCCAAAACTTTTTTGGATCATCAATAAATTGCTTATTTTGTACTTTGCCTTTATGTATCTTCGAAGTTTTTCAGCCTGTGCTGATATTTTTAGTTTATTATTTGCAATAATGCATGATAGATCCTGACACTGCACATTGCTTTTATTATGTTTGCCTTTCTAATTATTTTTGTTGATTTGTTCCCTCTTCTATACTCTTCTAGCAGTGGCACTTCTTGTCTTAATTGCTTTATAGTTTTCTCTTTTCGATACTTCCATGATGGTATTCAATTTCTCCCCCTCATTTCCCCTATTGCCCTGTGTTCTTGTGCTAGAATTTTATCTGTTATTAATTTAGCTGCACACTAATATATCCTGTTTACTTCTGTTATATCGAACGGATCTCTACAGACAGTCCTAATTACTGTGTTCATCTGTTTTATCAAACTTCGAACTTTTTGGGTTTTATTAACCTTCTGCAGTCTATTCCTTTCATTGATCATAATATGCCTATCTATCTCTATGAAATCAAGCAACTCATGGCTCATTTTCTTCTAAACTGATGGCACATTTTCTGTACTCCATTTCCTGCAGGTATTCTATAGAAAGTTCTATAGCATTTTCCTGTGGCACATTCTTTCCAATTTCATCCTGTCATCTGTTGCTCTATCATATGGGAACTCACTGGCCTATCACTCCTCAACTATGACTGTAAGAGTTGCCACAGTTTCCTGTCCCTTCCCTTGCTGTCCAACTTCAAGTCAATTTTTATACTTGTTTCCTGTGAAAGGCTCCAAAATATCTTCATATGGCAATTGACCTGTTGCTTCCCGTTCCACTGGTTTCTCTTTAATTTGGATATCCATTTCTCTAGCCTGCTGTGGTGTTTTCTGAGTTAGATTTTCTAAACTGAATCCTTCACTTCGCAGGTACTCCGTAACCTCAATTTCTGTTTTTTTTAACTTTTCCATTACTAATCTTCTTTTCTGCTTTTCCTCTTTGTCTTTTTATTTTATGAATTGTAAAATTTTCCATGTCCAGATTCCTTTCCCTGTATTTCTCTTCAAATATCTTTGGTGCTGCTCTTTTTGTATTGCTTAGTTTTGCTTTCTCCTTTGCATAAATATTACACCATATTAAATCTTTTTTCCTTTCCTATGGCCATGTTTTTTCTTCAGATGTCTCCTTATCTTCCTGTTTCATCTTACTTTGGGGACTCGTTCTATCGTGCTGTGTTATAACCTGTGTTAGACCTTCTACACCAAATCCTTCACTTCACTGACATTCCATAACTTCAACTTCTATTTTCTTAACTGCCGCTTTACCAATCTTTTCTACATTCACTCTTTGTGATATTATTTTTTTTTATTGTAACATTTTCCATATCTGGATGCCTTTGCCTGTATTTCTCTTCAAATATCTTCGAGGCTGCCTTTTTTGTATTGATTAATTTAGCTTTCAACTTTATATAAATATTGCACCATATCAAATCTCTCTTTCTTTCCCATGCCCATATTTCTTTTTTATACTATTCAAATATCTCTAGGTTTTGTTGCTTATTTTTTCGCACTTCCTCAGATGCTTCTTTTTCCAAACAGATCAAAGTTTCTTGGTCAATATAATATTTTTCACAAATTTGTTGTATTAATGAACACAAATATTTATTTGAGGCTTCTGACAGTTTTTCTTGTGGAAGTAATTTTCTTTCCTCTAATTTCTCTCTTAATCTTTTTGTATATCTTGTATCTAGAAATTCTGGCCTTTTTGCATAATAGTAACAATACATAATTTCTTTCTGATCCTTAATAGTCCACTCTATCATCTTTATTGCTCTTCTTTGGCCTATCAGATTTTGTGATTTTTGTGACCTGCTACTTCCTTCTACAACAGGGAGGCCATCCTACCCATGGGTCTGGCCTGGCCTCATTGTAGGAATGTTTCTGTGTTTTGAAGATTCTACAGTCATTTTTTTCCAGTCCTGGCACCAGTGCGCCTACCAGGACTGGGCACTTTTTTATCCTTGGTCTTGTACACCCAGCTATCTTTTTTAATTTTGACCTACTTCTGTCCATGATATATGTTATATAGGGTCTTCCATGTGTGATGTCCAATATTACATGAATATCTGCCAATACTTTCTAAAAAAGGCTGACAAAGGATTTGAACCCACATATAGAAGAACATTAGACACTTTACCA
The DNA here is from genome assembly GCF_019279795.1 of Protopterus annectens. NCBI lineage: Eukaryota > Metazoa > Chordata > Ceratodontiformes > Protopteridae > Protopterus > Protopterus annectens. The sequence continues at coordinate 280,411,326 of NC_056727.1, forward strand.
TATTGCTTAATTATTTGAGCTAAGGGACATCATATCATAGCTCATTCCATTTTTTAAAAGCATATATTATGGAATATCAGTAATAGTTATGTGTATGAAGTCAGTATTGATATACAGATCATAACTGACAGTCTTGTATAATGTGTACACTGGTCCAGTATAGTTGCAGATAACATCAGAATACATCATAGGATTATAGGATCATAGGATTATAGTAGGTTACTAGGCTATTGGCCCTGAGGACCTTATAAGCCTAGCCAAGAGTTGAGCCCATGTTTAGACAAGTCAGTGCATCAATACACTAATGGTAACTTTAATGAGTGGAACTTATATTCCAAAATTTACATTACAGTTATCAATACAGATACCCATGGAATACACTTAAACAGAGTCACAGAAACAGACATGCTTACTAAATACATATATGATAATGTAGGTGTTAAAGTGTGGATTATGTAACTTACTGTAGGCATTTGCTGGTTGGTATCAGACCTCTGCGACCATCCACTGAAAATCATCGTCATGCTTCTGATGTAGGTCATCTAAATGATGGCAGACCTGCACATCAGTCTTGTAGATTCCAGTCCATCTGCACTGCTCCCTCACAATCTGGTTCCATATATTAATCATTGCAAAGTTCCTGGGGCATGCTTCTATCCTCTGCTCATGTCCAGCATAGACAGTGAGCATCTGGGTAATCACCTCCACCGTCCGGTTTGGCTTCCAAACACAACAAAGCCTCCTCTCAGTTGGCTTCCTTACTATTATAGTTGAAACTTGTTGAAAAACACCTTCCAAAAAGTGCTACTTGAGGTCCCTGTCAGTTCACAGGTAGCAATGGTATGAGCAGTAAATGCATCAATGTTATATTTTAAAGTTGGCCCATATAGAATGGTAGCAGACTATTAGTGGGCATCATACATGTGTTACAGATATTCTCATTTATAGATACCTACTTGGTAGCTGAGCTGAGCACCTTACACTTATACTCAACTATTGATTAATGCACTGAGTTTCAAGAACTTACGTGGACATTCACAAATGGGATTCAAAAACACTGAATGTTAATGAACCTCATTAATTATGTATGGCACAAATGGTACTTAAAAGCTATGTGCATTTAGCTAAACTCACTTTAAGCTATAGCTTATTTACAGCTAGCTTCTAAAGGTAAGCTGTCACCTGATGGTTTGAGGAATAAATTGCAATTGTCACATACCTGTATTATCATTACTCTGTATAAATAAACTGATAAATGTTTTCTTGCATAGATTTTTTTGAAATTGTTTGCATTACAATCTGTCTTTTGCATAAGGAAAGGGGGGGTAGAATTAAACAATATGCATACAAATGGGTAAGTGTCCATCAGTGACAAGGATATTTTTTTATATGCAGTTGTATGGATAAGAAAGAAAAAGCCTCAGTGAACTGCAGATATGGAAGAAAGTTATTTCTGATAAACCTGTAATGTCTGTGGTATGCTTACAGAAACAGATGAGTTATAGGGTGTTCAGTAAGTCATATTTCAGTGAGTCAATTGCGGATACTCTCAGATGCTAAGTAATATAGTAGTAGTTGCTGAGTTCATTTAATCTGACAGAGGCAACAATAAGATGACATGAATGGTCAGTGTCTTGTGGTGATATGTAGCCATGACTGCATAACAGTTCATTTTAATATGCTGATGTTTTTCTTCCCTGTTTCCTGTATAAATAATAGTATGTGTGTTGCATACCATATAATGCCATTAACACTTTGATGATGTGTGTTACTGACTGTGGTAATATATGAGATGCATCCTACATTCTTGAGGTACATATGCTATTTGTGCTTGGATGTGCATGTTAACAGTAGCTATATTATTGCTATATTACTGGGTTTGTTCCACATTGTTTAAGTGTTTGCCCCTTACTCATTGTAATATCAACTTCTGTGAGTTCAAATCCCACCTCTGTATATATGTCCAATACAAAATTGTTAACTGGATTGATAGATACACTGATATTTTTAGCACATATGGATTACATGTCTTTCATGTTTATTTAGATTATTTGTTCATAATAGTGTTATACATGACATGGATTGTTTTGCGTAGCTATACACTGTAAATGAAAGGTGAGTAATTCATCTGACATATACTTTTAATGTTATCATGTCAATATATGAGCCTCTATATAAAGTATAAGATGTGCATATCATTCTGTATATCCAGATGTCGATTAGAAACATGGGAGACAATTTTTCATGCAGAGAGAATTATGTAATAATTGAGGCTATGTACTAGCATGGTCGCAACTTTCTTGGACAGACGGGAAATACTGTCTGAATCAAGTGTGGCCAGACCTGAAAAACATGATCAATACTATGGGTGGTCACAGTAGACCCAGGGAGACCCCTGTGAGACATTGCTCTGACATGATCCTCCATGCAGCCAATAGACTCCTCCTGTATGAGATAATGAGAAATGCCACTGGAGGTGGTCCACCCTTGCCTCTCCATGATGACATAATGATGTTCATGGCCTCACAGCATACCACCAGTCAAGATTGTTGGATACCTGTGGGAGGTATTGAAGTAGTCATTCTTGGATGTACAAGTATGTCCTACATACACTGCAGCATATACCATTTCTCATTAAACAACATTAATTCACAATTAGTACCATACTGTTACATTTGTGTTCCAACAGCAGACGCTCACCGTGAACATGAAAACACACCTGATGTGAATGAACAATGTAAATGTTACAGCCTGTAAATGTTACAGCCTGTTATCTTACCAACACAGTACATATATAACAATCTAAGCAATATGTATGATGCTGTGTTTTTAATTGCATTGGTCTTTCAGCATGTGCACAGTAGCAACCCATGCCACATAAGTGTCTGCATATCCTGTTAGTGTGATCCAAAGCTGTTGTGTGCCTCTGCCTCCTGTTATGATTGTGGAGTATACTCACATGTTGATGCTTGTGTGTCTTGTTATACTGCAGGGTCTGCATTATGAGAGATGATACACTAAGGAAACAGGAAGGATGTACCTGGAAAGGCAGTGTATCTGTTTGCTACATTTCACTATTGATAATTACATTTATGCCCTTCATGACTACTGTGGTTGTTCACCTCCATAGGACACCTGCAATCTGCACATCATCCTTTCCCATCTGGTATGTGTTGATCTTATTTGCTGTGTGTTATACCTCAGGTGGAATGTTACATGATGCCTGATATGCACGTAATGATGATTTCTGTATATCTATCTTTTCACATAACAGTGGCATTTCAACCTTCACTTCTGCCAGTTGAGTCACAGGAGGACATGCCAGGTAGATTTGACCATTTGTATTGACCTCATCTGTCATATTTGTAGTCATATAGTTATCCCAGATTTCAGTACTGTGCTACATTATTTGATTTCTGTGAAGATATGCAACGTATCATCTGTTTCTTTTTGTAGCATGTCTACTGCCTTCCTCCTCCAGTAGTCTGTCCACTAATCCTGAGGTGGAATGTGATGTGCCTATTTATGCTAGAATGGCCCATGGCACACAAGCCACTGCACTGGGTTCATTGACCAGCCAGGAAGATGCTGCTGTGGGTGTATACAGATGTAGGTGTGCTCAATATGCCCTCACATTGGCTAAGAGACAATGCATAGCACACTCACTCACCACTTAAGTGCCTAAACCCTTCTTCCTATGCACATACATATAGTAACATTGATACCATGCAACTTTCACAACCTTTGCCTACATATGTATTGGCTGTGTACTGCTTGCATCAGACATTGTGTGCTGCTTGCATCAGACAGAGTCAGCCCTGAACTAATACCATTTGTAACTACTGCATTTACAAGGTAAGTATTTTTTTTAACCTTTATTGAATTATCACTTGTGACATAGGTACATTTACATTTATATAAAATTAATCAAACTGTACAAATTAAAATTAACAAACATTATGATTCACATATATTGCTATATATCATATAACCTAAGCAACATTACATCAATTATTCAATTCCTGCCCCGTTTTTTAAACAAGAAGCATTTTTATTAAACAATCACTTATGACATAAGCAATCATATATTTATACATAAATGAAAACAAACCACACTGACATAATCCTAGTTGAAAGCATTTTACACCACAAGCCATACTAACACACTCCCAGTTGCAAACATTATACATCACTTACAATCTACCCAATCATTTTCAGTCAAACATTACATAGCTCCTGCCTTCTTTTAAACCTCATTCCTCCTCTGTGTATTGTTCCCAGAATTCCATTTTTTCCTATGCAGTTTGTTCTTACCTTTTTCTAAAGATCTCAGCGTATTGTGTAATAATATGTATGAGTGGCATATCCTTGCATTTCGTTACTTGGTAGTGTAAGCAAGTAAAAGTGGGAGAGTTGTACAGAAATGACCTTAACATGAGACTTAGTTGACTTATATGTGTCCATTATTAAGTAGTAGGTGTCAGGCATCAAAGATTCACACAGTCATACCTCTCAAAAGTAGTGATGGACACTGCATGCCCTCAGTTTTGCACCATACAGGAAGCACCATACTGGAAAATCATTAAAGAGAGTAATGATATGCATTGCAGTTTCAGACTTCACAACCTTCGCAAGCTCATTCACAATAAATCTGAGAAATGTTGATGCTATCAGCTGTCTAACTTTCTAAAACCAATATAAATCAAAGGTACAATTACCAGTTCAACATCACAAATGCAGATATACTAAGCACTATGTCAACTTTGCACCCTGAGTATGAGGCACAAAGCTTATGTATCCCTGAATCTAAAAGATACAAAACAGGAATATGGAACAGTTATCATCACTTGCACAGGGGGTTGTGTTGGGGATGCAGGAAGCCTAGGCTGACACAAAAGTTTGGTGAGTGTGTGTGGGTAAGAAAGAGAAGCAGGCAGACATTTGGATAAACCAACAAATGGCCAGTGAGACAAAATGAAATTTAAGCTGCACAGCTGAACCATGTAACTGTTGTGTGTTTGTCTGTATGGGTCCTCCAAGTAAAATTTGTGTGTGTCTGCATGAACACAGCCAAGCTCTGTGCTAGCTCTACATCTTGATATGTTGGACAGGTGTGAATCGTGCATGGTAAAGGTGGCAGTTCATCGTTGTCATCCCCAACCATGAGAATTGGCTCTGCCAGGAGTTGTACTGGCATGTCCATGCCCCTGGTCAGATGCACTGCGGCTACCTGAATGTGGCTGATGTCTGCTGAATGAGTTCCCTTCACAAGGATGCACAAGACCATGATCCCATAGCCTGCCAAATCTGGGTGTGGGCAACTTACTCACTGACAGAGCAGTGAAAGTACTGTCACTATGGGAGCATGATCAGGCAGGGCCAGATTGGCAGATGATGTGGCTGAACTATATCCACTAGGATGCCATTCCCCTCCCAGCAGATGTTCCATCATAAAGATTGCTCATTCCATCCCAGACACCCCTCGTTCCATCATGTCATTAATCAATCCATTGAATTAGCAATGTGGTGAAGGGAGTCATGCATGTCAGCCTGTGCCACGTTTACAATCTTAAGTATTTCTCTGGAGCACCTATGGGAACATGCCTGTGCCTCCATGATCGCCCTAAGCATACTTTGAGTGACATGGAACGAGACACCTGGATCAGGTGGAGGATGGACAGCAGGCCTCCACCAACCACCCCTACCAAACCTCTTGAGTTCCATGCAACCACACTTTGGCTATAGCCAGAGTCAACAGGCACTGAAACTGCAGTAACAACACTTCCCTGATCAATTGCCTCTCCCTCCACCTGTCCAGTATCTGAGGGCTCACTAGAATGGGTATGCATAGGCCTACTGGCTGTGTCCAATGGAACTTCAGGGGATGGCTGTATGTCAACCTTAGTGTTATATTCAACATCTGCACCCCCCCCCCCGACTGTGCCTCTGTTTGGCCCCTTGTCATCATCAGAGTCTGCTGATGCACTGACATCAGGTGGTAGAAGTCCCATGCTTTCACTGTCAGAATCACCTATGAAAATGACAAACAAACACAGGAACAATTAATACCTAAACTACTATACTCATAGGTCCATAGGTTCATAGGTGTGTACTAGGCTAACAGCCCTGGAGCTTTACAAGCCTAGCCCATAGAATTACCCTGGCATTGTGCCACCCAACTTTAGTTCCCAGTGCCTCTGTCAAGCAGAGCCACTGGAGTGATCCCCGGGGTGAATTTTCTATTTCCCATCCACACATCAAGATTTCTCTTGAAGACAGTCAGTGAGGTGCTCCGCTTGACATGTATGGGAAGTCTGTTCCATGGCATGGGCAGTCTCTCTCTGTGTTATGAACCTGTCCCACCAGTTTGTTCTGTTGACTGTGGTAATGAGGTTGCGGTCTATGGAGCATGTAGTGTGGAGGGATTGGGATTTCTTTAGATGTAGCATTTCTAACAGAGCTGGGTCTGACATGGCTTTGTAAGTCAAGCAGAGATCACCTCTAAGTAGGCGATATGAGACAGAGAATAGTTGGAGTTTTGAGTCTGTCCATATAGGACAAGTCATTAAGGTCTAAGATCCTCTTTGTGAGGTATTTGTGCAGCCTCTCCAATTGTTGTAGGTGTCTAGTGAGGTACATGTCAAATGGTGCATTGTACTCGATGATTGGCCTAATGAGGGAAGAGTGGAGAGAGATGATGACCTCTTTCTTCCTGGATGCAAAACCCTTAGTAATGAGATGTGCCACATAGAAGGACTTTCTGACCACAGTGGCAATGTGGTGGTCAAAAGAGAGGTTGCTGTCAACCTGTGTTCTCAGATCTCTTATGACGCCTTCTGTGTTCAGTGGACTACCATCAATGTAGTAATTCATAGGAACTGGGTTTTTCCCAAAGGGGATGATGACACATTTTTTTGGCATTGAGCTTAAGGCCATGGTTCTGACACCAGTCACTGGTCTCAGTGAGGCCTTTCTGTAGGATGTCAACATCACTTGGGGAGTTAATTATGGCTCCCAACTTGCAATCATCTGTGAACTTTGTCAGCTAGAGTCCCTTCATGTTGGCCTGGATTTTAAAGAAGTAGATACCAAACAGGAGTGGACCCGGGACCGAACCCTGTGGGACTCCATTTGTGACTGGTCAACAGTCTGACTTGGAGTCAGCTACTTAAACACTGTGGGTTTTATCTGTGAGCCAGTTTGCAACCCACCTAGTGATATAGGGGTTGATGCCTAGCTTAGTGAGTTTTCCTATGATTCCTTAGTGGGAATGATATCATAGGCCTTGGCCAGATCAAGGTAGGCTGTATGAACCACCTTGTCTTCATCCACAGCTCTGGTGACTGACTCAAAGAAGTCGATCAGGTTGAGCAGGCATGATCTACCTTTCACAAAACCAAACTGTGTGGGATCCAGAGTTTGGAGGTTCCCTATATCTTTGTTTATTAGGTCCATGATGATGCATTCCATAGCTTTGCATATCAGACTTGTCAGGCTAATGGGGCAATAGTTCCCAGGGTCTGTAATCACTCCTTCTTTGTGGAGAGGGCTGACTGGAGCAGTGCGCCATTCAGTAGGGACAAAGTCTGAGGTGAGGCTGTGATTGAACAGGGCACACAGGTGAGGTGCCAGTTCACTCTGTAGTTCATGTAGAACACAGCCAGGGATATTTCCAAGTCCCATAGAAGCTGTATTCTTGGCCTTGGACAGTGTGTTTTAACCTGTGCAGCAGTAATACAGGGTGCCTGGCAGTCTACTAATATTATGAATGGTCCTTTGGTGGGGGAGAGGGGGGTAAAGTTGGCACTGAATATGTTGGCCATTGTGCAACAGCTCCGAGCAAATCTCCAGTATATGTTAACAAAACAAAAGTTCTGCCACTATTAGACAGTACAGCAATATATACAATCATCCTTACATCAACATTACACACTAAAATATTTCTTTTGATTGCTCATCAGTACTGACATAAAGCTGTTTGGCATACCATCTGCAGGTGAGGGCATCCTCTACAAACCAGATAGTCCTGTAAGATGTTTAGCAAAATGTAAGGACAGCATTATCACAACTAACAGTAAAACAGGGGTAATACTTTTACTGCTTCATATATACATTAACTATACGTTCAACCAAAACTTAGATGACAGTTCCAATCTAAGCTAATCAATCAGAATGTCTTGGTAACTGTAGCAATCTTCAATCCCCCCCAAAATAAATTCTTCTGAAACAGAAGTAACATATTGATTTAAATTGATTTACTATACAATAGTATTCAACAACTGAGATACAAAAGTCTGCATGGCAACTCTTCCTGGGACATGCTTGCTGTCCCTGAAACAGTTGCACCAATGTCAAGAACATGCTGTTCTGCACTTTCCTGGGAGCTGTCTGGATCCCTGACAGTGGAAAGGAACTCATCATTTGGTGTTAGTGGTGGCTCTGTAGCAGGTGCCCTGGTACCTGTCCAATTATGGCCCACTGCTGTTGCTCTCCTCCATGCAGTTGTGATCATGTCAGTGGCCCTATGGCACACCTGCTTATATATGCTGCCGTGGCATTACCACTGCTGACAATCTACTGCCACATCTGCATTCTATGTGATGGATCTACTTTGAATAATCGAAAATCCAAAACACCGAAGACGCAAAGTCGAGCAAGAATCATGAAAAAGAAAATTCTAAACTGCTTAAGTATTCTCAGGGCAAGTAAACACTTGCCCAACACTACAGTAAAACACACTGCACTATCTAAAACCCACCTAGTTGGGGGTCTATGCTCCCACATCCTCTCAACTATATATATAGGAACAATGGGATCACACTACAGTGGGGAAAAGGGTCTATATTACATCATCAAATTCACAGGAGTTTGAACGATGTAGTATTGAACCAGGAAGTCCGTAACCCAAAAAGTACAAAAACACAGAACAGCAATTTTTTTCCCAGGGAAAAAATTGCTGTTCCGGTACAAAAAAAAAAACATGCACACTTTAAAACCCCCCTACTTAAATATACCAACTTCGAGATCACACCACAGTAGAGGAAATAGCAAAACCGCAAAAATGGCCCACTGATTTTTTTCCCTGGAAAAAAATCGGTGTTCCGTGCCTTCGGTATTTTCACATTTTGAACATATGGGTTCAATATTACAATGTCTGGACTCCTGTGAGTTCGATATTGTAATATAGACCCTGGGGAAATTGGCATGATTCCTCACATTGGGCAAGTGTTTACTTGCCCTGGCAATACTTACGCAGTTCAGCATTTTCATTTTCATGATTCTCATCTCAGCCTTTTCATCTTCAGTGTTTTGGATTTTCGATTATCTGAAGTAGACCCCTGCATGACATATCTCCCCATCCCCTTTCAAAGAGAACCTGGTTTTCAGCATCAGTGAAGGGTCATCTTCGAGGATTGAGATACCTGAGTGGCATAGTCATAGGTGTCCTAAAAGACAACAGAAGGATAATACACCTAAGTATCAAATAACTACATAATATCTGCTCCCAGATAAAACAGAAGAGGTAGCATCTCAGTATTAACCACTGGAGAAACACAAAACAGTCTAGAGATTTGAAATGTCAGCAACAGGCTGGATGCAAAAAAAAAAGAGAGTAACAATAGTAACATCCTTTTTTGTGCCATAACAGAAATACAGCTTTGCTTCCTCCCAAAAAAGAATAGGCAAATGACACCTTTTGTTAACAAACCATCTTTGAAATGATAAAAATGCTATCAGATGAACTGACCCTGAAATGTGTCTACAGATTTATCACAGAACATTCCACTTTAAGGTATTGCCAATCACACATACCTGTGAAATGCCCTGACAAACATGCCCATGACATCAGTACACTTCTAACCAACGCATACAGATAAAAGTGCAAAATCCTTTGTTTCAGATTTTTCTTAATTACATTCCAACATATGTAGTATGTATTTGACAAAATGCAAGCATGCCTTTTTAGGTTCAGTAATCCTCTGTGCAGATATATCCCAAAGTAATAGCCTTGTTCTGTGTTCTCCACATAAACAAGTCTCTTCACCTTCAGTTTTCCTAGTTATACTGTTGCCTTTTCATATAGTGTAGATTTAAGGCTGTTAGCATGGTGAATATACAAATTACTCCAAAAAAAAACATTGAACTGCCAAGTCTCTTAAGCACTAAGCACAAAGCAAATTTATTAGAATAAAATGCTTTTCGTCCAACAGTATCGTTGGACTTCTTCAGAAAGACAAAAAACATTTAAAAATATTCAAACCACATTTAAATAACCTTCCCTAGGTCACATGGTTAAACAATGAAAGATTTTTAAAGCCATAAATACTTAAAATGTTTAAACTGTTAAAATCTTAAAAACACTCATACCATCATAGCAGCAACCAGTTATTAATGTTCCTATATATAAATGCCTTGCAACCATATTAGTTGCGTAAAATTAAATGAATAGGAAATAAAAATGAATAAATCACCTATTCGACTATCTCTATCGTTTGATATAAACTAAAATGTTATTTACTCATATTTACATACTGATTTTAAATACCATATTAATTACTATACTTCATCTGTCCAAACTTTTAAGTTTCAATAAGCACGTAACCGAACATTTTTCATTTAAGCCTGGATCCATATAGGCATTCAGCCTAATTTGCCACATTAGTTCCATTTTTTCTAACAATAAATTAAATGGACCGCCCCTCATATCTTGGTTAGCCTGATCTATCACTTTGAATTTAAACTTATATATAGGTAAGACAGATAGGAGACTGAGGGACAGGGTGTACAAACACCTTAGAAGCATAACCCAATATAAGGAGGAAAATGCTCTAGCGAGGCATGTATCAGCATACCCTGATCACAAGTTTAAATTCAAAGTGATAGATCAGGTTAACCAAGATATGAGGGGCGGTCCATTTAATTTATTGTTAGAAAAAATGGAACTAATGTGGCAAATTAGGCTGAATGCCTATATGGATCCAGGCTTAAATGAAAAATGTTCGATTATGTGCTTATTGAAACTTAAAAGTTTGGACAGATGAAGTATATTAATTAATATGGTATTTAAAATCAGTATGTAAATGTGAGTAAATAACATTTTAGTTTATATCAAACGATAGAGATAGTCAAATAGGTGATTTATTCATTTTTATTTCCTATTCATTTAATTTTACGCAACTAATATGGTTGCAAGGCATTTATATATAGGAACATTAATAACTGGTTGCTGCTATGATATTATGAGTGTTTTTTAAGATTTTAACAGTTTAAACATTTTAAGTATTTATGGCTTTAAAAATCTTTCATTGTTTAACCATGTGACCTAGGGAAGGTTATTTAAATGTGGTTTGAATATTTTTAATCGTTTTTCATCTTTCTGAAGAAGTCCAATGATACTGTTGGACGAAAAGTGCTTTATTCTAATAAATTTGCTTTGTGCTTAGTGCTTAAGAGACTTGGCAGTTCAGCGTTTTTTTTTTGGAGTAGTTGGTGTTTCGATATTTGTGGAATATACAAATTAGGTGAGAACTGTTTAGAATTGTTGAATCCCAAATACTTGGCTCCATGTAACACATGTGAACATAGGGGAGGTACTCCCTCTGTGTTTGTTTTTAATGGATTGCAACTGTGAATGATTACTGGTTGGTGGAAGGAAAACACAACAACACTGCAGGCTGCCCTATATCCAGTGGGTGTGTCAGGCTAGACTTACAAAGTGTTAGATGTAATCTTGTCAAGGTTGGAAATGTAAGTAAATTCTGTTCATTAACAACCGCTCCTTCATTTGTTAGCAACTGCATATGATATTAATTCCATTTAATATCCTCACACATTTTAAGGACAATGATATGGAAAGGCTTACACGTTAATGATCAGATAAGAGAAGAATGACCTACAAACACAGAGAGTTACCACAGAGCTGTATATTTGCAAGCAATGATTATAACTGTTATTGAGATCACTTAGTGCACTATACCCAAAAATAATAAATGTACAAATAACAGTTGTATGGTTTCATATTACTGTAGAAGATGTTGCAGGTGGTTGTATGCAGAATCAGTTCAGTTCCTTGCTGCAAAGTTGTTTGTGTGGCAAAGAGGCATAAGGCACCCTTCCTGCCTTTTAAAGGTTCCTTGGAGTGAAAGTTCAAATCCAGACCTATGTAGACATATCTCATGTGTACCAACATTTTCTAGAGTGTGCATGTCAAAGATTGCTTTTCTTCATTTCAACTACTTTTTCCTTTTTTCTTTTTTTTTTTTTGAGGGGGGACCAGTGTTTGCACAATGCAGTGCTTAGCACAATCATGGGAAATGTAGAAAATGAATAGCAGATTTGGCTCTGCTTATCTTATTTGCACAAAATGTGGTGGTGTGCAAACAGGACAACTGGACAGCCCAGGAAGCAGACAGCCAAAATAGAAACCGGATACGTTCAATTAATTCTGTTAGACACCATGCAAACCCACTAAGTGGCATTGCATGGCAGTTAACACAGAGACCTTAAAATGTTTAATAAATTAGGAAAAGTAATGTCACTACTCATGTGGCAGCATGTGTAAGTGTCGGGCTGGAGTACAGATGGTCTTGGGTTCTAGTACAGGGTATGCAACCTTTTTTTCTTACTGTTGTGGCAGTGCAGTTTATAGCAATCAACTGAAAAATAGATACGTCTTATTTTAACATTATTGTGGCAACAGGCTTAAGTGCAGGACTGCCATACACATGGCCCTGGGTTCTAATGCAGGATATTCCATACACTTTTACTGTAGTTCCATTTACCATTATATTCACTCTCATGTACAACACTTTAGATAGTGGAACTGATATGAATTAGAAGTATGATGGATGAGACTCCATTAGGCTATTTTCAGATGTATGACTGAAGGTATACTGTGCACTATAGTTCTATAAATAAAATTCTACTATCTGGACTTGTATGGGCTTCACATTTCCTAAGACACATACACAACTGTATCTATATCCAATAACCTTGTAAGGTCACACACATACATGTGTAAAAGCTCATACTCTCTCCTGTGATTCCTGAGTATGCATGAGCAGTACTTCTTCTGTGGCAAAGATGGAAAATTAATGCTGTGGAAAAAATGTTTTGTCCCTTATGCCTAGGTTTGAATCTCACAGTGTAAAAATCAATTTTCTCGGTATACAATGAGAAAAACAAATGTATCTATTCTTACATGTATGCCCCCAATGCATATCTGCAAACCTAGTTCACCTAACAGTTACCTTCCGATTTCCAATATATATATCTAGGCTACATTAGTAGATACCCCTCAAACTAAGCCAAGTGTCATCTTAACTTTCCAATTGCAAGTATTTAATGCCTCACTGTTTAGCACTGCTGCTTTCCCATTAATATTGCACAAATGCATTGCTTTGGTTTGGGCACTATCAGTAAAGGTGATATGCATATAAATAGCAGAAAAAGCAATGGATTTCACTTTTTTGGCTTTATGTTTGCATGAGGTGCACATTGTACACCAATGCACTGCGATGGTGAGTGGCAGCAAAATACTGTGTTTCCAGCCACATAATGCCGCTTAACCCTGCTGGGCTATACCAACACACCGCAATATATGCACTATAAAGAATTCAAGTCATTGCATTATCAATGTTTATTTAAAACTATTTAAAAGTATTAGATAATCCTAGATTCAAGCCCAGTATCATACGGGCTCAAAAAGTAATGTGTCAATGCATTTACAGCTGCTGACACAGAGTCACTTGAGCAGCAGGTGTGTTTCATAGACTCAATACTAATTCTCAGACTTTAGAACACACACTGCTTAGCTACGTGCAAACATGAATACTATTAGAAATGTGTAACCCACATGAGCAAACACTTTGCCAACCATTGTGCAAACCCACTGCTCACTGCCCTATGAAGACGCAAATGTTCTTATGTATTACTGCTGTTTACTATCCATTTCCTGCCTATGACATGAAATTACATGTGGAAATATAACAAAGTGAAACAATATGTCACATATTTACAATACAGCCATATGTTGCCACCCCCAGGCACTGTAACCCTGGTGTCTCAGTACTTTTTTTACACATATATCACTTACACAACATAGATTAATATCAAATATTATGTGATATGCAATGCACATCTGTTAACATGCAGAACAAAACAATAACTACTGACCCAGAAGCCCAAAAAGCCTTTCCTGCAAGCCTAGGGGAGAAATCAGCATGGACTTTATCCACAGGGACATAGGTGACCTTCAACACACTTGACCTGACCCATTTTGGTTTTGTCAAGGGTAGAGCTTGCTTATTAAACACAGTTGAATTCTTTGATAATAATTCCAAAGACCTGGATGAGGGATTACTGGACATACCGCCTATGAGTTATCAAAGGCCTTTGACACTATCCCCCATTCAGGCATCATAGAGAAAATCTCCCATCTGAGAATTAACCCATATATTACTAGACTTACTCACCAACAGAACACACACTGTCAAAGTTGGGGATTGCACCTCCACCACTGGACCACTTACCAGTGAAATACCACAAGAATCTGTGTTGGGTCCTCAAATATTTGGAAACTATTAATCTGAAGCCCAGGTAAAGGTAAATGGCTTGTGGTTTACCACATTTGCATATAACCATCAACTAAACTCAGCCATATAGAGTCCCACAATGATGTTAACATATTACAGAAGAGGTTGACACAGACAAATGATTGGTGCCAAACTCATGGCCTGAACCTTAAAGAAAAAGGTGCCTCATTGTCCCCTTTGGCAATGAAGTACCACTGCTAATTATAATATAAATAGCACCCCCTAAGCTTAAACACAGTGTTGTAAGACTTGGGAACACATATTAATAGCAATCTATACTTCGATCACTATGTGTCCATAGTGTTGAGAGAGACATTCTACATTGAGCTCCTCATAAATAAGGCCATTACATCCAAGACAGGGAGGTCATAGCTCTGCTGTTCTCTACCCTTATCAGACCAGTAATTGAGTACAATGCTGCCTTACCTCACCAGACACCTGCAGCAACTAGAGAAAACACAGCAGTTTGTGACTGGGAAAATCCAGAACCTCCTAAACATGACATACATGGGAAGACTGAAAGACCTGTTACTGTACTCAGTATCATGCAGGTTGCTGAGAGTTGACCTATGCCTGGCCTACAGAGCAGTCTCAGACCCTGCCCTAGTGGAAATGATGGACATTTGCAAATCAAATGGGACAAGAATAACTTGCTCCAGGGATCTCAACCTAGCTTGTGACATAACAGAACATGCTGGGGAGACAGATATATCTCCCAGCAATTGCACACTCCTCTTTAATAGGCCCTCACTGCATGTACAGTGTTCCTGAATGACCCTATTCAAGTGCAACCTAGACAACTGGATGGGTGATTGTAAATTCACCTTTGGGGTGGCTGCTATTTTCCTCATGTACAGGGTCAGTTGGTGATGATTACAAAGTCATTTTAACAATGACCATCGAACTATGTCCAATCAGGGTCACTGCATTCTTACACAGCTAGGCTTGTAAGCACTCTAGGGCCATTAGGCTAGTAACCTCCTATGAATCTATGAACCTATGCAGGCCTCCCAACATCTTCTCTCCAACATGGCCTGCTGATGTCATCCACTACAGGTTAACTTGCAGTCTTGTAAAACTCAGACTTGTGTCATGGTTCTTGCATAAAGTACTGAGTTATGTAGCCTGTATACTTAGATAAGTAGGGGTTCTGTTCTCACTGCAGTCAACTATGTGTGTATGCCTAGACAGAAGAGCAGAAGTGTGTATCCTACAGTTACTGCTCCAATGCCATGGACTGACAGTATTTTGATAGTTGCAATGCCTACTCATCCATTTCATGCAGGCGTCCGAAAATTTCTCTCCAGCATGGCCTGCTGATTTCAGCCTATATAAATTGACCTGCAGTCTTGCAAAAGTCAGACTTGTGCTGTGGCACTTTCATAAAGTACTGAGTTCTGTAGTCTGCGTACTTAGGCAGGAGTTCTATTCTGACTGCAGTCAAGTGTGTGTGTCTGTGTGTGTGTGTGTGTGTGTGTGTGTGTGTGTGTGTGTGTGTGTGTGTGTGTGCTCTTGCTTGACATTACAGAGAGTCATGTGAGAAACTGTTATTGCCATATTCTCCTCAACAGACACTGCTGCTGTCTTCATCTATAAAGTGTTTTCTGAGACTGCCCAAGTTAGACTTGAGCTGTGGCACTTACCTTAAATGCACAGGTCTTTAGTCTGTGTACTTAGGCAGGGGTACTGTTCTCACTACAGTCAAATGTGTGTGTGTGTGTGTGTGTGTGTGTGTGTGTGCGTGCATGTGCGTGCATGTGTGCGTGCATGTGTGTGTGTGTGTGTGTGTGTGTGTGTGTGTGTGTGTGTGTGTGTGTGTGTGTGTGTGTGTATTTGAGTTCTTGCTTGACATTACAGAGAGCCTTTTACACCAGCATGTGGGACACTGTTATTGTCATATTCTCCTTAACAGACACTGCTGATGTCATCAGCTATATCTGATTTGTGGATATGCACTATTCCAACCAGGGCAGGGTCAGAGACTGGCCATGAGGCAAGTGAAAGTCACATTATCCTATACAATACAGATTACAGTGACATGGCTTTCAGTCTATCCACATACATCATGGCATGGTTTGTAGGCCCTGTGTTTTCTTGATGAGAAACCCCTGTGGTCTCTCCAGCTGCTGCATGTGTCTGGTGAGGTACATGAAAAACAGTGTTATACTCTATTACTGTTCTGATGAGGTCTGAGTACAGTGTTGTCATACAATCATAAGACTGGAATATGATGGCATGCCTTATGAAGTGCACAACATAGGCTTTCAATGCCAATATAGACACTTGGTGTTTGAAGTTCAGGTTGCTATCTACATGTGTTCCCAGTGCTTGCATCACTGGGTTTCGGCACAGCAGGACTATTGTCAATGCTGTAATTAGCATGAAATTCCAGTTTTCAGAAGGACAAAATAAAGACACATTTCTGCATTTATTTGCAGATCATGTGGCTTTGTCAACAATCCTTTGTCTGTGTTAGCTCCTTCTGTAGTATGTTATCATTGTTGGTGGACTCAATGATTGCACCCAGTATGCAAGAATCAGCAAACCTGGTAAGCTAAAGACCATATACTTTAATCTGAATTATTGAGAAATAGATTGCAAACAGTAAAGGGCCACACACAGTTCCCTGGGGTTCGCCAGTGGTGATACTTCTACTGCTACAGGTTGATTCATCAACTTTAACAGTATGTGTTTTGTCAGTGAGCCAATTGGTTACCCATTTAGTAACGTGAAGTTTAATCCCCAGCTGGGAGAATTTTTCAATGATACTTGCATTGGGGATTGTGTCAAAAGTCTAGGCCAGATCAAGAAAGTCAGTATGCACTGTCTTACCCTCATCCAGGCCTATCACACAGAATCAGTGGGCTGTGACAATATCATGAATACACACTTCAACACACCCTCCACACAGGTTATGTTCCCATAGAAAGGTGTACATAGGACCATAGGATCATAGGAAGTTACTAGGCTATTGGCCCTGAAGCCCTTATAAGCCTAGCCAAGAGTTTAGAGCATGTTTAGACAAGTCAGCACCCAAAGCCCCTGTCCAGCAGGGAAACAGGTGGAATCCCAGGGTCTACCTTCTGTTTCCCATCCAGTTATCCAGGTTGTGCTTGAAAAGGGATAATGAGGTGTTCTGCTTGATGTGGAGAGGGAGTCTATTCCACAGATAGTGTAGTGTCTGAGACACAAATCTGTCCCGCCAAGTCCTATTGATGTCACAGACCAGGTTGAGCTCACACGTGTGGGTTATTCAAGTGGAGCTTGACTTGCAGATGTGCAACACTCCCATCAAGGTGGGGTCTGAGATTGCTTTGTATGCCAGCCAGAGGTCACCTCTGAGGAGTCTGTATGAAACTGATTAGATGGACAGGGCTTTTAGCCTATCAGTGTAGGGTAGATGTTTGAGGCCTTGGATTCTTCTGATGAGGAATCTCTGTGGTCTCTCTAGCTGCTGCACGTACTTTGCAAGGTACATGCCGAAGGGGAGGTTGTACTCAATAATTGGCCTTATAAGGGAAGAATACAGGGATGTTATGACCTCCTTGTCCCTGGATGAGATACCCTTTCTTATGAGGTGGGCCATGTAGAATGTTTTCTCCACAGCAGAAGCAATATGGTGGTCAAAAGTCAGGTTGCTATCAATGTGGGTACCCAAATCCCTCACAATTGATTGCGTGCTTAGGATGTCATTATTAATGTGATAATATGTGGGGATGTCACTCTCCCCAAAGGGGATGATGATGTATTTTTTGGCATTCAGCTTGAGGCCATGTATCTGTCACCAGTGATTTGTTTGGGTGAGACCCTCTTGGAGGACATCCACATCACTTGAGGAATTGATGACTGTACTCAGCTTGGAGTCATCTGCAAACTTGATCAGCCATAGCCCACTGGTTTTGGCCTGCACCTCAGAGAAGTTTATCATGAATAACAGAGGCCCCAAGACTGATCCCTGGAGTATGCCACTCGTTATGGGTTTACTGCTTGAGGTGGCTTCCCCTTTTTTGATTAGGTGGGTTCTATTAGTGAGCCAGTTTGCTATCCATCTGATAACATATGGATTGATGCCTAGTTTTGAGAGTTTATATATTATGCCCGAGTGGGGAATAGTGTCAAAGGTTTTGGCCAGGTCACAGTAGGTGGTATGCACTGTCTTTTCCTCGTTCATGGATTTGGTAACTGTCTCAAAGAAGTCAACCTGATTTAACAGACATGACCTCCTCTTGACAAAGCCAAACTGTGTGGGGTCGAGTATTTGCAGGTTGCCAATGTCCCTGTTAATGAGGTCCATGATAATCTGTTCCATTGCTTTGCAGATCAGACTAGCTAGGTTGATGGGTCTATAATTTCCTGGCTTGGTCTATGTTCCACCTTTTTGTAAAGGGATGACAGTGGCTGTCCTCCACTCAGCTGGGACAAAACCGTACTCAGGCTTTGGTTGAATAGGATGCCTAATGATGCTGCAAGTTCATGCCTGAGTTCATGAAAGATGCAGCCTGAGATGTTATTCGGTCCCATGGTGGCTGTATTTTTTGCCTTTGAGAGGGCAGTGATGAACTGTTCCCTTGTCATAAGGGGAGGGGGTCAGGCACTGGGGATGTCCTGATTTACTGATGGGGACAGAGCGGTGAAGTTTTTGCTGAATCTGTCAGCCAGTAGGTTGGCTATATCTACAGCATTTGTGTATGTGGTGTCCTTGACCACCAGTTCTGAACAGATCTGTGTGCTTCCTTTGAGATTGCAGACATATGTGAGGAAGGTCTTATGATTTTCTCTAGTAGATGTGACCAATTTGGACTCACAGTTGGCTTTAGAGGATTTCACTAGTGCTCTTATTTGCTTGTTCAGGTTAAGGAGAGATTTATTCCAATTTGGCACCTGATCCTTCTTGATCCTGGACAGCAAGTTTTTCCTTTTGTTATATAGTTTATTTATTGCAGATGTCCACCAGACAGGTTTATTCTTCCTTGTGGAGGATGATTTTGTCTTGTCAGGTATTCCTGATTCCATGCATCTATATAAGTGCGTGTATAGTACTTTGGTGTAGATTTGGACATCAGTGCCAGTTCCATCAGAGGGGGAGGGGGCTATGAAGCTGTTTATACCATCCGTCAGGAGGCTGTAGTCAGCTTTGGAGAAGTTTTTTTTTTGTTTGACCCTAGCTAGAGGGCTGTCAGAGGAGATGCTGACTTTGAAAGTGACTGCTTTATGGTCAGATCTTAACATGGAAGATGATACTGTAGGGGTGCTGCAGTGGTTACTCATGTTAGTCAATACCAAATCCAAAATATTATCACCTCTTGTGGGAGTATTGACCAGCTGTTCCAAGGCATTTGCATTAATAACATTGAGGGATCTCTGGGCATTTGCATTCTGGCATTAGTAGTTTTTCCAATCTATGGTTGGGTAGTTAAAGTCACCAAGGATCATGGTAAAGGGTTGAATCTTGATAGATTTGAAGCCATCCAGAAAGGTGAAGTGGGCATCTTGAGTCAAATTTGTGGGCCTGTAGCTAGCTATGATTTGAATAGGGGTCTTGTCAATGGTTAACTACAGATGGAGTGTCTCCTGTGCATCATGCTGTTTGACCAGCCTGGAGGTGTGTGTGTTTTTAATATATATTGAAAATCCACCTCCTTTGCCTTTGCTGCCCACAGTTTGGGGTCTGAATGTATGATATGATGAGTAACCAGGTAGGGCTGGGGTGCCCTCCGCAGCTTTGAACCAGGTTTCTGTGACTGCACAAATGTCAGCATCTTCCAGGGTTAAGGATGCTTGCAATGAGTGCAGTTTCGTGTTTAGACTCCTAGCATTTAGCAACATGACATTTAATTTGCATTCTGTTGAAATTTTTGTTGGTTTTATCAACCTCATGACTTTTCCTAAAAAAAGGCAGTAAGGGGAGAGGCAAGGGACTTTGCCAGAAGCCTGAAGCCCAAGTAAGACAGATGTAGGCCATCTCTACCAAAGCATCGTGGTCTGCCAATCATACCTTCCCAGGCTGACAGGTACTGGATCCACCTGAAATGACACCAGAAACTAAGCTAATTGTTAAAGTTAATCATTTTCTGTTTGTATTGAGTAATCATTCTGGGTGACGGTAGAATGCTGCTTAAGGCTAGGGACAAATCTGCCTGGGGCACATATTCAGTAAGATGAATCATGTCTCCCTTCATGTAGTCCAGGGAGGTATGTCTCAAATCATTCACACCAACATGGACTATGACAGAGTCATAACAGTACCTGTTGTTCAGAGACTTGAGTGCGTGTGTGATATGGTGGATTCTGGCTCCTGACAGACAACTGACCATGACTTTCTCCTTATCCAGCCTGGTGAGAGGCACATATGTGTGTCCCACAATGGAGTCTTCTATGACTAATATTTTGGGTTTGTGGTTGCAAGACACAGGTGTGGCATGTGGTGTGGAGGATTGTGGAGTTTGTGTGTGTTTTTGCCTCTGAGGTCTCCTTTGTTTGGGTATGTTTTTGTTGAGAACCTCCACATATGTGGGTGTGTGTTGTGTAGTTGTGGGTGGTGTTTGAGGTGTAGTGATTGTGTTAATAACCTTCTCAGTGCCAGATATACTGGCTTGAGAGGGAGAGCACATAGACTCTAGGTTCTTAATGTAATTGCACCTCTTACAAATTGTGTTCCTAGGTGGTAATAGTAGATGTTTGTCTGTGTACATGAGGCAGTTGCTACACTGTCTCAGGATGCCCATATCAAAAAGGCTGGCAGGAGGAACTGTAGGAAATTGTCCATCCCTATTTGTCAGAATCTGAGGGAGACAGGCCAGGGAGAGCTAAGGGATAGGCCTAGAGCCCAAGTGCTTAAACCAAAGCTAAGAGGTTTAGAATAACACAATTTAAACAAGCTGAAAACAAGCAGTAATAAATGCAGCAGAAAAGATGCAATTAAACACTTTAGAGAAAAAGTAGCTGAAAAAACAAGATGAATTAATAGAGTAGGAAGACCAAAAACAAATGCTGTAAAAGCAGCTGAATAAAGTTTCTTTTTTGTTTTTTGTAGAGTGGAAAGGGAGAAAGGAGGAACAGAAGATAATTCAAGGTTAAGAAACTAAGGAGGTTGACCTTCTCAAATGTTCTTTCTGTATTAAGTAAAATGAGCTAATGAAACTGGACTGGGAGGAGTGTCCCAGATCAGATTTACAGTAGGGTCCAGCAACTGCAAATCCACCAAGTTTAAGAACAAGACAACAATAGGGAGGGCTGGTGGGGAAGTATGCTACACTATTTTAGGTAGAAAACACTACAGACATGTTTATTACAGCAGAAAAAAACAGCAGTGAGACACTAAATGAAATTTTTTAACAAAAGAAGGAGCAAGGAGACTCTAGAGAATTCTTGTAACTGCAAACAAATCAATTATATGATACAATCCTTGTCAGGAAAATCAGAACAACAGATGCTTAAATGGAGAAAATTTCCAATCAATAGCTTTCACACAGTGAAACTAGCTAAAAAGCTTTACAAAAAGTGAAGCAGTAACTAAAGTGATTTAACAGCCCAGTAAGACAGATAATTGCAGTGCAAGACTGCAGATTAGTTTATAGTAATAAAATGGCTCTATATCATATGAGCGAATCGGACAAATTGTGAACGTTCATAATATCAAACATACTGCACCTCGAACTTGCTATTGTGGGGGGCTGCACCCCCACACCCCAGCTAAATACATATAACAACTCTGAGATTGCACTACTGTGAGGAAAGGGAAATATCCCATTCTTCACTGTACCGCAATCTCAGAAAAAGCACTTCGATATTATGAGTGTTCGCAATTTATGTGATTCGCTCATATGATATAGACCCAATAAAATACAGTATAAATTAGGCAGTAGACAATAAAAAGTGCAATAAAAAGTAGGCAGCAAACAAAAAGTGCAATAAATGCTAAGAATAAGCAATAACTAGTAAAAATAAGCAAGAAAATAGGATACTTCTTGTTATACATCGCAGATCAGAGTTGTGGTCAGTGCCCCTCCTCCGTTTAGCTCAACATACATCCATCTGAGTTGGGTGGAACACCACCTGATACATGCATGTATAGACACATCCTGACTCTCCTCAACTGTGAGGTAGACCAACATGTCATCATGGACCTTTTCTAAATGGACACTAGTAATATACTGGCTGTGTACAACACAGCTGTGTGAGTTGTTAATACTACATCATGTTTGTTACATCTGACAGATGTCCTCAAAAAGGTCTTCAAGTGCATGAATGATGATAACACTATTATCCTGCGGAACTTCACCAGGCCAAGGCATTTAACATAAATCCACACTGAGGTATTCAATCATCGCTGTCAGATATGGTCATAAACAGCTATATCAACAAGTGGGAAGACCAGTGTATCATGTATGTGGCAACTCACTATGTTGAAATGTGTAAAGTGACACATACCAAAGATTGCTGCCACAGCCATGACAACACCTGCAATGACAAGAAAACATGGAGCGATTTGTAACATCAGGAAAACAAAGACACAACCCAAGTATTATGTGGACATCACACCCTATAATCAGACCAGTAGCTATGTGACCTGTGTCCTGGGGTAGATAGTAAGTAGAACATCCACCAGTATGTGGTCAAAGTGCTGACTACTCTCTTGTATGTAATACAAGCACCAAATATGTGAAGGATATACATATCAGAGGCCTTAATACATCCATAGTTCCCAGCCTTCATCACACCAATAGGTGAGTACAATGCACCCTTCTTCATGTACCTCCCTACACATTTTCCAGTGATGTGTAACTGAAGTGTACCACCTTTGTCACAGTGAGTTGTCACACAGCTTATTGGTCATACCTAGGTATTCTTTTTGTGGCATAAACCTGACTGTCTGATGATGTGGAACACCCATCGAGTTGTTGCCAAAGATGTATGTGTGTTACCTGTTCTGGTGAAGTACACTCTACATACATAGGTGTTTGAAAACATGAATGGCATGGATAACATTTATGACAGTGTGGATTGTGCTACATGTATATAGATATGTCATGCACACCAGTCAACTAGCCTGCATTACTCATAATATCACATACAGGTATAGCAGTGTCCCTCCTAACACCCGCAGCAGATGTTACAGTGCCAGGACAGTGAGCATGATTACCTTCATAGAGTGAGGACATATCATAATGGTTGCACATGTGTGTTTGTGCAGAATCATCTATCACTTTAAATCACATATGTTATTTCAGAGGCATGGGATTACTGGTGGTATTATTCTGATATTGTCCATGATTGTGGGTGGTTCTTTTAATGTTGTCCATGAGCCTTTACCTGTGTCCCACTTGCTGGAGACCTCTGCTGAGATTATGCTCATATTCAGGCAATTCAGTTTGCACAGCTTTACAATATGTACCCTACCCCAATTGTATGCTAGATACCTGCTAGATGTCCTCTGCATTCTTCATGTAATGATGTTTATCTCACAAAGACATCCTCCCCATTGTTATCTTACCTTGTGTGACAGACCCATAATAGACATTTTCACTGTACAGTCTCTTCTGTACCATATAGATATGCAATTGGTGTTGTTGGTACAACCATCTTCATTTGACATGCCCTCATCTTCTGTTTCACCTGTCCTGTTTCCTGGGTTCATTCCTACAATTCATCTGTGTTTCCCTATTTAATAAATATACTTCCCCTGAGTGTTTATTTTGCATTGCAGTCCATGTACCATTACAGATCATTTGCACAGCTTCAGTACAGAATGCCAAGAATGGGATATCATGATACTCTGCACTGCAGATACACTGTCCTGTACTGTGTTTGGATGATATACTTAACATTCATACCTCTCAACTGTCTAGATTTTCACAGAGTGTCCAGATATGTTCCTTATCAAAGCTGTGGCTTTAAGCCATATCATTGGGATGATCTCAGGACTGATGCGACTCATTATTACATATATTTGAGTTTCAGACTTCAAATACTTCAGAATGTATCTTAACACAAACCCCTGGTTATTCTAGCACATTTCTATAGGGCAAATATGTCAAAAATGCCCCTATTTCCGGGTCATTGCACTACGAGATTGAGAGACGTCTGTGAAGCCCTGGTGATCACTGTGGCATTCAGTGCAAAACTGTGGATTGTCAATGTTCTGATTTAAACAGGAGTGCTATCTGTGTTCACTTAAATGGTTTTCTGGCTGGCAACACTGTCTTTATTGATGAACAGTTCATGCAGGTGTTGCAATACAGTTGTAATTCCGCAATTAATGCAGTAGAAAATTTACTTGTTCAACATTATTAATGCAGTAGAACTTTATTTCCTTAACATGCAGTAATACAGCAGAAACTGTATTTCCTTAACATTGCTAATGCAGTAGAAACTTTATTTCCTTAACATTATCAGGTTTCGTGCTTTCATCTTTATTGAACTGTACCTGAGATTACTCACTTATATCAGTCCAGGTCTATGACCACATTCATTGCAGTACAATTAAAATTGAATATACCTACTGGCAGTTACTAATTTACTCTTTCTTGTTTATATGACTATAGATTTCAAGACACATCTGTAATCACCAAACTCTTGGCACAACCTGGCCAGGCACCCTGCATGGGCCTACAGGTTGTGAGCTCTCTCTTCTGCAGCTGTGGGGAGAGAAACACACCATTATGCATACCTGTCTATCACACATTGAGTAGAATTTGGTAAAACAATGATAACAATACTTACAAAATGATGGGACATTCCCATCTCTAGCATCTTGGACCCAGGTGGCCATGAGATTCCCCCTTACAATGTTTCAGGTCATCATAATGATGATGCACCTGCTCATCTGTGGGGATACCAATTGCACTAGTGAGATTGCATGCCAGCTGGTCCCAGGCCTCCAATTTGTATTCCAACCCCTGGTACTGGCCCTGAAGCAGTCAGACATCATGGTATTATACAAAGAGTCCAACCATAACCCTGGACTCCACAATGTCCCACAACTGTGCCCAGAAATGCACACCCTCACCAGTTCATGCCATATTCTCTGCCAAGATCAAACTCCAACAGGTTATGGCTGTATTCCCATCTGTTGCACTTACCCTTTATTGCTATTGGGTCATTTTTAAAAATGTGGCACTTTGCTTAGCACGTACAAAACCACTGAGCTCAGCCAAGCAGTGCTTAAACTGGCAATGCTTAGCAGTATGCAAACCAGCTTAGCTGAGCTGACCAATGCTTAAACGGACATTGCTTAATGGACAAACCAGCTAAGCACTGCTACAACATTCCTTGTTTAAGCAGTGCTTGGCTAGGCATAGCTGTGCTTAGCAGAGCTTAATTAAGTGCAGCAAAGCAGGATTTAGTAATACATTTCATAATTGTGTAATTGCAAAATAAAATGGTTAATAACATGTCTGTGCATACATACATTACTCTATCAAGGGTTTACACATATGTCTCATAACTGTGCATTTGCAACATATATGCTTCATACCTTGTCTGTGTATTCGCACAAAATTTAATCAAGGTTTAATAGTACTTTTCATAAATGTGTATTTGCAAACTAAATTTAATAACCTAGAAAAACAACCAAGATCTGAATGAAGCAATACTCATTGAACAGTTTGAAGTAACCAGTTTTAATTAAAATTGATTACTTCAAACTGTTCAAGGAGTATTGCTTCATTTGGATCTTGGTTGTTTTTCTAGTGTAATTTCATGGTTGTGATAAATTGAATAACTTGTCTGTGTATTCAAAAAAAATGTAATCAGGATTTAAAAGATGTCTCATACTGTGTATTTACAAAATAACTTGTGTGTGTATTCGAACTCTGCACCTACTGCTGTCACTCAAACCATTTGGCTACATGGCCATGTGAAATGCTGTTATACTTTTACATATATTTCTCCACTACATTTAAGCACCTCTAAGCACTGCAGCGCACTGCACAAACCCGCTCAGCTATGCTTAAACTTGACATTCCCTAAATAATTAAATATATTCAGTTTCTATTTTTAGATGTCTGGCACTGTCCATTGCTAAGCACCATGCCACACAAACACAGAAAAAAAATTAAAACAAATTCACTTTTTTATTAGATATACATACATTGGTATCTGACACTTTGGCAATGCAGAGGGTGTGTTACACATCTCCAGACACAGTAACACACTCCCTGCACTGATTCACTAACCATGTTACATGGTTCTCGCTTAGTAACGTGCCTTCATTAATATGAAATGCGTGCTGCCAATGGGGATCCGCATACACAGCCTCAGTACTTTCCATGTAGGCCTTCCACTATTCCTACATGGATTTTATTAAATTCCCCAGGAGCATATTTTACTTATAACACAAAATGTTCCATCTACCCCAGTTCAGACATGGTACAATATATCAAGTTTCTTGCTTAGATGTTGGGCATCATTTGGTGAATGCTGGATGACATGAAATGGCATTGGGTCCTGTGTATGAAACTAAGCACAATGACAGGTTTGGTAAGAAGACACATCTTTTTTGTTTGTAACTGGAATTAAACAGTATGATTTGGTTCTTCAAATTTCAACACTTAAGTCCATGCTTGAAACACCTATTCTTTAGTCTAGATTTTTTGCTGGGGTAATGATGTTGATAGGTCACAATAGGATACTGGATTAGCACCATTGCTTTTGCTACTGAATCACATGCCAACCCCAGCTTTTTTTTTTTTTTTTCACAATTTGGAATGAAAGTTCCATGCAGTTATTCCTAATGCAACTCTAGTTAACATTACATATAGCATGTACCACATATATGTGTACAATGGCAAAAGATAGTTTAAAAGAACAGCAAAAAAATGTGTCTTTCATAGATAAATAACGAAGATCTCCTCTTACCCCCCCCCCCGCCATGCTTCAACATCTTTCAATCCTCCTGGGTAGATGAGTGGAGCAGAAGATGTCTACTTCTGTATTGTTTAGCTGTCTTTGAGTCTGTTTCCTATGCAGGATTCTTTTTTTCAGTTTCCCTGTTTTTTTTTTCCCATTGCCCTGGCTCATCTTGTGATTTATTGATTGATTAATTACAGACTGACTGATTTAACAGGGAGATGAAATGAACCACTGTGAGCCCTTTTTACTCATGCTCTTGGTATAGTCATACAAAATAATACAGGTAAAAATAGAATCAGACATAAAATACCCACAATGCATATAAGCAAGATACTATAAATAGTACTATCCAACTGAATTTCACATAATGTAAAAAGCAAGATAATATTAAACAGAGAACATATTTCCAGAAAATTTAGTAAAATGACTAAAATGAGGTTGAAGACTTATACAGAACCAAATGAAAAGCATGCAATCAATGTATTAAACATGCATTTATTTTATCAAAAGCAGTTTTAATTTTGGTGGTTTATGGTAGTGCTGTGC
Source organism: Protopterus annectens (assembly GCF_019279795.1). Classification (NCBI taxonomy): domain Eukaryota; kingdom Metazoa; phylum Chordata; order Ceratodontiformes; family Protopteridae; genus Protopterus; species Protopterus annectens. The sequence continues at coordinate 280,439,318 of NC_056727.1, forward strand.
TCCCTTTACTGCTTCCATGTTTTGTGTGTGTGTGTATGCGTGGGGTTCAAATTCTTCCAGTTATGCTTTGTGCTTTAAGAGTATCATCTGGAGGTGAGTCTTATGTGTGATCTTTCCTGAGGTATACCATTTACTGTTTTATTTGATGTATCGGCTTTAAACAGCTTGGCAGTATTTCTCAGAAGTAATTGCCCCATGATGCTCTAGATAATTGAATATTAAGTATATTTTTAATTATACCAGTTTCAAGTCCCTGATTAAACAATAATGCAGATGCTACTATATATTTAAGCATTTTAAGCCATTCGATCATGTTTTAATTTTCTGTGTAGTTGCAAATTTTAAGGCCATGGTTTAAATGATACAGCTGTTGCCAAGAGCCAGCCAGAAGACTGGCCTGGATTTTTTTAATAATGTCAATGTTCACATTGCAGTGTATGATCTAATAATGATTTTTACTGATAAAACATTATTGGTAAGTCTTGGGTTTATATAATGTTGATGTTATTTGCAGTTGTTTTATAGAATTGCCACATATATTATTCAAAGGTTGATTTTTGTTTGGGGAGCATGGATTTGTTCAGCAGTTTGGTCACATTCTAGAAGGATCATAACACATTTTATCATAATGAGACTCAGATGCTTATGGGATAATTGATGTGATGTCTGGTATAATAAACCATAAAAATATTCAGATGGCACAATCTGCAGGTTTGGCTGCTGTGACTCAAGGATTCTGATATCTGCCCTGTGAAGATATTGAAACAGCAGTTCATAGTTATTTCAAGCTCATTTGGCACTTGAGTTATAGTGTTTCAGCATATGCAGCAACAGTAGGTATTTTGCAATACAGTATGTAGCAAGGCAGAAAGGCTTTTAATGAAGGAGGTACAATATAATGGGACTACATAATAGTTTAAATTAAATGTAAGGCATAGTAGAAAAGCTAAATAAACTGGGAATAAATCTCTATATCACCCACTGGATTGCCAAACGGCTCACAGATAGGAAGCAGACAATCAAAAAAATCCTGCCTTCTTCAAAAAATCCTTAAAAGTACATCATGTCTCTCAATGGATATGCTCCTGTTCCCTACCAAAACTCCAACACACCTAATATCCCACTCTAGGTTCATATCACTATCAACCTCCATTAATATTTGCTCCAACTCTCTTCTGTTACCTTCCTGTTTCTCTCTCCCACCTACTTCATACTTCTAACTCAATCTTTTCCCTCTTGCTACGTATTTGTATATCTATACCCCTGTGCTTCTAGCATCATACTACTATATGCCCCTAATTCTGTACATAACCCATATACTTCCTCATCTTTCTTTCCTGCTCACAACTATCTATTTACTTTGCCATACCTACTATCACTTCTTCACACTGTACCTCTTCTGCTATCTCTCTCTTCCACATATCTACTTCCCACCTTACATTCATCCAATGTACTTCCTTTCCCTCTAACACACTAAAGCCTTTGTTTGTATTTGGCATGCTTATAGTTAATGTGCATTATCTCTGTTACTCATATGTTGTTTATACTTGCTTTGTAAATAATTTCTATGTATCAACATTGTTCATTTGTATTATATTGTCTCTTGTATGCAATTTTGTTGTGCTTTGTATATTGTGGAGCTTTTCTCCCCAGGCCTCCACTGAAAATGGGCTCTTCTTAGGCCCAGTGGACTTTCCTGGGCAACAAATGCAATAAATAAATAAATAAATATCAGCAAGTCAAATGAGATCGAAAGCTTTTCCACAACCTCAACAGAATGGTTTGGATGGGCAGTTATATTTTACAGGGGATATTGCTGCAATGAAACAGACTCCCCACCCACATAAAATAGAGTTCATCCCTGTCCATTTCATTTTCAAACACAACGTAGATCTGTGGACAGAAAACAGAAAATGTATCCCAGGACTGCAACATGTATTACTAATGGACACATGCTCCTTAATGCTTTATCCCATGCATGGATCCTCTCAGAATATCTATGGTATGATACCAAATATTCTCATTAGGGGTAATATATAATTATTGACCATGGGATGGATAAGGCCAATCCATAAACAAATTGGATAGGTTATTATGAGCATAAAAAAGGAGACTGGTAAGCTTAAAATGGCCAGCAAGGCCATCTAGCCTAGCACTTACCTATAAACCTATTGATATATTATTCTCTCCACATTGAGAGGGTTTCAGCCTTAGAATATTTTAATACAGATGTCAGTCAATTAATGTTTGTATACAGCCGCGGTGGTGCAGCGGTAGCGTTGTCGCCTCACAGCAAGAGGTTCTCCTGTTCGATTCTCGGCTGGACTGCCTTCTGTGTGGAGTCTGCATGTCCTCACTGTGGTCAAGTGGTGTTCAAAAGACATGCGTGAATGGGTGTGCCTTCGTTGAAGGTTGGGTGTCGAGCTGGCACCTCGGCACCGTGAAAATCTACTGCCAATCATTAGTGGACTGGAGTTCCGCTGTGGCAACCCCTAACCGGGAAAAAGCCGAAAGAACAACAACAACATTAAGAGCCTTAGTGAATTGGAATGCTGTCTTGTGTCCAGTTCTTGAAGGGATAGGTGTAACACTTGACAAATATCTTCAGGATGCAGAAGCACTATAGAGCATTTGCCTTGGACTTATTGACCTCTGGCAAGTTTTGCAGAGGGGAGCAAGTTAATGCATCTAAAGTTTTTTTTCATTGTTCAGTTCAGTATAGATTGGATTTTGTTTTACTATTTAAGCTGACTATGTACCATTAAGTCAGGTCAAAAATCTACCTAATACGTGTAACCTATAAGCTGCTGATGTTCTTGGAGATCTCTGTCTTTGGAGGCAAAGACAGGAACATTATCAGAGTTCCCTTTTTTATATATTTAGGCAGGAAGATGGAGAAGATTATAGCAATAACCCACGCCTGGGTGTGGGTAATGCTGGATTTACCCACGGTTGGCGTGGTTTGGTCCCGAGGCGGCCCGAGGACCAAACAAAGACAACCGTGGGTAAATCCAGCATTACCACCCAGAAGTGGGTTACTGCTATTATACAATGCCATTATTTAAGAAAAGAAATAATTACTTTTCTTAAATAATGGCATTGTATAACGCCTCTTTGCTGCCCTTCCGCACCTCTCTGGTGTTCCGCGGCAGTTCTGATGTACTGCGCATGCCTACGCAGTACATCAGAGCTTTGGGCAAAAGCAGCGGAGAACGCAAGTTCTCCGTTGCTTTACTTCTCGCTATGTTAAATGGGTTTAACATGGCGAGACAGCTTTAAAATAAGCAACGGAGATCTCCGTTGCTTATTTTAAAGCTGTCTCGCCATGTTAAACTCATTTAACATAGCGAACAATTAAAAAACGGAGATCGCAAGATTTCCGTTGCTTTTACTATAATAAGCTATGTTAAAGGAGTTTAACATAGCGAGACAGCTAAAAAACGGAGATCTCCGTTGCTTTTAAATCTGTGTCGCTATGTTAAACTCTTTTAACATAGCGAACAATGTTTATAACGGAAAAAGTCCGGGCGACCGGACCTTTTTCCGTTAGTATATTGAGGGATTTACCACGGGCACGCTGGTTGGGCTGGCCAATCAGCATGCACGTTTTTAGGGTAGGCATTGTATAATACCAATTTCTGCCATATAAAGTAGGATGAGAACATTAGGCCCAAAATGTAGAGGCTGGATCTCAATTTCAACAGTAATCAGAATGAACACATTTTGGAAGGAGTTAACCAGAGTTTTTAGAGGTGGCATGAAAGTTGCAAGAACAGTTGATGTTGGTGTACTCCTCTCTGACAATCATCTAATCTGAAGGAGCTTGTTAGTAGATATGAGAAGCTGCAGCTTCTAAATCTGGTGTTTACTCTCCGAGATGTAAGACCTGGCACTGGAGGATGGCAGATCTGCCAATCAGGGTATTAGCAAACTCCTAGAGAGGAATTATAAAAAAAAATATTTCTTAGATTATGGTTAGGCCATCTGGACAATGGATGGATGCTGTTATGCAAGTTACTATAGGGTTATTTGCCTAAATGCTAAGGTACATAAGGGGAGCTCCAATAATAGCTAGCAGGTCCATAGCTATGTAGGCTAGCATATATTGCTTGAGAGGAGGTAGTGGGGATTATCAGAAAAATGAAAGGAGAAAAGGATCAGGGCTTGGCAGGTAAACTTAATGCTTGTACTAGTTTTTGATGGATGTCCTTGGCCCTTATTTGTTTACACTTTTCCTAAAAACATCAGTAATATGCCCTGGCATACCTCACAGCTTGAGGCCACTATTATTCTAATTTCTAATGGATTAGTAAGTATAATGCTCTTGCTTTCTGTGTAAAAGTTGCAGGGTTTGAAATCTTCCACTCCCTACAAGGACTTCTTACCCTGGAAAATGTCGATATATGCATCATCATCATCCTCATCACAGACTTGGTTCAAGACCAGTGAGACCCCGCCATCAATGCAGGGTTTCAATGCCTATCATATGTTAAGTCCAACTGCATTAGGTGAAAGCACTAAAGGTGGTGGTGTCTCTAAATTCTTTAAAACATTTCACTTCTAGACTCATTAGACAAGATAACTCAGAACATTTCTATGTCCAGCTTGCTATTAACAAAACTCCTTGTCATATCATAGCTAACTATAGGACCCTCTATGTGTCCACCTCAGCCTATACATCCTCTCTAACCAGTATGGAGTCCCTCTGCATTAAGCCAAATAACATGCTCCTAGGAGACTTTAACTACCCCTGCATTAACTGGGAGTCTTGTACATCCTCAAACATGTATGCCCAGTAATTTATGAACTTCATCAATACAAACACTCTATGGACCAGTTAATCCACAGCCCAACAAGGAGCAATAAAATTCTGGATGTGGTCCTTACCAATATGGGGCAACATTGCTCTCCTCCAATTGTAACTTCACATTCGTTGAAACTGGAACCAAAATCAATCATATTCACCTTAAGAATGAAGCTAGAAGCATCATTCAATACCATGGTGTTCAGAGATTATGCTGAGGCTATCTGCTAACACAGTGATGACCTTGCTAAATTCAAAAGCCCATATCATCTTAATAGTTCTACTGGTTATGCAGAATCTTTTACTGATAAATGCTAAGCACATACAAACAGCTGCAGAGATGCATGTATCTCCCTCAGAAGTAAATACAATGGCAAATTTAAAAATAAACTCCTGTGGTGGAACCCAAATATAAAAAGGTTCTATAATAAAAAAAAAATCATTGTATAAAAAAATAAATTTAGCTCTCAGGATGCCAATAGCATTCTTGCTAAACTTAACAAGGAACCCTGGACCCTCATCAAATCAATGAAACCCAGATATGAGGTAAAATTAGCTTCCAAGGTAAAGGATAACCACACTGCAGAGAGCTAACATACTAGAACCCAGAGGACATAACCAATTTACTACTGGCAAAATCTGTTCAAACTTCACACTGATCTCTGCTCCTATATTCCCAGATCTCATATGTGTTTCTACACCCCCTCATATCTCCCAAGAAGAGGGCCAAGAACACTATCTTTAAGGGGGTGGGCAACATACTGGGCTGCCTGCTGCTCAGCTTGAAACATTACTTGCCAGACCCATTACAGAGGTTATTCAATATCAGCCTCCTAACAGGGTTTGTGCCAAATGAATGGAGGACAATAACAAAAATCTTCCCCTTGCTCAAAGGTGGGGCTTCAATAGACCTGTGTAATTACAGACACATAAGCCTGACGAGCCTCATCTGCAAGATTATGGAAAGGATCATTTTGCAATGTACCACTAGAATGAGTGCTTCTTCAGTGGTACCTGGTAGTATACTCAGGAAACATGCAACCGAATAGTTCCTATGCATGTAATGTTACACAACATATTGGTAAACAAACAAATGCAGCAGAGAAGGTGGTGTGGTGTCTGGTATGGAGTCTGTAGGGGATCCAGCAACAGGTGATGATTAGGTGAGGTACTGTACACTGTGTCAATGATTAAGAGGCACTGTCTGGTTTGAAGCCATAGGCCAAATTAGATATAACAAAGAGTAACAATGCTGTATGCAATATTAATAGCAGGCTATATTATACTATCCATAGACTGGCCACTCTAAGCATCAGACACCAGCTACCCTGGTAACAAAGCAGTGGGGACAGAGTGTAGTTGTCATCATATGCACATGTGGGGAGAACTGCAGTGACAGGTGTCAGTAAGGGGTACTGTATGTGTGGATGTGCTACTGATGTGAGAGCACTGGGTACTGTATGCAGATGGGCTACTGATGTGGGCAAGTGAGTGGGTGTGTTTATCATGGCCTAATGAGTGTGGTGTACTGAGAATATTGTTCAGGCAGGAGGTGATGTCTACAGTGTGGTGTACTTGGGCAGAGGTGAGAGGTGGTGCTGGATGTAAAGTATGTATGGACACAGCTGCTGCAGAAGTAACTGCATTGTGCAGTTGTCCCAGTAACAGGTCCAGTGCACTATATGAACACGTGTTGCCGGTGCACATCCTTATGTCCATGGAATGCACCTTTTGAAGAACATCATTGGCACGATGCACAGCTGGCACAGAGGATAGTGTGCTCCATGAGTGTGTACTGTGGGAAATATCACAGGTGGGTTCAGTGTGTACAACCTGTCCAAATCTGCATCTAAAGTGTGCTGTAATAGTCTCAACACTGGAGGTGGGCATAAAGGAAGAAGCACTATGGACCTAGACCATCTTCTCACCATCAGAAGTGGAAGAGAACTGGCTATGAGAATGGCGATTCCCATGGTGCTCAGCTGCAAATGGGTACCTTGAGGATACAGACTTCCTGTGGTGTCTTTCAAAAATGGTACATAAACAGGCAAAACTATCTCTGAGAACATCACGTAGACCTTGTACAATAGCTATCAGTTTTGCAATGGCTGTGCTGTCATCAGCCTATGCCTGTATGATGGCCCTGCACATCTGTATGGTGGCAAAGGACACTTTCCACTGGCAGCCATCAACAATAGGCTCATGCATTTCCCCAAAATCAAGAATGCCAGCACCCATAGTGAAGGACCCTGCCACAAAAGCACCTGTGGGAAATAGACAGACACACCCAAGTTAATTGGTGCTATTTTGTTGCACTCCAAGAAGCCAGTGAGGTTATAGCAGTAAAACATAATGACATGCAAAAAATATATACATATACCTTATACAGATTGAAACTGCAAGTAGACTTCTGACGTGTGTATAAACAAAATGACCGTATTTAGCATTGATCTGGTCCTGCCTTGGGTATACTGTACTCCATCATGCATATGTAAGGGAATTCCTACCTGGAGCATCACCCACTCACACCAATGGTGCTTGGAGAACTTCTGCTCCAATGTTAAATTCTGTTTTGAGTATAACAGATGTTAGCAACCCCCACCCACCCAGACAGAGGTGCCATGAACTCTTCCATATCATTTAAGAATGGCTGTTAAAACTCCCCATTAGCATAGTTGTACCTGTCACTGTCTGCAAAAACAGTATTACAAGTTTGATACTATTAAAAAGACTGTATAGGCAGATTCCTACCCACGTCCCTACTATGGTTCTCTGCAAGGGTGATGTAATTGTTTTCAGCATGATAGGTAATGCTGGTGATCCTACATCATACTTGTTCTTGTGTCAGTTTATGAATAGTGACAGCATTTACATGCAAAATAAGGTCCCAACAGACAGCTTGGCTGAAGGCCTTGTCACTCTTGTCCATAAAGAGGATCCAACTACCATGTTTATAGAGGCCATGCAACAAAATGTCATTCTCTGTTCAGAGGAGCTCTTCCATCCTCTTCCTCCACTTTGGAGGCATGCTGCTTTGTGAATGTGAATGTAAACATATTTTAAATTACTGGCCTGTGATATCCATCACATTAACCCACTGCCCAGTTTACAGGCACAACAGACAGTCCCATACCTGGCTCATGCTGAGGCACAGGGCACCTGTAAAGGTGTCTCCAACATGGCATAGTTAAGTAAACAATTATAGCTGTGCATCTAACACATAGCTCTGAGCAGTATGTACTTGGAAAACCTGCTGTGTTGTCAGACCTTATCTATGCAGCATGACATGCTCCTTGTGTCATGACCCCACAGTATTTCACATATAACCTCCCAATACATATGTGGGTGGCTACAGCTGTGATTCCCATATGCCTTCTCTCCCCCAGTGCAAAATTGCTACATGTTTTATCTTTGTAGCTGTAAGCCTTTTAATGTCATCCACCCTTCCCATGGCACATGCTATCAGTCACAAAGCAGGTATGATAGTAGCCACAGTTCACCAGTGTGAGCTTCTTGGTCTTCGTAGATATGCACCAGAACATTGGGATACGACAATGCAAGCCATCATTAAAAATGTCACTAATATCCATTATGAAGGCTCCCAGGTAGAGGGGTACAAGCTTATGTTAGTACCCTTCTCATCCTCATCTAAAAAAAAAAACATGTTACTGATCATTCCACATTCTGTGTATTCACCATAGGCTTCAATAACCTCCCCCAAATAAACACATACAGATGCATGCTGAAAGGGATTCACCTCCAGACAAGCAACATAACAGAAACACAGCTAGATATTTAACCCCCACCCCAAAACCAACAGCAACAGAGTTGAACATATAGGAAAGCAAATTCCCCCTACCCCCAAAAACATCACAAAGGAATGAGGTAATTTTGAAATGCATGCTCACCCATACTGATACAACAGAGAGATAAATGCTAAAAGGCACTCCACCTCTTACAGCCACAATTGGGAATACACATTTTGAAATGCCATTCCCCAAACAAGAAGGAAACACACTATCAGCTTCAGAACAATACTTTCCTCTAACTCCAAATAACACAGAGAAACAGTCTGATAATTACTTACACCCACAGAGTAAACAGGAAGACACAGGGTAGTAAATGATGTCAAATCCCCACTCCCTAGCTTCTGAAGGCCTGTGTGCCCTACATCCTGCAAATATATCTTGTTATGCTGTTAAGAGAAAGTTACTACAGCAGTAAACATCATAGCCTAATAACAGCCCCTTCTGTACCCATCTCCCCCAAACCGCAGTCAGTTGTTGACAGCTCAACCTCTTCAACAACTTTAATAACACCTGTAGAATAACAGCTGAATTATCTAAACAGTTCCCAAACATGTGCAGACAGTATCCCCTAAATACTTATCGCAGCTGTAATGTTTGTGAATATTCCTAACAATCGTTTTCTACACACTGTTGACAAATTCCATAGTGCAATAAGCACTGAGATGGCTGTGGCAGCATACATCAAGCAATTTTAAGGCTAATTACACAGCAATTAAGATAATTCACCAAATATGAGTAAACATCTGTGAATCACATTTTTTGCAATATGCTGTGAACCAAGGCTGCACTATAAGGCACATACATGATTATATGTCTGTGTGAGTAGCTGCAAACTGCATTGTGCATGTGTCAGTGGGTCACTGTCTCCTGCAGGCACATGGATAAACTAAACTTTTTCCAGCAGCCCAAGAGGCATTAAAGAGCAGGAATGGAATGAGATGTGGATTCTAATGCCAGCATGCACACATATCATTTTGCTAGTCACACCCAAACACAACTTTGCATGACATGCATTTGTGCAGAACTATATGATGGCATCTTGACCTGCTGTGCTACCTTCGTGCTCTTTGGTGTGTGTCAAGTGATGTCAGACATGCATCAATGAGCATATGCTACCATATTCCTCTAGACCATGGTCTGTGAAGTGACCATGGCTTCAGAGAACATTGAGCATGGTAGGACTCCTAGGTGTTGCCCTAAGGAATCAAAGATAATTCTGTACATCATGTGCATAGACTATCTGGGGCACCTGCTTGGTACCTCTTATGCAGGTCCCTAATATAAAGTGGAGGCCTGGTACTGCTTTGCAGGGCAGTAACTGCTACAACAGGCATAATCAACTCAGGTGCATAGTGCAGGCACAACCACAGTGATGAGATGAAATGCCACCTTGACTTTTTTTCACCAATGGGGACAACAGGCTATGGAGAGTGAACCTGAAATTTGCAATAATTACACATGACAAGTGCATATTATGATGTAATGTAATTCATAACGTCTTGAAAATTGTGGGACATATGCTTCATATAAATGTTAATTTTCTTGCAGGTTTTCACCTTGTGATCAAATTGAGAACTAGCTCCTCTTTCAGAGGAGTATGGAAAGTCTCTAGAGATACAGGGCTAAGTAAATAACTGTATTAGTACAGCCACACATAAATCTTATAGCAACATATATATATATATATATATATATATATATATATATATATATATATATATATATATATATTTATATATATGTGGAGCCTTTCTCCCCGGGACTCCGCTGAAAATTGGCTTTGTTCCAAGTCGGACTTTCCTGGTTAACAACTGTTAAATAAATAAATAAATAAAAATATTTCTGTAAAAAATAGTTTATTGCAGCTATTAATGACATCCACTTTCTGCAGGAATACACACCTCTGGCCACACCTACACTGTCCATGTGCTTGACAAAGCCTGACCTTTCAGCATAACTAATGTGATGCTCTACTGCGCACCCATGGATTTGGCTCCCTACTTTGCTGTTTGCACCGTCATAGCCCTGCTAGTCACACTGAGTGCAATGGTCACTTTTATCCACATTCTACATGCACTGCCCCACCCAAAACCCATGGTGGTGCCATTTATACATGGCATTCCCAGAGCATGCCAGCAGTTTACAGACTCTGACTTGTAGTACTGACTAGCATATATGTAATACTAATGTTCTGCAACCACTGAATGTTGTCTTGTTTAGGGCCACTGGTTTTGCAGGTGTCAGGACTGGATCATGGGTAAATGATGTCTTAGGCAGGGTAATAAATCAGGATATTCTACAGGCACACTACTGGGATTCATGGATCATTTCAGCCTCCTTACAGTATGCTTCTCTCATCATGGTAAGTACAGTTTTCACAAGAAGATTTCTTAATTATGTAATTATTGTCCTAGACGTTACCTCCTACTATATTGTTAATTATTTTTGGCATGCATTGTGCCCCTTCTACCTGTGTGAGTTAGCCATGGTGTGGTCATGTAAGCAATGTTTCTGAATCCATGGGTCTGTTTGTTGGTACTTTAGAGTGCACATGTTTGATACAGTGAAGTTTAAAAATGCATCTGAAACCTTAAAACAACACAAGCCAAATTATTGGAAAAACATTGACGATTAATGGACAGAATGCGGAATCAAATTAGATAGCAGTGCTTTTTTTTCAGAAAATACTTCTAAAGCTTTTGAAAATGGAAAATAATCAAGAAAGATCTGTGCATAGATTATTTACCCATTCTAAATACAAGAAGGCACCATTAGCTCAGAATCTTCTGACATGTAAGCCCAAGCCTAAAAAGATCAGTTATCTTTTTTTTACATTGTTGCCTATTAAATACGTGATTTTTCTTAATATTTTGGTTGTGAAGCTTATGTGAACTTGTAAAATTAATTCACAATGTGAAAATAAAAACATTCACAGAGCTATACAGATAGTCCCAGTACCTCCAGGACTGTGAAGAGACATAACCATATTATCCTGTATTATTATGACAATTTATTTACAGGCTTAGGAAGCTTGCCATGTGAATATTGCATGCAAAAACCTGATACAGTTCCTGTGATTCATGCTGCAAGAGAAGTAAAGTAAAACAGGAACTTTAAAATAAGGGAACGCTAATATGTCATTAAGAAGCAGGTAAATAGGAAAGTACTAGGCTAAATGCCCTTTTGGGCCATTTTATGCCTAGTCAATTTTTTTTCAAAGGTGAGAATCAAACCCTGTACCCTGTCTTGTGAGGAAAACACCTACCCCAACATAATGGTTCCACTGGGGGTCAAACCCAGGACCTTCTGCACATGAAGCAGACAAGATAATGGCTACACTTCAGAACATACAAATCCAACAAGATGGCTGAATAATATGGTTACCGTTGTAAAGAAAAATAAATGTTGCTTTTTATTGATCTACAAGGTCTGAATAGAATGATTAAAGAAAACATTATTCATTATTTAGAAATGAAGCCTGAAGAAATGAAGTGAAAAATTCCAAATTTGTTGGGTGGCTGATGCCAGTTGGCCTATCCTAGAGGGAGTAAGGCAGCTTGGCCTGCCACATTAACAATATCAACTAGTAAGTAGGCAATTGCTCATGGAAGAGATCAGGACAAGTTTACACTGTTAACTGACAAATGTTTCTCTGAGTCTTGGTGATATGGATGGGACCACAAACAACATCCCCCACTAGAGTGGTTACTGTGAATCTATTGCCTACTGGAAAAGGGTTAAGAGGGAAGGGAACAGGGACCACAAATAACTCAATAATTTGACCTTTTTTTTGACACCAAACTTTCATCTGCAAGGGGACAAATTGGTTAATGAGGCCCCCAAATGTGACCAAATAGACCCTAGCCAATGCATTAGATTAGGGATGCCTGCCTTTTACTTCCAGAGGAATAAATGACATGACAGGGCATATGTAGGGGAGTCATCTGACAAGTCCTATGGGGGAACACAAAGAAAAAATGCCAAATTCTAAGCTGTTGTAAATGTAATGAATATAAATAAGAGTTATGAGGTAATGTACTGTAACAAATAAATTATGCAAAATGAAGGACAGAGAAACAGCATGTCACTGAATTTTGGTTTTGCAGTAGATGTGGCTTTAAGCATGATTGAAAACCTGTTTTTCTTAGTACAATATTGCACACTAGGATTTCTAACAGATAAGACTACAGATATCAAGCTACAAACTGTGTACATATAATACACCATTAGGAAAGTACAGATTCTTGAGATTTCTGCTTGGTATTTTGTCAGCACCAGAGGTCTTCTAAAAACTGTTGCACAGGTAATTGAAGGCTTGAAAGGTGCTGTAAACAATTGCTGATTTTTTATTCTGGGATTAGACTCAAGAAAAGCATGCTCACAGACTCCTACAGTTACAGAGTACAGTTAGACAACATACCCTTGAGTAAATGCAAAATCAGTCCAAAAGTCTGAAATACATGGGTCATACTCTAATGACAGGGTGCCTAAAATATATTCAATAGCAAACATCCAAGTTCTTGAATGAATGCTAAGTACAGATGATAAGTAGGCATTACCTAGGGATGATGCAACACCATCTTGTAAAGTTTGTGCCTCATATGGCTGAGATAACTTTACCTCTAGGAAAGCTGTTAAAGCAAGATGCAGCCTGAGAATAGAGTTAAGCACACATGATAAGAGTTCTAAAATACTTCAAAAACTAGTTACATATGCTATACTTCTTGCTGTGTAACAAGTAGATGACAGAATGGTATGGAAGCTATAATCCTACAAGGAAAGAGATCAGTGGTATATAGGTCAACAACATTTGTAGATGCACAAAAATACAGTCATACTGAAAAAGAGTTGCTAGCAATTGAGTGCGTATGTGAGAATTTCCATGCCTATGGCTATGAAAAGAGGCTGAGGAAGAAAAAGCCCACAAACTCTTGCAAAGCATATTTAGAAGTCTTTGTACATGGCACTCACCAGACTGCACAGGATGTTACTTGCACTACAGACGTAGAACATGAAATGGAGACAGAGGTTGTTCACTGACTTATGCATGGCAGATACATTCAGTAGAGCATAATTACTGGAGAGGCATAAAGTACTGCTAGAAGAAGAATTAAAAACTATTTAAATAATACTGCAGTTTCCAAAGACTAAAGAAAAAGTAAAGGAAGTTTTGAAGTGTACTTGAAACGAACTTAGAAATGCAACTACAGAAGTAATTTCCTAGAAAAGCATGGCCTCCGGAAAAGTCATCAGTAAGGACAGAAATTCAGTTTTATTTTTCATTAAGAAAAGAATAAGCTATGTCAAAGGCTTGATGGTCAAAGCTGGCAAAATGGTAGTTCCCAGTTGGCAGAGAAGAAAAAATGCTTAAGAAGCTATGTGAGTCATATCTGGAAATAGTAAAAAAGGAGCAAAAATATATGATGTCATGGCTAGGAATGCTAACTTAAGTAGATAAAGCATCACAGAACTGTGATGTCTAGAGTGTGTACCATAACAAAAATCCAGATGAAAACATACTGGTGTACCTAGTTACAGATTATCTGTGGATCTGACTGGCAATGATTTGTTCTGTTTAAAATAATCCATGTATCTTATATGGGTGGATTATTACTCCACATTCCCTGAAATAATCAGATTTACAATTCTGTATATTCTCAAGATAAGGGATACCTGATGTTGTCATAGCCAACAATGGTGCACAATATACAAGTTAAACATTCTGAAGCTTTATACATGAATGGGCATTCAAGCACATTATGTCCAGTACATATATTGACAAGTGGAGAAAATTATGGGTGGTGCATTTTATTAAACAAGAGCTGAACTAAAAGCTAAGAGGAATGCCATCTTGTAATTTTGGAAAATAAAAATATTCCAGTGCAGGGTCTCTCAACAGCCCAACTATTGATGGGGAGAAGATTGAAAAGCAGATTACCTGCTTCAACTACATTACTGATTTCTGAGAATGAACACAAAGAGGAAATGTTGGAAATAATTCAGCAAAAACAGACACTACTGTGACAGGAACTCTAGATTTACAAGTTGGAGATAAAGTAAGAACTCAAAACCTGTGGGGGACTTCATATCCTCAAACTGAAAAAGGTAGTAAGATATCTGAACCCAGATCTTACGCAGATTGTGGAAAAGATGGCAAACTGTATAAAAGAAACTGTAAACATCTGTACAAGGCAATTACATTAAAAGTAAAGGTTCAGGAACATGAGTAGCCAGAAGTATTGTAACAAGACCTGTTGCAAGAAAACAAAGACTGCGAAAACCATGATTGTTAATGGCTGTAAGTAGCAAGAAACCTCTGAAGCTGAGGTTGTGTCAGAATATGAAGATATTGTTCAACAAGAATTGTCTCAAAGCAAGACCGTGTGGCTAGAGCAAATAGTCCTGCAAAATTCTCCAGATATTCTACACTGTGTTCCAGAATTAAACATTTCTAACTACTGAAATGTTCATAATTAAAAATTATTTTGAATTCTAATTTTAATGTAAATAACCCATAACATTTGAAGTACAGTTACAGTCAAACTACAGTAGTTGGTATAAAGTAATTCACATACCTAATATATATTGTAATTTTTAGCTTTAAAAATGCACATTAGGTGTTAGACATTTACCTTTAAATGCTAATGAACTAGCTGCATTGATTACCATGACATGTGGTACAGAGAAGTTCCACAGAATTCAGCGTGCAATATAGACTGGGTGGTTCTTAAGTCACATCTTGTTATTTATTAAGTCTCCTGTCGTGATACGGCTCTGCTTTGCCTTAAAATGAATGTAAGGGCTAGCATATCTCTTCTTTACCTTTCTTTTTGGAGATGTAGTTGTAAAATGTTGACATTTGTCTTTTCTTCTTATTTAACTTGGTCTTGGATCCTTTGATTAGAAGACTCAAAGGAAATGGTTTACTGTTCCTGGAAACAGTTGGGGCTCCATTTACTTGTTATAATCTGCCAGTAACACCCTAATAACTACCTGACTGAGTTAGTTTTAAGGTTACATCTCATTAAAGATTTTCTACTTATAAGTTGAACACAGACAAATCCTATATTTTCCCTCTGGATTTCTGTTTGCTTTTATGTGAATAATCCCTTAAGGTAGGAGCTAAATGGTGCTTATATCCGCATATTTACTTGAATCTAGAAAAAAGGTTATGATGCAGATGACCTGTGATGCCTTGTGGGGGATATTACAAGACCTTGACAGGTGAATGGCTTTGTTGTTCTTCTTTGTAGGGTATATGAGCAGTCTCAGTATTAGTGTGCTTGCTTATTGGCTGCATTTATCATATATTTTAAGTCACTGAACAGGGATTTGGTTGTCTAAACGGTCAGTGGGGTGATCCAGTTTGCTTAGGTGGACAAGCACCCCAAATTGCTATATAGAGGCGTATACTCTCCAAAGCCGAGAAGGTAGAATGTGAGGAGATAATGCTTTGCCAGCACTCTTGAACACTGGATATCAGTGCAGAGAATCAGGCTATGCCCTATTTGAGTGGCACTGTAAAGGAAAACACTTCAGGAGTCTATGGTTTCAGGGTAGTCCTCATTTATGTGACAGTGGAGGAGAAACACAATTAGGGGATTAGGACTGCAAGGTACACCCTGTTTGGGTAGCACAGAGAGGAAAACACTTCAGGGATCTATGCTTGCTCCAGAGACTCTCCTCTCTAAGATGGTGGTTCAGAGTGTTCATAATTGTTAGGGTTTTCTAACTAGTATGAAAGTCAAGAGTCAGATCATGGCTCCGTGTTTTAGTTAGAGTTTGCTTAATTTCTGACAAGGTGCAGCTGGCAGTGGATAACCCAGACATTAAAGGTGTTATAATTCTCAAAAGTTGGCAACAATTTTCAGTCTTGTGAGATTGTGCTCTCCGTAAAATTGTGGATAGCAAAAAGCTTGTGGACATAAGGAAGATGATGGTTATGCTTGGGTTAAGGGATGGAATAATTTTATGCCCATAACAATGGAGATTTGCACTGTTGAATATGTGAAGGGATTGTTGGACAATTACATTATCTACATAGTTTGAGATAGAATGGTTTGATCTTTGCACCTATCTATTTTTTCACAAGACATACTTATATACTTTACAATCCTTCATTCTCCTCCTTCTCCTGTCAAGTATATTGCTCAGTCTCTTTAACTGACATTTTTCCCTTTACCTCCTAACTATATTTTTCTCTTATCTTTACTGTTTTTTTATATTTCTTGATCTTTCTTACATTTCTCTCTCTTTTCCTACTGTCAGCCTACCAACCTGCATCTCATCGGTTCATAGGTTCATAGGTTGGTACTAGGCTATCGGCCCTAAGGCCTATACAAGCCTAGCCAAACAATTCTCCAGATATTTCTTCCCACAATATTTACTTCCATGGACCCCTGTCTAGCAGGGTGACTGACGTAATCCCCGGGGTGAATTTCCTATCGCCCATCCAATCGTCAAGGTTCTTTTTGAAGAGGGCCAAGGAGGTGCTCTGCTTGACATGTATGGGCAGTCTATTCCAGAATATTGACATGTATGGGCAGTCTATTCCAGAGTATGGGGAGTCTATGGATCAGGAACCTATCCCTCCAGCATGTGTTTTTCATTGTGATGGCAAAGTTTAGATCCCTGGAGCATGTGGCTCTGAGGGATTGGAATTTCTTTAAGTGGAGCATGTCCAACAGCTCAGGGTTTGACATGGCCTTGTATGTTAAGCAGAGATCGCCTCTGAGTAGACGATATGCCACAGAGTATAGCTGGAGTTTTTTTAGACGGTCAGCATAGGCATCTGCTTTAGGCCTGTGATTCTTTTAGTGAGGTATTTCTGTGGCCTTTCCAGCTGTTGCAGATGTTTTGTGAGGTACATACCAAATGGGGCATTGTACTCTATAATGGTTCTAATGAGGGATGAGTACAGTGGGACAATGACCTCCTTTTGTCTGGATGAAGAGCCTTTAGTTGTGAGGTGTGCCACATAGAAGGATTTCCTGACTGTTGTGGCAATGTGGTTATCGAAGTGGAGACCACTGTCCACCTGTGTCCCTAAGTCTCTCATCACACTTTCAGTGTTTAGTGTATTGCCACCTATGTGGCAATTCATGGGTACATGGATTTTCCCAAAGGGGATAACTATAGATTTCTTGGAATTAAGCTTGAGCCTATGGCTCTGGTACCAAGCATCTGTTTCTGTAAGGCCCTTTTGTAGAATATCCACATCATTTGCGGATTCAATAATGGCTCCCAGTTTGCAGTCATCTGCGAACTTTGTTAGCCAGAGTCCCTTAGTGTTGGCCTGTACTTCAGAGAAGTAGATGCCAAACAAAAGTGGTCCCAGGACTGAACCCTGAGGTACTCCACTTGTCACTTGTCTGGAGCTGGATTTGGAGTCAGCTTCTTTTACAGTCTGGGTTCTATCAGTAAGCCAGTTAGCAACCCATCGAGTAACGTAGGGATTTATGCCCAGCTTAGTAAGTTTATCTATGATTCCAGAGTGGGGGATGGTTTCGAAGGTCTTGGTGAAGTCCAAATGGGCTGTGTGGACTGCCTTACCCTCGTCCACAGCTCTGGAGACTGATTTGAAGAAGTCAGTCAGGTACAGGAGACAAGATCGGCCCTTCATGAACCCAAACTGGGTGAAGTCCAGTGTTTGAAGGTTGCCAATGTCTTTGTTTATAAGTTCCATGATAATGCGTTCCATGCCCTTCCAGACCAGGCTCATCAGACTTGTGGCATGGGATAACTATAGCTTTGCACCACTCAGTGGGCACGAAGCCTGAGGTGAGGCTATGATTAAACATGACACTTAGGTGAGGTGCCAGTTCATTTTATAGTTCATGTAGTACACAGCCTGGGATGTCATTTGCTTCCATGGATGCTGTATTCTTAGCTTTGAAGAGTGCGGTTTCTACCTGTGTGGCTGTGATTACCGGAATCTGGCAATCTTGTGGTATTGAGCTGGGCCCTTTAGAGTGGGGTGAAGTTGGCACTAAAGTGATCTGCCAGGATATTGGCAATATCCTTGGGATCAGTATATGTAATGCCATTCTGTTGTAGCTCAGAGCAGATCTGAGCATTGCCATTTAGATTCTTGACATAACTATAGAATGCCTTGTGGTTGTCTTTGGAATCGTTGGCAAATTTATTTTCGTAGCTAGCTTTGGAGGATTTTATGAGGGATCTCAGCTTCTTACTGAGGCTGGTAAGGGAGTTTTTTGCATCCTGGGATTTTTCTCTTTTCTGCAACAGTTTCTTCCTTCTGTTGTATAGTTTGTTTATGGCAGGAGGCCACCAGATTGGCTTCCATTTTCTTCCCTCTGTTGTATAGTTTGTTTATGGCAGGGGACCACAGATTGGCTTCCTTTTTCTGGAAGAAAGCATCTTGGTTCTATTTGGGATGGCATGATTCATGTATCAGTGGATGTGCTCATACAGTGCCTTAGTGTAAGATTCAGCAGTCGAACTTTCAGCTCCCATCTGCATGGGTGCCATAAAGTTTGTCACTTATGACTTAAGTAGCATGAAGTTGGCTTTGGAGAAGTTTTCTACAGAGGTTTCCTTACTGGGGGATGGGGGTGGGATGTGTATGTCAAGGGTGATTTGCTTATGGTCAGTCCTGACCAATGAGGGGGTGACCACTGGTGTGGAGCGTCTATCTCACATGTTGGTAATGACCAGGTCTAGGATATTGGAGCCCCTGGTGGGACAATGGATTAGTTGATCCAGGGTGTTGGAATTTATGAACTCCAAGTTTTCCCAGTTAATGGCAGGGTAGTTTAAATCACCCAGTATTAGGGTATTTGATTGTATCTTAATATTTTCCAATATGTTTAGAAAAGTGTAGTGAGAATCTTGGGTCATGGTGGGGGGTCTTTAGCAAGCTACAGTTTGGATTGCAGTCTTACCTAGTGCTAGTTGCACCTGGAGAATTTCAGATGCATTGTTAGGACGGCCATGGTGGTGCAGCGGTTAGCATTGCCACCTCACAGCAAGAGGTTCTCTGGTTCGATTCTTGGCTGGGGTGCCTTCTGTGTGGAGTCTGCATGTCCTCCCTGTGGTCACATGGGTTTGCTCCGGTTTCCTCCCACATCCCAAAGACATGCAGTAGGTGGAATGGACACTCTAAATTGGCCCTAGGTGTGAGTGTGTGCATGTGTGTGCCTTCTGTGGAAGGTCGGGCGCCGGTCTGACAACTCGACATCGTAAAACTCCACTGCCAATCATGAGCAGCTAGATGATCCGCTGTGGTGACCCCTAACCGGGAAAAGCTGAAAGAAGAAGAAGATTGTGTTGGGCAACTAGCCTGGAGGTGCGAATATCCTTGGTGAATATGGACACTCCTCCACCTTTCGTGTTTTGGTCTTGGTTTGGTGGCCAAAAAATGTGGTAAGAGTTGCAGCCTGGTATTGCAGGGATGCTCTCTGAAGTCTTGAACCATGTCTCAGTTATTGCACAGGTATCAATGTTCTCCATTTTTAGGAGTGCCTCGAAAGAGTGCATTTTGAGGTTTAGACTTCTAGCATTGAGTAGCATTACCTTCAGATTTTGCATGCATGTATCTGTTATGGTGGTGGTTTTGTCCTTTGAACCTTGCCTAAAAAAGGCACTATAGGGGTGCCAAGAGCTTTAGCCAATAACCTGAATCCCAGGGGTGACAACAAATAACTAGCATTTCACTGAATATTATGTGTAGAAGAACCTAATTGCATTTTGGTTATAAATGTTTGGAATGCATCTGTCTTCAGGGACCTTGATTTCAATTATACATTTTTCCATACGTCTGCCTTCTCATCTGCCAGCACTCTCAAAAGGCATTTTAAAAAGGAACCATGGTTTTAGGGCTATGAGAAGGGTCATTGCAAACAATACATAAAATATTGTTCTTGCTTGTTATGCATCCCCCTTATTTTATTATTTATTTTATTTATTTTACATTTGTTGACCGGGAATGTCCGACTGAGCTATTTCCCTTTTTCAGTAGAGGCCCGGGGAGAAAAGTTCCACAACAGAAATATACAATTATAAAATTACAGCAAAATGACATATACAAATGATATATATAAGAATATTACAGAATTACAGTTTAATTACAGTACTAATATACCTTCTATATAACTTAAAAAAACTCAAGGGTGGCTTCATAAGAAGAAGAAGAAATAAACCAGTGAGGAAGTGTTTACTAGTAATCTGATTTCTGTATTGCAAGTCTCACTGATGCAATACTTAAAATAAACATATCTATTTAGAGGCTTTGCATAAGATATGTTTGGTCTCCTGACAACATCAGATACTGATGCAGTCAGACTTCCAGAAATATATTAAAGATTATTATATGCTCATTTCCAACCAGTTGCTTACAGGAATACTTTACTCCAAAATGCCCAGAATAGCAGCAAAGGTTAATAACAAACCATAATGAAGTAAAATCAAGCAAGGTAAAATCCTACTGGGTAAATACAGTCTGTTAATATTTAATAAAATTGAATAAGAAATATGAGTCACCAAGTGCAGAAGCAGGACTGAAAGGAGAAGACAAAACAGGACTGACTGTATTTAGAAGATTCTAATCTATGCATATAAATCTTATAAATGGCCCAAAACAAAACAAGAGAACTGATGTGTGTGTGCGTGCGTGCATGCGTGCGTGCATGTGTGTGTGTGTGTGTTTGTGTGTGTGTGTGTGCATATTTGCACACACACACACACACACACACACACACACACACACACGCACACACATACACATGAGTACGCGAGTGTGAACACACACACACACACACACACACACACACACACACACACACACATACATACACACATACACATGCGTGCGTGCACACACACACACACACACACACACACACACACACACACACACACACACACACACACTCACACACAGAAACACACACCCAGAAAAACGTTGCATTGTTGGTGTTAATAAATAAGTGGAGCACTAGTAAATTTTCAACAATTTGCTTAAAATTTTGGGGAAGACTAGAAGAGAAATTCAATCTGTTGAGGAACAGCAACAGCAGCCTAAGTCTGGTGATGAGTTATGGGGTTGAGGGGTTCATCAATTAAGTGATCATTGACCAGCATCTTTTCCTAGAGGAACAGCATGTCAGTAGACCACGATATTACTACTGCCTAGAAGATGCTTGGAGAAAGTAAATGAATGCACAAATTACACAGTGCATCAAACTAACAGAAGGCACTCACTTAAATGCATGTTGCTGTCATAATGTCACTGTACATGACTGTGACAGGAGAAAAAGTGTTCATGTATTGACAAGTTGCCAGGCTGAAGGCCTCACAAATTATTGATATTAATATTGTAAAAGGGAAGCCAACTCTCTGCCATATTTTGAGGTACTGAAGGCAATTCAGCTTCATGTTTAGTCATGAGCTGATGGAGAATCCTAACCACAATGACATTTAGAACAGTAGTAACATGATGTTTCCCTTAATTTTGAAGGGTGGAAGCAAAAATGGGCAAAGATGGATAATCTGGTACATTTGGATTGGCTGGACTGAATTTCATGGAGATGCCAGAAAATTAGGATAACATTTTTGCTGTGAGCACATAATTTTCTAAAATAATTAAAATATAGAAATAGTAAAACAACTATACTTTACAAAGAGTAACCATTTTCATGAAGGAATAAGTCTGTGCTTTAAACTATACAGTTATATGAGGAAAGAAAAGATAATCAGGCTGATTAAATAAAGCTAACACAATAATTTCTGACTGTGTTCGCATCAAGTTACGATGTGAACATGGCCACAGAAACATTTAGATTCAGTAAGCACTGTGTAGAGTCGCACACCCCAGCGGACACCAGTAAAACACTGTAGCATGTTAATCAGCTACATAAGCAGCCAAATAGCATGCTAATGAAGCCAGGTGATACTACAGAGTAATTCAGTAATGGAGAAAGCAACCATGTAGGCTCCATGTTGGTGTTCCATCTGCATTCAAACACTTTCTGAATACAGCCATGGAACTAGTCTACACGATATGCCTCTAACCCTCTTAAAACAAGAAATCTGGACAAAGCCATCAATAATGTGGGGACAAAGGGTCAGAAATAGGGACACTTTTAAAATATTGCTCTTACAAAGTTAGAAAATTGAGTTTAACAGCAGCAGTAAACAGCTTTGTATACCTAGACCTGTGACACAATACCTCTCAGCCAATTAGCACAAGAAATCTGGACACATTTTAAATATTGCTCTTATTAACTTTGAAAGTTGCTAGAATAAAAGGATTGGTGTTAGAATGCTTTTTCTGAAGGTTATGAAGTCTGTAACTCAAATGTCATGCCATTATTTAGGATGTTAATTCTCAGATCATCCCAGTGATTTCTGCAAAAAAAATAATAAAAAAAGTTTATGAGGATCAGACCTAAAATATGAGGCAAAAACTAGATATTCTGCAAAAATCTGTACATTTGAGAGATATGCTAGAGCAAAGGCTCAGAATAGGACCAAATGTAATACCCTCGCCTCTTTGTTCAGTATTCATCTCCCCTTCAGTGTCTCTAGCTACACAGTTGCTAACTGTAGATTCAAGGCTGTCCACATGGTGAATATGCAAATGAGGGCTGAACTCATTAGAATTGTTGAATCCCAAAAAGTTGGATCCATGTAGGGCTGAATAAATTATGTAGGAACTCCCTCAGTGTTTGCGCTTATGGAATGGAAACTGTGTTTGCTTACATCATCAGTTGGATGTGCCAGTTTAGATTTACAAAGCGGAGGGTTGTCAGTTTATATTTACAAAGTGTTAGATGTACATCTTTCTCTGGAATGCACATGTTACTTAACTGACTCTGAGGTACCAGGTGTTAGTTCACTGATATATCCTTTTTCTGGAAGGGGCAGATGGTACTGGGTTTGAATACAGCTGTCTCTAATATTTTTTTACTATTTTCATGCAAACCAGTGGCAAAAAAGGGAGGAAAAACTATAAATGAGGAAAAGCAATTTCTAACATACATAGTATAAACTGTATTTCTACATAGGTCAGGATTTGAACTCTCATTCCAAAGAACCTTTAGAACACAGGAAAGGTACCATATCTCTCTTTGCCACACAAACAGCTTTGCAGCAAAGAACTGATACCATTCTTCACACAACCAGCTGCAACAGAATGTACACTGATATCAAATCATAAATGGTTATTCTCATATTTATTATATTTAGATGTACTGCACATAGTGATCACACAACCTGTTATAGTTATCACTTGCAAATTTACAGCTCTGGCTTACCTTTCAGTGTTTTCTGGTCATTCATCAGTTAACTGTCCAGTACTCTAAGACATGCAGTTATAAGCCATGCTATATCATTGGCTTTATAATGTGTGAAGATATTAACTTGCAATGATATGATATGCATTTGCCAACAACTGAAGGGCAGGTTGGATGGCACAAATAAGCATAGACTGCTCTGGGGGGGACAAAGGAGAGTTACAGTTATGGCACACACAAGGGTACAACTGTTCTGTTGAGGAGGGAAAACAAAGCTGAGTTACTGTCATGGCACATGCAAGTATAGACCATTGTTTTGGGGTAGCAAAGGTGAGTTTCTGTTATGGCACAAACAAAAATGGACTGTTCTTTTGGAGGGGATAAAGGTGAGTTACTGTTATGGCACATACAAGAGTACAATTGTTTTGCTGAGGGTGGGGGGACAAAACCGAGTTACTGTTTCCTTTTGGGGTGAGCAAAGGTGAGTTACTGCTATGGCACAAACAAAAATGGCCTGTTCTTTGGGGGGGGGGGGTGATGCAAAGGATGAGTTACTGTTATGGCACAAACAAGAATATGTTGCGCTTGTCACTCTCGTTGTTTTGCATCCTGCCTGTCATTTGATTTTGTGAGGGTTGTGAAGTCAGAAATTGCAGTGTGTATTACTGCTTTCTAATTACTCTCTTCAATGATTATCCACTACAAACATATGGTACTAAACTATGGGCATGCAGTGATCATCAGTATTTATGAGAGATATGACTGTGTAAAATGTTGATGCCTGAAGTCTACTACTTACTAATGGACACATATAAGTCGCATAAGTCTTTGCTGTCACAGGTTACGATAATGTTTGCAGAAATCTTTCACCTTTTATTTGCTTACTGTAACAAGTGATGAGATACAATGATATGCCATAATATTATTAAAGAATACACTCTAAGTTCATGACTTAACTTGGAAATGCAGCAGCTGACACAGTTTTACTTCAGGGCTGACTCTGTCTGATGCAAGCAGTACACAGCCAATTTATGGGGAGGTAAAACTGCAACATAATGTACACTGATATCAAACAATAAACCACCAGAGGGAGTTTGACATAATTATTAAGATATTTCTCTCGCACACATACACAAGATGCAGGATTTGATTCTGAAATGGGTTAATCAGCTAGGCTAGAATCTATGAACCTATTTATTATTATATTTGGACGTAGTGCACTTAGTGATCTTGCAACCTGTTATGATTATTGCTTGCAAATAGACAGCTCTGTCTTACCTTTCTATGTTTCCTAGTCATTCATCAGTTGTCTGCCCAGTACTCAGACATGCAGTCTGAAAGCCATGCTATATCATCACTCTTAAAATGTGTGAAGATATTAACTGGCAGCAATACTATATGCATTTACAAACAACTGAAGGGTAGGTTGCATGGCACAAACAAGCATAGACTGTACTGGGGGACCAAAGGAGAGTTACTGTTATAGTACACACAAAGTTACAGCTGTTCTGTTGAGGGGGGACAAAGCTGAGGTACAGTTATGGCACATACAAGCATACACTGTCCCTTTGGGATGAGCAAAGGTGAGTTACTGTTATGGCACAAGCAAGAACAGACTGGTCTTTTGGGGAGGCACAAAGGTGACTTACTGTTATGGTATAAACAAGGATATGTTGCTCTTGTTACTCACCTTGTTTTGCATCCTGCCTGTTATTAGTATTTTACATCTCTAGCCTGTTTTATGTTTCTCCAGTGGGTAATACTGACTTATCTGGAAAGAGTTATCTTTTAGTTTAGTGATACTTATGTATATTATACATCTGTTATATTTTAGGACACTTGCAATTATGTCACTCATGTGTATCAATCCACCGAGACCCCCATTCACTGATGCTAAAAATCAAGTCATAGTCGATGGGTTAGGCAACATATGGTACTTTTCTCCTGGAAATGGATTTTCTCCTGGAAATGGAATGGGGAGATATGGTCCATATGATGCAAATATGGCAGCAGATTGTTCATGATGTCAGTGCCATGGGTGGCCAAGGCAGAACATATGAACAGGTGTGCCACAGGGCCACTGACATGATAACATCTGCAAGAAGATGAGCAGTTGCAGTGCTCCATGACCAAATGGTTACTGGCATAGGGATTGTTAGGGAAGCACCACTACCCCCCAATGAAGAGTTCCTGGCCAATCTGAAAGATCCAGACAGCTCCCAGGAAAGTGCAGTACAGCAAGTCCTGGATGTGGGCACAACACCTTCTAAGACAGCAAGCACATCACAGAAGGAGCTTCCAGGTAAGCTTTGATATGTCAAGAATTCAATAGTGTTGTACAGTAGAACATAATCAAACCAAAAATGAAAACTCATGTAGAAACAAGGCAGGTTCAGAATAAACACACCAAATGTTAAAAAATAATAAAAGTTTAATGTGAGCGCTTTCTCAATGATAACATTGCTTCCTCAGACATACTCAAGAACAAACCAACTAACAAATAAATAAGGACTAAAAACTTAATTATCCAATTAAGCAATTAATGCATAAAGAAACATCACTACACATAGTCAAAAAACCCATTAAAACAATGAACAGATGGGACATTAAAGTAAAAACCTAACTAAAAATACAATAAAGAATCATCATCTCTTAAGCTTCCTTGATTTTAATTTTATTTTTATTTATTTATTTTTTTTTCATACTAGGCTATCTGCCTAGGGCATTTATAAGCCTAGCCAGAATGTGTTTGGCTTTCGCCACCCATTTTAAATTAATTTTGCTATGCCCTTTTTCGAGGTTAGTATACTGTGCCTCTGTCTAACAGTGACACAGAAGTGATACCCAGGTTAAACCTATGATCTCCCATCCACTCATCAAGATTCCTCTTGAAGAGAGTCAATGAGGGACTCTGCCTAACCTGGACTGGGATTTTATTCCAGAGTGAAGGGAGCCTCTGGGTTATGAATCTGTCCCTCCAGCATGTCCTATTTATTTCAGTGCTGAGGTTCAAGTCTCTCGAGTGCGTAGCTCGATGGGATTTGGATTTTCTGAGGTGCAGCATGTCCATTAATTCCGGGTTGTACATGGCTTTATATGTCAGGCACAGATCGCCCCTGAACAGGCGGTATGCCACTGAGTAGAGCTGGAGTTTCTTTAACCGGGCAGCATATGGCATCTGTTTGAGCCCTTTGCTCCTCTTGGTGAGGTACATTTGGGGTCTTTCCAGTTGCTGCAGGTGTCTGGTAAGGTACATCCCAAAAGGGGCATTGTACTCAATTATGGGCCTGATGAGGGATGAGTAAAGAGGCACAATGACCTCCCCTGATCTAGATGTGAATTCCTTCATGATTAGGTGGGCTATATAAAATGTTTTTCTAACCACTTTGGCCACATGGTTGTCAAATGAGAGACTGCTATCAACTTGGGTCCCCAGGTCCCTAATTACTTCTTCTGTACTTAATGGATTACTACCTATGTGGTAATTTGTGGGCACTTTATTTTTGCCAAAGGGGATGACTATACACTTTTTGGCGTTTAGCTTGAGGCCATGGCTCTGGCACCAGTTGTCTGTTTCTATGAGGCCCTTTTGGAGGATGCTTGTGTCGGCTGGAGAGTCTATTATGGCGCCCAGTTTGCATTCATCTGCGAACTTGGTCAGCCACAGTCCTTCCGTGTTGGCCTGTACCTCCGAGAAATATATACCGAAGAAGAGAGGTCCCAGGACTGAGCCTTGTGGGACGCCACTTGTAACTGGTTTGGAGTCTGACATGGCTCCAGCAATTCTAACCATGTGGGTTCTGTCCTTGAGCCAGTTTGCAACCCATCTAGTGACATAGGGGTTTATATTTAAGCTGGTGAGCTTATCTATAATGCCCGAGTGGGGTATTGAATCGAAGGCTTTTGCGAGGTCCAGGTAGGCTGTGTGGACCACCTTCCCCTCATCAATGGCCTTGGTGACTGTTTCAAAGAAATCAACCAGGTTTAAGAGGCAGGATCTGCCCTTAACAAAGCCGAACTGGGTAGGATCCAGTGTCTGTAGGTCCCCAATATCTTTATTTATGAGGTCCATGATGATCCTTTCCATAGCTTTGCAGACCAAGCTAGTCAGGCTTATGGGGCGATAGTTTCCAGGATCCGTTGAGGCACCACCTTTGTGGAGAGGGACCACTGTTGCTGTACGCCACTCTTTGGGTACATATCCTGTAGTAAGGCTGAGATTGAACAGTAGTTTTATGTTTGGGTTTAGCTCTTCTTGGAGTTCATGTAGGACGCAGCCCGGGACACCATCTGGTCCCATTGATGCTGTGTTTTTTGCTTTGGAGAGGGCGGCTCTTACCTGAGCATCTGAGATGTTAGGGGGGCAGCACTCTGCTGGGATAGATATTTGTCCTTTTGGTGGGGAGAGGGGGGAGAAGTTTGCGCTGAACCTGTCGGCTAGGATGTTGGCAATGTCTGTGGGTTCTGTGTATTTTTTGTCATTTTGGACTAATTCTGAGCATATCTGGGAATTCTCACCCAGGTTCCTAACATAACTAAAGAAAGCCTTGTGATTATCCTTAGTGTCCTGTGCAATTTTTCTCTCAAAGCTGGCCTTAGACGATTTTATGAGTGCCCGTAGTTTTTTGCTAATACTGATCAGAGATGCCTTCCCTTTTTGGGATTTTGCGCTATCATTTAGTAGCTTCCTCCTTCTATTGTATAGTTTGTTTATGGCTGGGGTCCACCAGACAGAACGTCTGCCTTTGGAGGATTCGGTCTTGGTTTTATTTGGGATTGCATGATCCATGCATTCCTGAAGGTGTTCATAGAATGCATTTATAAAGGATTCTGCGGTCTGGGCCGTATTTTCCACAGGCCCGGGGGCTTTGCAGGATTCCACCTCAGTTTTGAGGAGTGTGAAATTTGCTTTAGAGAAGTTTTTCACTGTGGTTTTCTGGGCAGGAGGTGGGGTCGGGATGTGAATATCCATTGAGATTAGTTTGTGATCTGATCTTACCAGTGAGGGATACACTTCTGGTCTGAAGCATAGAGTCCCCATGTTGGTGATGATCAGGTCCAGTATGTTTTCCCCTCTTGTGGGAGTGGTAACACGTTGTTCCATAGCATTTGAGTTTATAAATTCTAGGAACCTTTGGGCTAGGGTGTTGGAGCTAGAGTAATGCTCCCAGTCTATGTTTGGGTAGTTGACGTCGCCCAATATAATGGTGTTTGGAGAGACCTTCATATTTTCCAGTGTTCTCAGGAAGGCCGAGTGGGGTTCCTGGGTTTGGGAGGGTGGTTTGTAGCAGGCTATAAACTGGAAGGCAGTTTACCCACTGTTAGTTGCACATGGATAGTCTCTGATGCTTCGTGCTGTGCCACCAACCTGGAGGTGTGGGTATCTTTGACGAATATTGATACTCCCCCTCCTTTTGTGGTTCGGTCCAAGTTTTGGGGCCGAAAAGCATGGTATGAGGTATAACCTGGTAGTGCTAGGGTGCTCTCAGGAGCCTTGAACCAGGTTTCTGTTACTGCACAGATATCGATGTTCTCCATGCTAAGGAGAGTTTTGAGTGCGTGCATCTTGAGGTTTAGACTTCTGGCTTTGAGTAGCATTACTCTTAGTTTCTTATCCCTCGTGATACCTATGGAGGTGGGTTTGTCTTTTGAGCCTTGCCTAAAAAAGGCACTATGGGGGTAGCAAGGGCCTTTGCCAATATCCAAAAGCCCAGGGGTGACAGGTGCAAGCCGTCCCTAGCGAAGCATCGTGGCTTGTTGAGCATGTCATCCCAGGCTGACAGGCATTGGATCCCCTTTGAATGACACCAATACTTAAACCAATTGCTGAAGTTGATCATCTTGTCTTTGTATTGTGGAATCATTCTTGGTGAGGGTAAGATGCTACTCAAGGTCAGGGTCATACAGGCCTGGGCTACATGCTCAGAGAGCTCCTCTATGTCTCTTTTCATGTAGTCTAGGGAGGTACGTCTCAGGTCATTCACACCAGCATGGTCAATGACTGAGTCATATTTGTACTTGCCTTGGAGTGACCTGAGTGCTTGTGTTATGTGGCGGATCCTAGCACCCAGCAGGCAGCTCACCATGACCTTCTCCTTGTTCAGCCTGGTGAGAGGGACGTCAGTGTGTCTGACGATAGAGTCACCTATTACAAGTATATCAGGTGTGTTGTTTAGCCTTAAGGGCTGTGACTGTTCGGCACACTGGGTTTGTGAGCTATGTGTTGCACGTGTTTTGTTTTGGGGTAGCAGTTGCTTGGGTGTCTGCTTTGGAGGTCTCTGCTGCTTAGGCAGATTTTTATTTAGAGCCTCCGAGTATGTTTTTGTGTGTTTATGTGTTTGGTTTGCTGTCATGGTAGGTCTATGTGAGACTGGAATTGTAGTGAGTGTGGTTTTCTTCTCCTCCTGACTGGTTATGCCAGTACTGAGTTGAGAGAGCTTAGCCTCCAGTTTGGCTATATGGATGCATCTCTCACATGTGTTGGAATTTGTTGGGAGGAGGAGAGGGTTGTCTGTGTACATGAGGCAGTTGTAACATTGCCTCGATTCCCAGATTCACCAGCTGGACCGGAGAGGAGATTGATAACTGACCTTTGGACATGCTAGAATAGTACTGGGAATTCCTTTATAATTGAAAAAAAAGGGCCAATGGGGAACAAGGTACTCAAGGGGAGTTTGTGAGGGTGTAGTGCTTTTAATTTTTTAGTGCTGACTTATATAATTGCTTTACTGGTTTCAATGAAATAAAAATCATTAAGGCCATGACCTAAATGTCCTGCTAACCTTAGAATCCATCTAAGTTCTGATCTCTCAGTTTCATTAATCAAGTCTCCCATCCTGATATTTTCATTTATAACCTGTAGCACTTAAAATGAAAAAAAAGTGCTCATCTCCTTTTTTAATATGTTGTGCCAAAGCACTATATTCAAGTCTCCTCCATGCACAATAACAATGGTACCTGATTCGTTCCCTCAAGCGACAATTTGTCTTGCACACGTAGAATACTGAATACTTCTCACAGTGGGCTAGAGAAATCAGATTGTAGGTATTACAATCCACCATGGCTTTTAAATACCAAAATACTCAGTATCCGGATGTTTAAAAGATATAGATTTGTCTATGTACTTACAAAATGCACAAGCTTTACACCTCTTGGTGCCTGGGGTCCTCTCACTTAAATTGTAGACCATCTTGGGATAACTTAATTGCTGTTTTAATGTCTTCCTGTTCATACAGGTTTTTTTATTTATTTATTTAACATTTGTTGACCGGGAAAGTCCGACTAGGTTCCATAGAGCCTGTTTTCAGCGGAGGCCCGGGGAGAAATGCTCCAGATGCATGTCTTTGGAATGTGGGAGGAAACCGGAGTACCCGGAGGAAACCCACGCGAACATGCAAACTCCACACAGAAGGCACCCCAGCTGAGAATCGAACCGGAGAACCTCTTGCTGTGAGGCGACAACGTTAACCACTGCACCACTGTGCCGCCCACTAGGTAAGCCTAGGTTTAGAACCTACTAACCCTCTGACCCTTTCATCTACTTGTAAAATACGCCAATTGCATTGAATGATGTCACGTATCATATTAACATATTTACTATATGAGAGGGTTATCGACATGCTGGTATGCATCTTCTGCCTATTATGATTTCCCCATGTGAGCTAGAAAATTAAGGTCTAGCTCTCATTAATCTTTCATTGGAAACAGTCATACATAAATCATCTACCTCAACCTTTGAATAACCCATTGCAGCCAAGTCAATTTTCAACCATTCTATACTTCATTCATATTCCATATATTCACAGGAGAGAAAAGAAACCCTCAATGCCTGCCCTTTTATGATGTTGGAAAATATGTGCTGGGGATGCATACTGTCCCTATATAAATATGAGGGATGGTAGCAGTCCTTCCTATACATCTTAGTAGAAAGGTACCCCTCTGTCTTCCTCAGAACCTCAACATTTAAAAAGTCCATTTTACTAGCTGAATAATTCATCGTAAACTTTAGAAAATGATTCCTATTATGTTTCTATAAAAACATAAACAACTCATCTTCATCCTTCTTCCACACAAGGAAGAGATCAACAAATCGTTGATAAAAACAAATATCATCTGTCCCTTGGCTTAATATATTATGATATTCCCATTTGGCCATTACTAAATTCGCATAGCTGTTGATGCAGCTAGTCCCCATTACCACACCTGCAGTTTGCTAATAGTAGACACCATTAAATACAAAAATATTGTGTTCAAGTACCACCTCCAACAGGAGGCATATTAAGTCAATTTGTTGTAAATTATACTCACTGTTTCTGCTTAAATATGATTTAACCATGACAATCACCTCATTATTGGGAATGGAAGTAAAAAGAGAAACCACGTCAAGTGTGACAAAAAACATGGTTCCATTAGCCATTATTTCTTTCTTGGTTAAACATAAATCATGCAGAAAGTGTTCTGTTCCCCTTAAGACTGTGGTGCAGGTGTCCAACACAGGTTTAAGTGGTTTCTCTAAATATATAGAGATTGGTTCAGTGAACCACCCTCCCACCACTATAGGTGTACAGTTAGGGTTCATTGGATTCTTGTGTATTTTTAGTAGACTGTACAGTTGGGGAATCAGTGGAAATTCTACCATAAAATACTGAAACAACTCTTTTGACATGATATTCAAACTTATATATTCCATAAGGGTCTCCACTGCCCATTCTTTCATTTGTTCAATATCATGCAAGTTCACCATTTTATAAACATTAATATCCTGCAACATCATTGTCATGGTATTAATGTAATAGCTTCTATCCATTACGATGACCAGACCAGCTTTATCAGCTGGTCAAATGACTATATCAATGTCATTCTGTAAATCATACAAAGTCTGCTTCTCACCTTCATTTAAATTACCATGACCTATCTTTTTATTCTCATTCCTGTCCCTAAAAAATCGATACATATCATCTTCACATGCATGTAAAAAGACATCCAATGTTGGTGGAGTAAAGACACTTGGCTTTCAAAAAAATTTTTCAATAATCTGTTCATCATTATTAAACATTGCCTTAAGTGAAACATTATGCACAAACATCCTTAATTCAAATTCTCAGAAATGTCCTCATAAGCTGACGGAATATAACTTAAACCCTTATTTAGAACACTACATTTTGCATCAGTCAGTATACTCCTAGATAAATTCCAAATCAACCCAGTTGCATGGGTGCCCACATTTTCTTTAAAGTTCTTACATTGTTCATTTGTGGTGACTCCTTCCTCTTCTGTCCACCTCATTGAATGTCCTGCTCAAATAACTTATTCCTGCTGTTTCAGAATGGCAGAGATAGTGTGGGAAAAACCTGTTCCGTATGTTCCTTGTGTGGTGGGATGGTTTTCCTCCTAACAACAGGTACAGCCTCTGGCATCAGAATGGAGGAACATGAGGCTGCAACAGGCTGTATTAAATCCATCAAAGATAGAGAGTATACTGATTCAGCTTGTGCTCGTGAAACTACTTCCTCTCTCGCCGACTTCATAACAGTGCACACTGGTTTCACTTCCTGATGACCTCATTCCTCCCCCTGGGTGTGTTCAGGGGATCTGGGCCAAGTGAATACGTGGTTGTTCCTGAAGTCCGTTACATCTCTAGCGAGTTTTCTCTTTTTCTGTTGGAGGAGTCTCCTCATACACAAGTACTTTATCTAAAAGTTCATTCAAAAAAAGATCAGCTGCTTCATGTCCTGACAAGGCAATAAGGTCATTTTGTTGTGTTTCAATCTTTTCACTCAGTTCTTTCTCAATGGGTGAAAAGAAGTCAGTAAGCAGTTTCAAATATGCTTGCCCTGTCTCTAAATTAATACCTTGCCATTGTGCCAGCAATGCGGGGTAGGTATCCCCATATGTAGGCATATTGAGGACCCTTAAACCCCTAGGTATTACATTCAACTTCATACATGTCTAAAAATGGTACCTCTGGCACTGAAGTCTCTTAAAACAGTAAAGATCATTTTCAGTTCCCCTCATTACATCTCAAGCTCTGAAATAATGTGCTTCCTGAATGTTACAGTCTTTCTCATCAAACTGTAGTGCTCCAGCTAACAATGGATTTTGATGAAGAGACATAAAGTTCAAGAGTCTATCATTCTTACATTGAAATGCACTCAAGTGCTGTTCACTGTCCATACTGGCCGCCGCTCCTTCTGCCATGCTCACTGGAACCCAACAACCCAAAAAAACACAGATGAACAGAACAATGGTCCTCCAACAATTAACTATACAAGTATAATAGAGCATAATCAAACCAAAAATGAAAACTCATGTAGAAACAAGGCAGGTTCAGAATAAACACACCAAATGTTAAAAAAAAAAAAAAAAGTTTAATGTGAGCGCTTTCGCAATGATAACATTTCTTCCTCAAACATACTCAAGAACAAACCAACTAACAAATAAATAGGGACTAAAACCTTAATTATCCAATTAAGCAATTAATGCTTAAAGAAACATCACAACACACTGTTGGGGGGGGGGACAAAGCTGAGTTACTGTTATGGCACATACAAGCATTGACTATCATTTTGGGATGAGCAAAGGTGAGTTACTGTTATGGCACGAGCAAAAATGGACTGTTATTTGGGGGGAGGAGCAAAAGTGACACTGTTATGGCATAAACAAGGATATGTTGTTCTTATTACTCACCTTGTTTTGCATCTTGCCTGTTGTTAGTATTTTACATCTCTAGCCTGTTTTATGTTTCTCCAGTGGGAAATTCTGACTGGCTACCTTTTCTGTAATATCTGGAAACAGTTATTTTGTAGTTTAGTGATACTTATGTGTATTATATATCTGTTGTCTTTTAGGACACTTGCAAGTATGTCACTCAGGTGTGTCAATCCATGGAGACCTCCCTTCACTGATGTAAAAAACAAAAGTCATAATCGATGGGTTTCGGCAACATATGGTGCTTTTTTCCTGGAAAGGGAATGGGGAGATATGGTCTGTAGGATGTGAATATGGCAGGAGATTGTCCATGATGTCAATGCCGTGGGTGGTCAAGGCAGAACATATGAACAGGTGTGCCACAGGGCCACTGACATGATAACATCTGCAAGGAGGTGAGCAGCTGCAGTGCTCCATGACCAAATGGTTACCAGCATAGGGCCTGCTAGCGAAGCATCACTACCCCACAATGAAGATTTCCTGGCCAATCTGAAAGATCCAGACAGCTCCCAGGAGAGTGCAGTACAACATTTCCTAGATGTGGGCACAACACCTTCAAAGACAGCAAGCACATCACAGGAGAAGCTTCTAGGTAAACTTTGATATGTCAACAATTCAATGCTGTTGTATAATAAAACAATTGAAATGAATACTGTCTGGCGAATACTGTTCCTTTGGATGGCGCAGTGATGCAGCGGTAGCATTGTCGCCTCACAGCAAGAGGTTCTCCAGTTTGATTCTCAGCTGGAGTGCCTCCTTTGTGGAGTCTGCATGTCCTCCCTGCATTCATGTGGGTTTCCTCTGGGTGCTTTGATTTCCTCCCACATTTCAATGACATACATCTGGAGCATTTCTCCCCAGGCCTCAACTGAAAACTGGCTTTGTTCCAAGTCGGACTTTCCTGGTAAACAAATGTTAAATAAATAAAAAAATAAATAAAAATACATTAATTCTGTATCAACATGTCTTGTTTTGGGGGAGATTGAAGATTCCTACAGTTATAAGCTTTACTTTGGAGTTGTCAGCCATGTTCTTCTTCAGAGTACCATGAATGCACATATACAGGGATAAATGCATTACCCCCTGTGTACTGTTAATTGTGATGATGTTGCTCTTACCTCTTCCTTAACTTCTTCCTGGACCATCTAATGTACAGCGCAGTACATCTTCTGCAGATGGTAAGCCAAGTATGTTTATGTCAGTAGTGCTGAGCAATTTAAATAAATATTGTAGTTTGTGATTTTGATCTTGGGCCTGTTGTGTGCATTGCTCTACAGTCTTTAATAGTAGCAGCACTGTTAGTTTGTTATATATTCCTGTGTTTCATTCTTTTTTATCACAGGTGATCTTGAGAATGGGAGTGTGGGTCCTGTGCCACCTGATGTCAGTGGATCCACAGACTCTGTTGATGATGGTGGTCAAACTGAGGCACAGTCAGGGATGTACAGGTTGACTCTGATACAGAGCTTAACATACAACCATCCCCTGAATTTCCATCAGACACAGCCAGTAGGTCTATAACTACCCAGTCCACTGAGCCCATATATTTTGAACAGTTGGAATGTGAGGACATTGATCATGGAACTGTGGCTACTGTGGCTTCAGTGTCTGTTCAGTCTGTCTGTAGCCAAAGTGTGGGCAAGGTGCCATACAGAGAGATTGATAGTGCTTGGAGGAGGCCTGCTGTCCCTCCTCTACCTGGTGTAGGTGTCATCTCCTGTGCCACTCAAAGTATGTCTAGCCCTATCACTGTGGCACAGATATGTTCCCATAGGTGCTCCAGACAAATGCTCAGGGTTGTGGATCTGGCACAGTATGACATGTGTAACTTCCTTCACCATGTGCCAATTCACTGGATCACATGAATGACACAGTGGAGTGAGGGTTGTCTGTGATGGACCAAGGGATGTCTGTCATGGAATGAGCAGTATCTGTGATGGAACGTCTGCTGGGAGAGGAATGACATCCTTATGGGTGTAGGTCAGCCACACATCTGCTGTCAGCCAACATGACAGTTATTGATCATGCTCCCATAGTGAAAGTAGTTTCACTGCTCCTTCAGTGAGTCTGCTGTCCATACCCAGATGTAGCAGGCCATGGGGTCATGATCTTGGTTCCCATGTAGAGATCAGTCATGTTCAGGTAGCAGCAGTGCATCTGAGTTTGGGCGTGGACATGCCAGTGCAACTCCTGGCAGAACCAGGTCTCATGGTTGGGGACAACAGTGATGAAATGTAGAAATTAACCGGACTTCAACATGAATAAAATACTATTATTTTTATTAGTTAAAACATATCACATAAGCGCTGTCATCTCTCATGGAGACTTCTTCAGATCCATGAGAGATGAAAGCGCTTATGTGATGTGTTGTAACTAATAAAAATAATAGTATTTTATTCACATTGAAATCCAGTTAATTTCAACATTTTTCTACATTTTTTTACTGGTTTAGTGAAGTTTGGGCCATTTTGTCAATTTTGTGTTTCTGTGTGACAACAGTGATGAACTGCCACCCCTACCATGCATGGCTCACATCTTTCTGACAGACCAAGATGTAGAGCTAGCACAGATCTTGGCTATGTTCATGCAGACACATACACACCAATTTCACCTGGAGGATGCCTACAGACACACACACAACAGTTACTCATTTTGTTTCACTGGCCATTTCTGGTTTTATTCCAATGTCTGCCTTCTTCTCCTTCCTCCTCACACTCTCACCAATCTTATGTGTCAGCGTAGGCCACAACACCTTATGCAAGTGATGATAACTGTGCCATATCTCTTTTGGATTCAGGGATAGAAAAGCTGTGTCTGTAGCTCAGAGTGCATAACCACAGTAACCGCATAACTTAGTGCTTAGGATATCTGCATTAGTGTTGTTGAAGTGGTCATTGTACCTT
This sequence comes from Protopterus annectens, assembly GCF_019279795.1. NCBI lineage: Eukaryota > Metazoa > Chordata > Ceratodontiformes > Protopteridae > Protopterus > Protopterus annectens. Next base: position 280,476,795 of record NC_056727.1, read on the forward strand.
TGACTTACATTATTGGCCTTTTAAAGTTACACAGTTGATAGCATAACATTTTTACAGTGTTATATGTAATGCTCTTGTAAGGGTATTGATGTCAGAAACTGCACTGTGTATCATTATTTTCTAACTTCTCTCTTTAATGATCTTCCAGGACAAAAGTATGGTGCACATCATAAGGCACAACATCATATTCAGATAGTCAAACCTCATCAGAACAGTAATACAGTATAGCACTCTCTTTTGCATGTGCCTCTACAGACACATGCAGCAGCTGGCGAGACAACAGGGCTTTCTGAGGAAGATAACACAAGTAAGACAAACCATGCCATGATGTATGTGGATAGATTAAAAGCCATGTCACTATCATCTCTCTGGTTTAGGATGAAATGACATCAGCCTGGCCTCCAGGCCAGTGTCTGACCATGCCCTCATGGGGTGACCACATATCCAGGCATCAGATATACAGTAGTTGATGACATCTGCAGTGTCCGTTGAGAATATGGTAATAACAGTGTCACACATGCTTTGGTAAAAGGCACTCTGTAATGTCAAGCAAGAGCACATGCACACCCCAGTTGACCGCAGTGAGAATGGAACCCATACCTCTCTAAGTACACAGACTACAGTACATAATTCAAATGCCACAGCACAATTCTGGCTTTTGCAAGACTGCAGCTGAACTTATAGTATATTACATCAGTAATCCATGTGTGTGACAAGATGTTGGCTGGCTTGCATAAGCTCATAACTTCATGTGTTAAAATGAGCCTTCTACCATAATGGCCTTAGGTCAATAGGTTCATAGGACATTACTAGGCTAATGATTCTAGGGCCTTGTCAGGCCTACCCAAGTTGTAACATTGTTCTTTTATAGACCAAGGTATCTAGTCCAGATTTGCAAATTCATGATCAGCACTGGTTGACCCTGTCTAAGAGTGACATAGGTGAACCCCCCTGGGTAAATCTACAATTTCCCATGCAATTTTCCGAGTTACACTTAAATAGGGTCATTGAGGAACTCAGTTTCATATGAACTGGGAGTTTATTCCATAGGCATGGCAATCTCTGGGAGAAATATATGTCTCCCCAGCATGTCCTGCTCATGTTGCAGGCTAGGCTAAGATCCCTAGAGTGAGTTAGTCATGTCCCTTGTGATTTGTGGAGGTGCAGCATTTCCATTAAGGCTAGGTTCAAGACTGCTCTGTAGGCCAGCCACAAGTCTCCTCTCAGCAGTCTGTACAATACACAGTACAGTGACAGGCCCTTCAGTCTGTCCATGTGGGTAATGTGCTGGAAGTCCCTGGATTTTCTTAGTGAGAAACCTCTGAGGTCTCTCCAGCTGCTGCAGGTATCTGGTAAGGTACATGGAAAAGGGAGCATTGTACTCTATTACTGGTCTGATGAGGGGATGAGTACTGTGGAGTTATAAAATCCTTAGTGTTGGATGCTATACCCTTACTTATGAGGTGTGGAACATAAAGGGCCTTCATTACTACTGTGAACTTGTTGAGGCACAAGCCCTCTTTTTTTTCCCTGTTTTTCTGAGAAATACATTTCAACAGTAGGGAGCACAGCACAGACCCTCATAAGACACTACTGTCAACAAGTCTGCTGGTAGAGGAGGAATCAACACCAATGACTGTATGGATTCTACTGGTGAGCCAATTGGCTATCCATCTAATGATGTATGTGTTAATCCCCATGTGGGTAAGTTCCGCAGTGATGCCTCAGTGTAAGATTGTGATAAAGCCATTGGACAATTCAAGATAGGGAGTATGTATTGATTTGCCTTCATCCAGTGCTTTGGAGACACTCTCAAAGAACTCCACTAGGTTTAACAGGCATGATCTTCCCGTGACAAAGCCAAAGTATGTTAGGCGAAGGATTTGAAGGTCGCCAATGTCCTTGTTGATAATTTCCAAGATGATTCTGTTTCTTTCTCTTAAACAAAGTATACTAATCAATATTTAATCCTTAAGAAACTTCCACAAGGCAAAAGTGTAATCTCCTTCATATTGTACAGAATATACTGTCTGTCATGATAGTTTATATTGAATGTCCTCAACAAGTTATCCATTTACCTACTGTGCAAGTTCTACTGTCATTTGTTTCACTGTATAATGACATTGTACTCTGCATATTTCTATCACTACTACATGCTATTTACATTTGTATGGTTTCTTATTACTGTACATCTTATCCTGTTGTGTAGTAATTTTTCTTTAGTTGTTTGCTGTAGTACTTTTTAATTTGTTACTGGAGCTTTTCTCCTTGGGCCTCCACTGAAGGTGGGTTATTCTGACCCAATGGACTTTCCCGGTCAACAAATGTCAATAAATAAATAAATAAATTCTCTCTGTGGCCTTACAGACAAACTGGTCAGCCTTTTGGGTGTATAGTTCCCTGGGTCGGTTGAGGGACCCCCATCTGGGAAAGGTTATTACAGTTGCTGTGTTCCCCACTGCCGAGACAAAGCCAGTACTTAGACTGTGGCTGAAGAGAGTACCCAGTGGTTCTGCTAACTCTTGCTTTAGACTGTTAGTAAGCAACCTATGATGTTATCCCATCCCATAGAGGTGTGTTTTTGACATTGACAAGTGTGGTTATGACCAATTATTTGGAGATAATATGTAGAGAATTGTTGACAGGTATGCTGTGGACTATGATCAGTGGAAACAGGGTTGTGAAATTGTTGCCATATCTGTCTGCTAACAGGATGGCTATCTCTTCAGGTTCAGTATGAGTGGTATCATCCACTCTGAATTTGGTGCAAAGCCAGACCTTCTCTTTTACATTACAGGTATAGCTAAAATTTCCGTGTGACAGATGAAGACCATCCCTGGCAAAGAAGCATGGTCTGTCGACCACATCATCCTAGCCTGACAACTACTTGAGCCCCCTGGAGTGATACCAGTAGCTAAGCCAATTATTGAAGTTGATAAATCTTTTGTTTGTATGAGGCATTATTCTGGGTGAAGATAGGAAGCAGCTTAGTGCTACATACATAAATGTCCAGGACAGATAATCTCAGAGGTCAGTCATATCTCTCTTCATATAGCCCAGTGAGGTACGTCTCAAGTCATTTACTCCAACATGGAGTACTATAGAGGTGTAACTGTGGTTGTTGCTGAGAGACTTGAGTGCATACGTGACTTTGCAGATTCTGGAATCTGACAGCAGCTGACTGTGATTTTCTCCTTGTACAATCTGGTGAGAGGGGCATTGTGTGTCTCACTACGAATTTGTCTATGACCAAGACATTGGTTTTGAGATATTTTGCCTTAAGTGCATAATGGATGAGACACTGATCTGTTTGTTTTTATGTGTAGTGTGTTCTGTTGGGAATGTCATGCATGCATTTGTGAGGTCTATGCTTTTTCAGTAAGCTTCTAATGAGAACCTCTGTGTATGTGGGATTATGTGTTGTGCACTTGGTTTTCTCAGGTGGTGGTGTGTGTGTGCTGAAAACCTGTTTGACATCTGGTTCATTGTTTAAATGAGAGAGAGACCATTTATTCTAGATTCAGTGTATACTTGCATCTCTGACATATTCTATTGATAAGTTTTAGGAGTACATGGGGAATAACTATACATGAGCCAATAGAAACCTAGCTGTGTAGAAACACAAGTACTTTTATTAAGCATAGTCAGTTGATCATTGTTAGCAGAGCGATTTTGTGAGCATCAACAACTGGACCCATCTTTAAGGGACATAGGTTCCACCACAGAGGCTGAAATATGCTCTCACTGCATGTGAAGCAGTGCTCCTTAATGACCCTGATCGATCACAACCTTCACTACTGGTTGGGTGATTGTACAGTCGCCTCTGAGCTGACAGCTATACCCCTCATAGAAAGGGCCAGCTGATGCTGTTTACAAACATGTGATGCTAAAAACCATCCACCTATGCTCCATAAGAGCATTGTGTTTTCACACAGCTGGGGTTCTACACACAGTAGTGCTGCTAGGCTAGTAGCCTCATATGAACTTATGATTCTATGTGCCTCTGCAGGCCTCACAACCTGTTGTTCCTCCACATGGCCTGCTGATGTCATCTACTGTAAGTTCACCTGCACTCCTGTATAAATCGCATTTGTGCTGTGGTGCTTGCATAAAATACTGTGTTCTGTAGCCTGTGTACTTAGATAGGTAGGAATTCTGTTTTCACTGCAGTTGACTGTGTGTGTCTTGACAGAAGAATAGACATGGTATCTTACAGTTACTTCTCCAAGGGCATGGATTGCCAGTATTTAGATATTTGCACAAGCCTCCCCAACCATTTCATGCAGCCTTCCCAACCTCGTGTCTCCCTCGTGGCCTACTGATGTCATCTACTATAAGTAAACCTGCAGTCATGTATAAATCAGACTTGTGCTTGCATAAAGTACTCTGTTCTGCAGTCTGTGTACCTTAGATAGGTAAGGGTTCGACTCTCACTGAAATCAACTTGGCATGTGTGAGTGCTCTTGCTTGAGAATGTAGAGATCCTTTTACACCAGCATATGGAACACTGTTATTACCATAGTCTCCTCCCTAGACATTGCTGATGTCATCTACTATAAGTTTACCTGCAGTTGTGTATAAATCAGACTTGTGCTGTGGTGCTTGCATTAAGTACTATGTTCTGTAGTCTGTGTATTTTGATATTTAGAGCAGTTAACTGGGGGGTAAGCTGTTTCTTGACAATATAGAGTGCCTTTTACACCAACATGTGAGACACTGCTATCTTGTCCTCAACAGACACTGCTGATTTAATCAGCTATATTACATTTTTTGATATGTAGTACTCACACTAGGTAGGGTCAGAGACTGGCCTTGGTGCCAGGCAGAGGTCACATCATCCTATACTATAAAGTTTAAGGTGACATGGCTTTTAATGTATCCACAGACATTGTGGCATGGTGTGTAAGCCCTGTGTTATCTTGCTGAAAAAACCCAGTGGTCTCTCCAGCTGCTAAGTGTCTGGTGAGGTGCATGTAAAAAGAAAAGTATACTCTATTAGTGCTGTAATGTAGTCTGACCACAGTGCTGTCATACAATCCTAAGATATCAATATGATGTTGTGACTTATGATGTATACAACAAATGGTTTCAATGGCAGTTTGGACCTTGTTATTCTAGTTCAGATTGCTATCTAAATGTGTTCACAGTGCATCACTCAGTTTCTTTATAGCAGACTGTTGTCAAGGCTGTGATTAACCCGGAACTCTACTTTTCAGATGGACAAAATTGCAAACACAAATTTCTGCATTTATTTCTAAATCGTGTGCTTCTGTCACCATTGGGTTGTGTGTATTAATATGGTAAGCTAAATGACATATACTTTAGCTTGAACTGTTGAGAAATAAAATTCAAACAGTGAAAGACAAGCACAGATCCCTGGGGTTTGCCAGTGGTGACAGCTCTACTGGTAAAGGTTGATTTACCAACTGTCACATGATGTGTTCTGTCAGTGAGCCACTTGTTTACACTGATGCAAGGTTTAATCCCCAACTTGGAAGGTTTTCTCAATGGTACCTGTGTGTGTGAATGCATCAAAACCCTAGGCTAGATCACATAGGCAGTATGTACTGTCTTACCTTCCTCCAAGCCTATCACACAGAATCAAGGTGGTGTGACAACATCACAGATCACCTATGGTGTGACTCAACATATACACCTTCCTGAAATGGTGGAACACACAGTTCAACAAACCCTCCACATGGCCTATGTTGCCATACAAGGGTGTACATCAACATGCATCCACCTGCATTGGGGGGACAGCACCTGATGCATGCATGCATAGAGACATCCTGACTCTCCTTGACTGTGAGGTAAACCAACATGTCATCATGGACCTCTTCTACATGCATATTAGTAATATTCCATCTGTATGCAACAGACCTGTGTGAGTTGTTACTGCTACATCAGGTCCATTACATCTAATAGATGTCCTCAAAGAGGTCATCAAGGGCCTGCATGATGACAACAATATCATCTTGTGGAATCTGAACAGGTGAAGGCATTTGACAAAAAGTTGCACTGTGGTATTCAAAAAACACTGTCACACGTGGTCATATACATCCATATCACCAAATGGTTAGACCAGTGTATGACATACATGGCATCTCACTATGTTGAAATGTGTGATGTGGCATATATATCTCAGGTCCAGTGATCAAGTCAGTACATCTGGGGTGTCTGCTAGGCCCTTGGCTAACCCTTAGTTAAGTGATGGACATCACAGATGACATACACATGCTACGTCCAACAGCTGTCTGAAGGACTACAGCTTGTGGGCAATCATTGACTCCAACTGTGATATTAGTATAATGCACACAGTATCAACACATACCAGAAAGAGTTGCCACAGCCATGACAACACCTGCATTGATGAGAGATATGGAGGGATGTGTTGCAACAGGAAGCAGACACAGCACCCAGGTAAAATGTGGACATCACATGCTATAATCAGGACAATAGGTATGTGTCCTTTGTCCTAGGGTAGAGGGTAAGTGGTACATCCACCAACATGTGCTCACAGTGCTGACTACTCCCTTAACTGTAACACAAGTACTGGGTATGTGAAAGACATGCACATCAGAGAGCATACTAACATAATGGCTTCCAGCCTTCTTCACACCAATAACTGAGTACAATGCACCCTTCTCCATGTACATCCCTGCACATGTTCCAGTGATGTGTAACTGAAGTGTACCACCTTTGTCACAGTGAGCTGTCACATAGCTTATTTTCCATACCCACATATTCTTTCTGTGGAATATACATGACTGTCTGATGATGCAGAACACCAGTCAAATTGTTACACCAAATGCATGTGTGCTACCTGCTCACCTTATGCACACACTACATACATAGGTGCTTGACAACATTAATGGCATGTATATCATTTGTGACAGTGTGACTTGCGCCATTGATATATGCCATGCACACAAGGCAATTAGCCTGTAGGGCCCATATTGTCACATACAGGTATACCAGTGTCCCTCCTAACACCCCCTGCAGATATTACAGTGCCAGGACAGTGTGTGTGGTTACCCTCAGAGTGTGGATGCATCATACTAGTTGTCCAGTGAGTGGGTAGGCTCATCTGTTATCACTCCACATCACATATGTTATATCAGAGGCATGGGATTAGTGGTGGTATTATTCAGATATTGTCCATGATTGTGGTTGGTTCATGTAATGTTTGCCATGATCCTTTACCTGTGGCCACCATGCTGGAGACCTCTGCTAAGATTACACTCATATTCAGGTATATCAGTTTGCACAGCTTCCCAATATGCACCTTATCACAATTGTATGTCAGATCCCTGATAGATGTCCTCTGCATTTTTCATGTAAGGATGCTTATCTCGCACTCACATACTTCCCATTGTTATGCCACCTTGTGTGTCAGTCACAGACAAGACATTTTCACTGTACTGTCTGTACTGTACCATATACATATGTGCTTGGGGTCACTCCTACAACCATCTTCCATTGACACGCCCTCCTCTGCTGTACATTCAGAAGTTTCACCTGTACTCTTTCCCTGTATTCATCCCTACAATTCATCTGTGTGTCCCTATTCAATACACACAATTCCCTTGAATGATAACTTTACATGGCAGTCCCATGTCCTGTTACAGATCATTAACACAGCTTCAGTACAGAATATCAGGAATGGAATATCATGATACTCTGCACTGTAGGTACATGTCCTGTAGTGTGTTTGGACCATATACTTCACATTCATAACTCTCAAATGTCCAGCTATTCCCAGAATGTCCAGATGTTTTCCTTATCGAATATGTGGCTTTCTGCCATATTACTGGTATGATCTCTGGACTAGTGTGACTCAATATTACAAACATTTGGTCACATACTTCTCAACTGTCCTGAGCTGTGCAGAATGACCAGTTTTTGTCTCATATTTGTAATATTTTCCTCATAACATTTGTTTTCCTGACAAATCATTGGCATGTCATTGCAGAGTGCAGTTACTAACTGATGACTGACTGAGTTTCAGACTTCATGCTCTTCAGAAAGTTCATTCTAATGTATAAGCTATATATTCTATCAACTTCATAAGTTTCAACATGGAATATCATCAGTCTGTCCCTATTTGTGCCCCTTTATCCCCCAGTTTTATGGGTTTGTCCACATTTCTTATTCTAAGAGGTTGAGAGTGTTACAGTCAAACACATTCCCATGTAACATCTCTTGTCATACATGTCCCTATTAGTGGTTATTTGTCCTCTTGTTAAGTTGGCCTCTGTGCAGATATGTTGCACTAACAGAATGGCAGCTATTTGTACAGCTATAACTCTCAACTGTACAGATTTTTTCAGAATGTCCAGGTTATGCCTCATATTTTGCTCTATTCTCATAAAATTGTGGTTTTCTGGCAAATAATTTTTAAAGTACTGAGGGTTGAAGTCAGAAAACAGTGACAAATATTTGAGTCTCAGACTTCATACCCTTCTGACAATTCATGGGAATGCCAAACATATCATTCTATCAACTTTCTAAGTTTGTAAGAGCAATATTTAATAAGTGTGTCCCTAGCATATCTCTCAACAGTTCACATTATCCCAGAATGTCCAGCTTTTTGCCTCTTATTTTTAGCCGGTTCCTCATACACTTTGTGGTTTTCTGACAAATCACTAGTATGATCTGAGGATTAAAGCCACTAAATAATGACATGCCTTTGAGTAGCAGACTTCATGTCCTTCATACCATGCATACTAATGCAAATTCTGTTACTCAAGCAACTAAGTTTATAAGAGCAATATTTACAATGTGTCCCTATATTTGGCACTTTGTCCCCACATTATGTCATGCTTTGTCCAGATGTCTTGCCCTAAGAGGTTGAGAAGTATGATGATTATTACTTACAATGCATACTGTTCATTTGGGTGCGGGACAGCAAAGCTGCATTCTGAAAACTTGGTGTTCTATCCATTGTTTAATTTTGTAAGAGCAATATTTAAAAAGTGTCTGTATATTTCTGGCCCTTTCATCCCCCCATTATTAATGTCTTGCTCTAAGAGAGTGAGAGGTATGCCTTGTAGACTAGTTCTGTGCATCCTTCTCAGCTGCCCAGATTTTTGGAGACTCTCTAGATATTTGCATCATATTTTTGACCTGTTCCTCATAATATTTGTGATTTTTTGGAAGCTCACACTGATGATCTTTGGATTAAAGTCACTAAATAATGACATACATTTGAGTTTCAGACTTCAAATCCTTCAGAAAATGTATTTTAACACAAACCTTGTTCTAGCAACTGTTTAGCAAAACTTAAAATTTGCCCATATTTTTGGGCCTTCCCACCTATTTTGTCGGGCTTTGTCCAGAATTCTTGCACTAAGAGGGTGAGAGCTATGATTTGTACAGCCCTGGTGAGCATTGTATCTGTTCTCTTTTACATGGACTGAATATCCATGTGTTGGTTCACGAGGTTTCATGGCCCGCAGTACTGTTATGAGCCACAAAACCTAACCTAGGCGCAGAGCACCTCATTTATATTCACTGCACACTGCCACGTGCTACCCACCATAGTGTACACTGATGCATTCCTTGTAGGCTCTATACAGAGCCTATATCTAGTTTAATGAATCCCCTTCAGTGTAAGTCAGAATATGATAACAATTGTATTGCATTATTTTATTTGTGTAAACAATGGGTTTATGGGAACACCCACAATGGAAATTAAGACTGGAACATTTTTTTCAAATAAATGCAGAGAAAAAGTGTAGTAAAAGCAAATTATCTGATTTTCTTTACAGAATATGAAAACTACATTATCTAAGCATTTATTACAAGACAGTAGTTGTGACTCTACTATTATTAGTAGTTCAGAACTCAAAAATGTATGACTATTACTGGAGAAAACAAGGAATTGAATATTAAAAGAAGCAAATAGGTGGCATATTTGACTGAACTCAAATGAGTTTATTTATTTTTATTGTTTGATAATTTGGATGACAGAATGATTCAAAATTAACTTATTTTCCAAATATCCCAATCCAGATCCAAATATAACAATAAAAATAAGCAATTAGTCTATTAATAACCCAAATGCAGTTCCACAATCAAGTCACACTACCTTCAAATGAAAAAGTGCATGTTGTCGTCATCCTCAGATTTCTACAGCAACATGTACATGTAGGATTGAAGCAAATGAAACAGCTAGCTATCACATAATGAATTTATATTGTAGTGGTGGCAAATGAGATCTTCAACAATCACAGGAAAATCATTTCACTAAGATTTTAATAGTTGTTGCTAAGACTTTTAACAAACAGATAACTGAGTAAATTGGATGAGAGTCTACATATAGCAAGGGCAGGATAATGAAGTCTATGCCCCATCCACTCAGAAACTGTAATCTGTAAATTTACCATTTCAAACGGAAAGCCATAAACATCAATAAACTGGAGAACATTAACATGCTATTTACAGCAGAGCAAGCTTTAAAGCCTATTTTTACATATATTTTTAGATCTTGCCTTCTTAACATAAATCAATACAACATCTACAGAAGTGAAGGAGAATCTAAAGTTGGTGGTCAGCAATATGAAAGTATACAACTGTAGGATTCTGTGGAGATCTATCCTTTAGGTCTGTTGCTAGCAACGTTCTAAAAGTTTTAGGGTTAATCAATTGCTTAACAATTGAAGGAAGCTAGTCGTAGATTCTAAGATCAAGTATTGAAAATGCATGATCTTTAGTCCTGAGCTTGATTATAGATCACTGGAATGCAGTAGCTCCATTACTCTGGATCTGAGTGAGTTGCTGCCAGATTTAGTGTGTACTGTGTGAGTCATTGGTGAAAAAGGTCAAGGATTCTGCAGCTTGAATAAAATGATTCCCACTAACTGGTAAGATAGCTCTTTGACAGATAAATAAATGGACATTTTCAGTGTCCCATTTAAGGCTATTAACATATGTCTGCAGATTTCTGTTTAAGACCATTATGGGTCATGCCAGTTTCTAACTTTACTGTTAGCTATCAATGAAATGCATATTTCAACTGTGTTATAACAATATCTTTCAATTGCTAATTGTGTAAAACACACAAATGGTAAAACTTTCTCTAACACCTCAAACTTTATTACAAACAATAAAAAAATACTTGGTAAGCGCTTTCATTCCATACATAGAACTTCATCAGACCAATAATTAAAACACCAATTGCATATTTTTTCTATAAAATCACATTACTTGAAGCCATTGAGTTAACCCTTTCCTTTTCAACACTGCCTTATAGTTCTCCCTCTCATTCATTCCAGGGAAACTACAGGCATTTAATCTTAGCTGCCAACAATATTCTTTCCAATCCAACTCATATTCGCCTTCAAGTCTAAAATCACAATTCTTTACTTTTTCAATCACAACAAATTTATAACACAGTCTATCTCTTTCATTAAGATGCTCAAGTTTCACATGCTTTGCCAGAGAATTGCTTAAATCAAGGGCTTCCACTGCTCTTAAATGTTCATAAATCCACCTACAGAATTTTGGTATAGTTCTCCCCACATAAAGTGCAGAACATAGTTCACAGAAAGCAATGTAAACAACATACTTTGACCTACAATTGAATTCACCTAGCAACTTTATATCATAATTTCTTGCAACTACTTTTATATTATTGCCTTCATATATATATTTACAAAAGTTGCAATTCATACATCCAAACATCCCTGTGTTTTTTCATCTCCCTTTACACTGTCAAAATTATTATAAAAATGTTCTTTTAAATTTTTGCCTCTTTTAGACACAAAAACAGGATTTTCACCTATAATATGCTTTAAACCTGGAAAATTCAAGAAGAACCTCCAATTATTTTTATACAAATCTCTTAATAGCAACTTCCTCCACTGAATTTTCTAAGACACAAGCTGTTAAATAGTCACTTGATTTTGATTTCACTTTTTCCCTTATACAAGGAGTCTTACTCAAGGATACCCTTATTTTTAACATCGTCCATTATACTATTCATCAAACCTATTGGATAACCTCTTTTGCAAAACCACATTTTTAATGCCTCACATTCTTAACCAAAATAATACGAATCTTCCGTTAGGTT